>NC_048227.1:7808405-7941795 GCF_002007445.2 Ailuropoda melanoleuca
GCATTAGGAAGGTTTCTAGGCTCTCCCAGAAGGTCACAGGGCTGCCATGGGACAGAGCCCAAGTTCAAGGCCACACCTGAGCTTTCCACCGCTCAGCGTGAAGTTTTGCTAAAGGTCCTAGTATTTAAGAGTTTGAAGGCCTTTCGGGGGTGAGGAGGCCCAGTGCTGTCGCCTGCTGGGAGCTGAGCCTAGAGTTGTCCTGGGCGCACGCAGTGGGCGGAGGCACAGCTGGCGGGTGGGCGCCCTGGCCTGACCCCAGCCTGGTTTCCTCCAGCTGTTCACATTCTCAGCACCTCCTTCACCCCCACCCGCAGGGGCGTGGAAAGCAGGAAGGCAGCTGCATGAGTAGATGGGGGTAGACCGTGACCCCACCGTAGAAGACATTCGTAATGTCTCTCTGCACATGCTTTCTGTGGCTCTAATTTGTGTGTGGGTTCCTGCGCTCTGGGAAGTAACTTAACGAGACGGCCTCACCCCGGGGGAGACAAGACAGGCTGAGGAGAGGCTGAGAGGTGGAGGGCAGCCTTCCACGGCGTGGTTCCTCCAGCCCCAGCCCTGCCAGGAAGAGCAGCAGGTCCGGAGTGCAGTTATTCCAAGTTCCAGTCAGCATATGCACCTGCTAACCTCTGCCCCAGAACTTCTCCAGGTCCATGTTGTCATGTCGCCTCCGACAGATGAAGAACCGTCAGGCTTCATGGGGCCCAGGACCCTAGAGTTAGAGAGAAAGCCTGTTTGGCCTCGTTCTTCCCTGTAGTAGATGGTTCTGGAGGCCTCTGCAGTAGACAGATCAACGTTGGAGTAAAAGGTTTGGGGTTAGAATAGCATCTGCATGCAAATAAGAGGCAGCGGGGTACATGGAGACAATGAACTTGAAAGGAGACAGATAAGTAAAGTAGCTACTAAATGTAGCAAGAAGCAGGACTTCCCCCTCGTGTGATCGGGGAGAACCACAGGCTGTATTTCTTCCCTTATTCTCCCCCAGCTCTTAGCCTTTGCACCCAGTCACGCTGCTGACGTTCCTGGTAGAAACGCTGGGGGAGGGTGGCCGGCCGCCGTCACAGGATAAAGGCCACTTGAGGATTTCAGAATCCCCTTTTCCTTTCACTGAGCCTAGCCAGTGCTTTCTGAGCCTCCAGGGGAGGTGCTGCTGAGGCAGTGTCCCCGCCCCCTGCCCCTCCCCCACCCGGCGCAGATGGGCAGCGCTTCCCCGGGTGGCCCATGAAATCCGGCACTTCTGGTTTCATATCATTAAAAAGAGTACATAAGACAGAAGCTGTGGAAACACAGCAGTGCTTGAAACAAACCGTGGGTCCCCTGCCCCCACGGGCACGATGGTTGAAGTGTTCCTCAGTGGCAGGCGAAAGGTTGGACCCAAGAGAAGCCAGGCACCCGGGCCAAGTGGCTGAGGTCACCCCTGAGACAGCAGCTGTGGTCTGCGTCCCAGGTAAGCGTGGATGCAGTCACAGAGGGTCACGGAAGGAAGCCCCCCTCTAGCGTGGAGGTTTCCCTCCAGTGTTTTAAAGCTGCCGGGGAAGCGGGGAGGGGGCTGGCCTACCTGCCTCCCCCCCATCTTCAACCAGAGCAGTTGCACCTTTGTCTGCCTACCTGCGTCCACGTTCCACATCCACGCAACGTTTTGTTTGAAAAGAGTCTTCTACAACCAAACTCCAAAAAAGTTTGAAAATCACTACCATAGACTCTAACCTCTTTGTTTCTGATCTGGTAAAACTCAGGCCCGCAGAAGGAACGTGACCAGCTAGTGAGCTCGATGCCGGTTGTCCCCTCATCTCAGACACTGCCTGTGGCTGGTGGGTCCCCCAAAGCCCAAGCACTGTCCTGACTGCATGCCTAGTGCCCAGCAAGGGGGGCCTCAGTACATGTTTATAAACTGAAATAAGTAGACATTTTCCAGTTGGCCACACGGCCCCTAGGGGGACATTGATTCAGGTCTCTCATTTCAGCTTGGCTAGAGAGGTAAACTCAGATATGAAAAGCAAAGTGTGATGGTCGTGGCTGTGTCTGGAAGGTGGTGTATCAGACTCTTGGCAGGTTACCAGGACTTTGCTCTTGTATCATTTGCGGGGTTTCTTTGTATACAGCAATTATATACTGTTAGAAAGTAACATAGTTCCACTCTCGGTAGAGAAAAATACAATATAGTTATATAATACCCTCCAGTCTTCAGATCTGGGGAACCTCTGACCACCCCAAGTCGGGCCGGGCTTGCTGTGCCAACCACAGGCAGCTTGGGGTTTCCTCTCCCTGGGCTTCAGCTTTTCCCTCTATGCAAAGAAGGGCCGGCCCCACGTCCTTACCTTTCCTGACCTTCTGTGCCTTACGTCATGGGACGGCTGTTCTGCTCCAGACAATACAATTGGCTGGTCCACTGCAGATGCGGGGGAATGCAGAAGATGGGGTCACAGGTCAGAGGTAGCGGCGCTCTGTCGGGGGACGGGGGCTGAGAGCTGCAACGGCTCCAAGCGGACAGAGTGTCCAGGGTCCTCTGGGGTTGGCTCCGAGGCCTCCCGGGGAAGCACTCACCTATCCATTTCGTGCTGTGTCAGAGGACTGCTGGTGCGAGAAGGAAGCTAACGGCCACTCGGCGAGACTGCGCGGTTGTTCGTTCGCTAACGTGTCCGCTCCTGCTGCACCCCCGTGCGGGTGAGAGGGAGCAGCTCTTCCACTTCCCGGCCGTGGGGCCTACACGGGTTCTGAAACCTGTCCCAGCAGTTTGCACAGGACTTCCTGGCAGTCGTCCTCTCCTCACTGCCCATTGCGTCCCTGGTCCCTTCTGCTGGCCTTGGCCTCTGTCCCTGGACCACGTCTTCAAGTGCAGAGGACATATTCCAGCCTTGTGTTAGGCACCCCTTCACCCAAGGATGCACCCCTGTCTGGTTTTCCCCACCTCAACACCCCTCCCTGCTTCCCCGAGGTCCCCTTGCTCCGTCACCACAGTGTTCCTGGGAGCATGCCCTGGCCCTTCCCACCTGCACGTCTGTTCAACAGGCCAGGCCGTGCTGAGAGCGCCACTTACCCCCTCTGTCCTTCAGCTCCAAGTCCCACTGGCTCTGGATCCATCGACCCGGTGCCCTCGTGCGTCAAGCACAGCATGTCTAAAGCCAACGTAGTCCTCTCGTCCTGCTCAGGCTTTCTGCCTCCCTGGTGGTGGCCGTGTCGCCCACCGAGCTGCTCCAGCAGCCGATGGGTTTCCCTGTTGCAGCCTGGGAGCGACCACAGGACGCACCCCTCCCGTACCAGCATCTTGGCCAGGCTCGCCGAGTTTATCCCCGAGGGCCTCAGGTTCACTCCTTATTCTCGCCACACCTCAGAAGTTGCCTTTTATTTTTTATTTTTAAATTTTATCCAGAGCTCTGCTGGTGTGAGCCTAGCAGCGATCTCTCTGGGCCAGCTTGGTAAGCCTGGCGCAGCTTTCGTTGGCTCTCTCCGCCCAGGTAGCTGCCCTTGGACCTGGCCCAAAGGCCTCCCCTCTCCCTGTTGCGGCCTTCAGGTACCTGCTCGTTATCCGCCTCCTGAGGGTGGTACAGAAGGTCTTGGCTTAGTTTTTGGAGGGCATCGAAGAACCCCTTTATCCGGAAGAGAAACAGTAGAAGCCCGGGTGGCTTTGGTGCCTGCCTTGGACCCTAGTTGTTGGGAACTGTGAAGGATTGGGGTGTCCAGGCACTGCCCCCCCATTCCTGCCATTTTGCCTGGATTGCTTGGGAAGCCACCTCACATTCTCCTGAGGGGGAGCCACCCCGCCTATGTCCTCCTGCCCCAGGGACCCCAGAAACCCTTCTTTGTAGAAACCAGAGGAACCGCGCGCAGTGACAGCACATTGCTTACCTCCTCGGGTTCTTCCCGTCCTTTCCGTTGTTCTTTTTAAAAATTAATGAGTCTGGAACTCTTCTTACAAGTCGGCACCATCTGAACCTGCTTGGCTTAAATTAGGGCCTTCTGCCTCTTGACTAAATGGCCCCGATCACATCTCTCTGCGCTAAGGGTCGCTTGCGATAAAACGTTGTCAGAACTTTGGGTAACACTTTGCTTGGGAAGGGATTTTGGTCACAAAATAGAAAAGCAAGTACGGAAAAGAACCCTGCAGACCATTCCAAAATGGCTTTAGTTGTCAGGGATTAGATTTACTTGTACAAAACTCTTGTTGATGTTTGAGAAGCGCATTGGCCTGGCCCAGGTCCCGTCGGCAAGACGACACCCTGGTGAACACAGAGCGATTTGTGTTTACAGGGACTTAGCAGATTGGTGGGTAGTTTGCAGTCAGCTTGGCGGTGCTGATTCGTATTTACCCAAGAGCTGCGGGGCCATCTGCCTATTTTACATTTGGTGGACATGTCTGACCTTCTTGTGGACGAGAACTCCCGGGGAGGCCGTGCCTAGGAGGGTGGCCGGAAGGGGGCTGGGCACCTCCCGAGTCGCCGTCCTCTGCTGTGCGTTGGCGCTGGGGGGGGGGCAGAGGGAACACTGCTCCACAGGGCGTCCCGTGCCCTCAAGCCCAGCTGACCCTGGAGGAGTCCCCGCTCTGGGCCTGGGGGTGGACGGCAGCCTGAGCCTCTGGCTGCCCGCCCCAGCCGCTCAGGCGTCCTGCAGCAAGTCGGGATTTTTTCTGGTTCATCTCTGCCTCACTTGGCGTGACCAAGCCTGGAGGGGCCCCGGACAGATCTGGAGGTGGCGGGACCAAAGCAAACACACAAGGGGAGCAAATGAAATGATGATCCCCAAATGCAGAGCTTTCATTATGACTCCCTCCCTCCTTTCCTGGCATCCTTCTTTCCTCCTTTCTTTCTTTGACTTGTTGATACGGCCCTGTCTCCTCTTTCTCCTCTACTGTGGCCTTGTCCTTACCTTGCCATCCGATGTCCACCCATAAAAATCTTGCACCCTCTTCTTTGTGCCTGCCTAAAGCGGCCTCCTCTAGAAACTTCTCTGACATGCTTCCCTAAATGGGGCCACCCTTCCCAGGGTAGCTCCTTGGCACTGCCCTGGGTTGTCTGTATCTGGACATTTATCTTATTTCCTTCCCATTCTGCAGACGAAAAGAACAGACTCATGGTTAGGAAGCTGCTTGAAGCCACCCAGCCCATGAGCGGAGGAAGCCAGCCAAGTGTAGCTGAGAGCCCCAGCTCCGGGGCAAGGCCCTGCTGATAGGCCTCGGCTTCTGCCTTCCCAGGACGAGGATCTCAGGGAGGGTTCACTGTGGGTCAGAGTGTCTGGTCATAAGGCTGACCCCACCCAGCGCTGCTGGGCCCTGCTGGCACCCACAGAGCGGTTCTCGCCGGCCTGACCTCCATTCCCAGCCCAGGGATTCCCCAACTGAGGAACCTGAGCTGCCCAGGCGTCGGCTGCCTGGTGCCGTTACTGGTCTCAAACTGACGCCTTTCGCAGGACTCCATTGTGGCCGTGCACCCTCCCACTCCCCACCACCCCCACTCCGGGACTGGCACACGGCCAGGTCCCGTGCCATGACCCTGAGTAAAGATTGCCTGCCGCTTCCCCACCTTTCCCCCGTGTCCAGAGTCCCTGCTGCGGAGCTGAGCCTGGGATGCGGGGATGAGGCAACCACTTCCTGCCCGCCTGCCCCGCCCAGCCCCGTGCGGGTGTCCCAACACAGGACGTACACCCGGTCAAGGGGTCACCCAGGACTGCCTGGAAGGCACCTGTCGTCTTAATCTACCACTGGCCCTGCTTGTTGGGGGAGAAGCAGCTCCTGTGCTTAGTCACAGGAAGGACAGAAAGGGAGAGGTGGTTTTCCAGACTTCAGTCTTCCTGAGGGTAAACCGACCCCTGGTGAAAACTGGCTTTTTGGAACGAGGAGTGCAGCCTTGGCACGTGGTCCCCAGCCACCCTGGCGCGGTGGAGGGCCCACTTCCCCGTACGCTCCGCAGCACCTGTGGCCAGGGAGCCCTTCCTCATCTCAGTGTCCGCGTCCAGCTCTTTCTTCCTCCTTTTCTGAAGTCAAGGGGATGATAGATATAGGCCCCTGAGCTCTCAGGTTTGTGGTGGGACTTTGAAGTGCATGGCAGCATTTTCCTGGCCCCCCACCTTCCTTCTGGGTCTGCAGACAATCGGGAAAGACACACTGGCCTCTGTGCCGCCATCAAGTGCTACATCTCGAGGCATCTGCTGTCCCTGGGACAGCTTGAAGTGGGCGAGATCTGATTGTTGGGAAAGGGGATGAGGCCAGTCCCTAGGGCCTGCATTGTTAGCTGAGCAGTGTCCGGAGAAGCAGCTCTCCACTCCTCTCCTTCAGGGTTTCCCTCCCCCCGGCCTGAGCAGGAGCCTGCTGGCCACGCCTGTGCGTGGCCCTTTGCACTTCACAGATGATGACGACGAGTGTCGGAAGATTACTTCGAGATCTCAATTCTCCAGCAAATACACCAGCTTGGGAGCTGCCTTCCTTTGATTTATGTTGGCTCTGTCCAGACAGCAGGCTTGCCACTGCTTCGAGAGAGCACCCCACAATTAGAGTGTTCGAGTGTGGTTTCTGCTCCACTGAGGCCCGTGACAGATTGCCTGAGAAGACCCCCTGACAGAGGATGATGTGTTGGGCCGCTCGTGGCCCAATTGCTTCCAAGATTACTCTTGGCCCAGCGATCCGCGCTGCCCCAGCGATCCGCGCTGCCCCGTGAGTGGTCCGGCCTCTTGGTCTAAGATTACTGATACAAGGCATTGAATTGGATTGAGTTTTAAAACTATATTGCTTTTGAAGTTTTTCGGTTTAAGAAAATGAAATCCTTTGTCCCAAGCCGGGGCCTGGTGGTTTTGTCAGTGTCGTGTGAGCGTGTTTTAGAGTCTCTATTTTGGGCCATTTGGAAATGCAGCTGCCCTGACTGGAGACACATGTGTCTTAAGCTCATTTCCCGATGTTAGCACCAAAATAGAAATCGGACTCTGTCTGCAGTATTTCTCGCAGGCAACTTGTCAGTGAAACTGCTTCCAAATGTTTTCCCAAGTATGCCGGTTTGACCCAGCTTCTTTCTCATCCCTGCGTGGAGGCCGCCGCAGAGCGTGTCCTGCCGCTTTCCACGCACCCCGTTCCCCTCTTCTGATGCTTGTTTGTGCTTCAGCCAACTGTTTACTTGGTGGGGTCTGCTGATGGGTCCAGGGGCTTGTTTGGCAGTCGTTAGGGCAGGATATTTTTAAACGTTTTATTTTCCACCGACGTCCTGCAGCCTTCACTTGGAGAACTCGTGGGATAGCTTGGGGTCTTTTAAAAGTGGCTGTGCGCGCCCACCTGCCAGACTCAGGCCAGAGGGGGACTGACCCTGGGCATTTGCTTTGGGCACTCCCAGTAGCTCCAGTTGACCACTCCCCCATGAACCTAGCTGTTTCATTTGGGAGTTCCCTGTCTTCTAACTGAACACCTCTTGTTTATTTAGCTGTGACTTGGGGCGGGGGTAGAAAGTGGAAATGCTCTTTCTCCACCTTTAAGATCTTTAATAAACATTTGTATTAAATGTGTCCTATTTGTCAGGCCCGGTGCCAGGAATAGAAACACCTGGAAGTCATGGCCCAGCCCACAGGGGGCTCTCCAGGGGTCTCAGACCTGCAAACACAGTGTCTTGGGTGTTGGGGACCCGGGGCCAGCACCTGACCCTCCCTGGGTGTGCTCCATGCCGGAGGTGACCCAGCAGGTGTGTTCGGAGGCCTGCCCACCTCTGAACTCTGACATATCGTGGACACGCTCCTGATTTGCTTTCTCACTCTAGCTTGCCATTATGTGCCTGTTTACCGTCGAGGGACTCCAGTTGAAGCAGCTAGGACGATCTTCTGGCCTTGCATGTACAGGGCACACAGTAGGTACTCAGTCAGTGTGTGCCAAGCAAGTGTCCATCCTTCTGGGGAGCGTCCTCCCAGGTTTGCTTGAAGCAGCAATTCCTGGGCCCTGCTCAGAAGTGCTTACTCGCTGAGTGACTGCTTTTGTGGACGGTGCTGAAGTTCGAGACCTCGCTGTCCATTTGCTACTTATGTTGATAGAAAGATGTGATTAGGTTACAAAAAATTTGATTAAGGGATGGTCAGAGAACTGTGGGATGAGGTAAAAGGGTGTGTGGTTGCGACTTCTGCGTGACACCTCCAGTCCCGGGCAGGGAGAGACATTTGGCTTGGTCCCTTCCCTCATGCATCAGTGGCCGTGGGATTTGGGGTGGTTTTATTTCTCCGTGGCATACCCACCTCATGTGTTCTTGCAGGTTTTTGCCCTCCGGGGGTTCCCAGGTCTCGTCTGAGCACTTATACTTACTAGCACAAGTATGGTTCTAGGTAGTGGCGACCCCAGCTGTTGTGGTCCAAGGACACCTTGTTGGTGGGCCACACGCCTCCCAGAGCTCAGTCCCCTCTTCAGGTTGACGCGAGGTCTGCTTTGGTGTTTGGCTGGGGCTCCCTGTTGTCAAGCAGTCACTATTTGGGGGCTTCCAGGGAACAGAGGGTGCTCTGTGGGTCGGCCAGCCACTCTGGACCTTCCTGGTCACCTCTACCTGTCACATACCCGTTATTTAAAGTGTGCCCCTTGGGTGGAGTTTTTCCACGCCTTAGAAGGGAAATCTTAGCTGTTGCCACCCATAGAGGGACTCTCTAGAGGGAGTCCTTTGGTCCTTCAAGGGATGGTCTCTGTCCCACCCCAACAGGCCCACCGCCCTGGGGACAGTGCCCTAGACAGAAGGAGCTGGCATGAGTCTCCCTGCTGTTTCAGGCACACTTTCGTTTCGGGGGGCCAGTGGAAGCCTATCATAATAAAGGAGGCTACTTTTCAGCTGTCCAGAAAGTGACCCGAGAGGGGCTGACCACCAGCCTTGTATTTGCAAATGATGGCAACCCTATTGGAGGGGCTCGGGACTGGAGGAGGGGGCGGTCCTGTGGACACAGCAGGCCCCCGGGGCGGGAAGCCTGGGGTTGCTGCCTGTCCCACCACTCCGCCAGGCCGCCCTAACCTTCTACAGCCTGCAATTCCTCGTTCTGTGTGGCGAGCTTGCCCGCCTCACAGGCCACTCGCTACATTGCCCGGGAATCACGAGGTCACAAGGTCACCACGGTGTCACTTAAATTTAAATGGCAACCCCAGTTTTAGAATGACCTTGAATGTGAAGTATCACCCTTCTCCCTCAGTTGCTCTGTGCTCTGTGTTACCAGATGCGTGGATAGGCCAGGTTTCCTAAAAAATACAGCTTCGTCCTTTGTGTCCCGGCACGTAGGTCTGGACGCAGAGTCGGGGAGGTTTTCCAGATGGCAGAGTGGGGACTGCGCGAGCATCTCCAGCGGGCTGGGCAGCTCCCGCCCCCAGCACATGGGCTTCGTGAGGGACAAACCGGGGAGGTTAGCCTGACCCAGGGACGAGATGGGATCGTGGGAGCACGGGTTAGGCTGCTCGGGTCATCTGTCTGGCAGCTGAGCAAATCCTCTCACGCGTTCTGTATCGGTGCACGCTTGGAGAGAATGTCAGGCGTCAACGTTTACAAGAAAAGAAAATAAATTTTAGTGATAAATCAGCTCCTACATAAGCACCAGTGACAATCAGCTTGTGTCCCCGAAGCGTTCCGAGCTTTTAAAGAGGAGATTCCTATCCCACATCTCATTCAGATGTTTCCAGCAAGCTTTTAGCTGGGGTCCTCCCCAGGTCAGGGAGCAGGCTCGAGGGTGCCTGGCGCCCAGGTTCTCTGGCCTCCTGGCTCCTTCCACTTGGCCACACTCACCCTCCTTACAGGTGCACGTGCCCTGCAACAGGGCAGGGAGGGGCATGGCGAGTGAAAAGGAGAAGAAACAAGGGAATAAATCAGGGGGCCCCAAACTTTGTCTTAAAGGCCCGGATACTACACACTTTAGACCGGCTGGCCAAGAGCCAAAATAAGGACATTATGGAGGGACTTCAAGTATTTTAAATGTAACCATTCGAAAGTGTAAAAAGCACTCCTAGCTCGCTGGCCATGAAAATACTGGCAGCTGGCTGGATTCCGCGGGCCAGCAGAGCTTGCCAGCCCCACCCCCCACCACAGGGGTAGGTGGTCCACTGCTTCTTGTGGGCCGGATCCTGTAGGTTGTGTCCCGACGCACCCCTCCTCAGCCTCCCACAGGAGGCCTCCAGCCTAAAGTCACTGGCAGTCTCGGAGTTTCACTGTGTCACAGAGAACTTGGCCTCTGATGCAGTCAGATGGGAGCCACGGCTCGCTCCCGAGGAGGCGTCACTACCTCCCTGCTGTGCTCCTTACTGACGTTACCCTTCTCATCGTGTCCCTTCTGGAACCTGTTCCTAGAGGTGCAGGTGGAGCGGCCCCTGTGAGGCCCTTTGCCTGAAGCAAGAGCAGCTGCGAAGGATCCGGAAGAGGGAAGCAGCCAGGAATGGGAGGGCATGGAGATGCGTGTAGCCAGGCCAGGGGGGTTTGCAGATGATGGAAGATCAGTTTGGAAAACAAGGCCACGGGAGCTTTGGTGTGCGTGTTATTGGGTGCCGACCTGGGGAGGCAGGAGGTGGGGGGGTTCTGGGAGGGCTGCAGCCACTCAGAAAGAAAGCCACCTGTGTTTTGTTTCAGGGTCATTCCCCTTCTGCCTGGGAATGAAGAAGAAAACTGATTGGTGTGTAGGTCCGTCTCCTTCGGTTCGGACCAGCTTTGGGGGCTCTGGTTGCTGACTTGGTTTTTAAGGGTGAGGCCGGTTGCCTGGTTACTTTTGCAACAGGGAAGGCTTTTTAGAGTCTCTGGAGCACCAAACATCTATGCTCTTTCCTCAAAGGGGAACCTGCAAGTACCTGCTAGAATCCAGGGGTGTCGGACTTTTTCCCTCAGGGAAGAGAATGTTCTCCTGAGTGAGTTTGGCCCATCATCTTCAGAAACCGTCTGAATCTAGAACAAGATGTGGGTGGTGGGAGTGGGTTAAAGCTGTTCCACACGTCAGATTGAGTGTCATTGGCGCCTCCAGGTCAAGAAACCGCAGGTGTGGGGGGCACAGGAACCGAAGTCCCCGCCCTACCAGTGCGGACCAGGCTGTGGAGGGAAGCCTTCACTTTTCCAGCTTTCCCACGTGGAAATGTATTTCTTTCTGATTTCATTGTCATCAGCACCATCCTTGTTGCAATAACTCGGTGAGCCGCCTTGGGGTGTCTCTTGTCTCTCCGTCGCCGCCACTAACCCCACCAGAGGAGTAGACTGTCCTCGCTGGCCTGGTTGCTCTCTGTGTCTTCCCCTCTGACCTTTAACCCCCTCTGCTCTCTCGGAGCTCATACCACTCTCCAAGGCCACATCCTGTTGTCCCCTCTAGTGTCCTCTCTCTCCTGGTCTGCAGAAGCCCCCGAGGGCTCTGGTCCCCACCCCCCATCACCTCTGACCCCTGGTCTGGGGCCTTGTTTCTCCAGATCACTGTTTCCTACTGGGAGGTCCTGCGAGGTCCTAGTATTCTAGAAGCAGTTTCCTTCCCATTGTCGTCACCTTCTGGGGCTTGGCCCCATCCTCATACCTGGCTGGAGGGCCACGGCCCCTCGTCCCGGCTTCAGCCTTCACACACAGTTCATCTCCATCAGGCTTCCCTTCTCGGGTCACCACACTTGCCAGGTCCCATCTGTTTTGTTCTAGAGAACACCATGTTGCTTCTCTTTCTTCATTGCAACTGCCCCCTTTCTGGGTTTTAGAGGGGTTTTTTTTTGCCTCTTTGGGGTTCCCCCCCCCCATTTCTGGTTTTATCACTTTTCCCTAGATGTACTTCCCTGTTGGCGTCCTCAGCAACATGCCTNCCATTGCAACTGCCCCCTTTCTGGGTTTTAGAGGGTTTTTTTTGCCTCTTTGGGGTTCCCCCCCCCATTTCTGGTTTTATCACTTTTCCCTAGATGTACTTCCCTGTTGGCGTCCTCAGCAACATGCCTCCCTGTCTGGCCGGTCCTGGGGACTCCCCTCAGGTCAGCCTTTCTAAGATAAGACCTGATCTGACCCCTGTATTCCTTTGCCATGGGTGATAACTCTCCCTGCCCCCCTGCCGTGTCATTATTGGCATGCACGTCTTTATCCCCTGTGCAAGCTTTCAGGTGGAAGAAAGAACAGGCCCCATGCACCCCGCTGCTCCCTGCGGTCAGAGTGACCTGCTCAGCCCCGAGTGCGGGAGCACCAAACGCCAATTCTCATACCGTCCTGCTCCGCCGTGGACTTGCATGCCGGGGCAAGGCTCCATTCCTTACATCCAGTAGGACAAGACACATACAGGAACTTAACATGTAGCAAATATCAAATCGCACACTGAAGGTGAACGAAATACTGTTCTGGGAGGAGAGACTGCACAGGCAAGCCCTTGTCCGGAATTTCTTCCACCTGCTGGGCACAGGTTCACCTGTGGCGTGTCAGGAAAAGATTGGGTTTTCGATCACTCATCACTGTTCAGGGAACCCTCAGACCCGTGCACTCTGATGTCCCGAGAGGTTAACCAGCAGGACAGAATACAAAGAATCGGCTGTCCTTGTGCCAGTTCCAGGTGAACTGTAGCTTAGGGGGGGCGCACAGCAGAGTGGCTTTGGCACCAGCCGGCCCCTGAGTTTGTATTATAGCCCAACGGCCTCGGGTGAAACACAGCCTTTTCCAGCCCCTGATTCTCTGTGTCCACAGTGGGGATCATTCCACAAGCCTAAAGCACTGTTCTGATACGTGCACGAGATAGCACAGGGCAGGGCCTGCCACCGCGCTGGCCTCGTGAGTGATGCCCCTGGAGCTCATGGGGTGTGGCCAGGTGTCCCCCATCGCCCAAAAGTATGCACCACAGAAAGGCTTTGCAGGGGCAGCGGAACAGCTCAGTCAGAGAAGGCTCAGGAAATGGCTCAGTCCCCACCAGGGAGACGAGCCTCTTTCTACAGGTGAAGCGATTTAAGGGACTTAGGGTCCAGGCCGGGTCTGGGACCCCAGCCCCCTGCTCTGTGCCCTCTGCCCTCCGCCCTCCACTCCTTCTCACTTAGTACAGGATCTTTCTATATTTCTCCACACTGGAGGTGGGGGACAGTTTGGGCAGCCTTCTGGAACTTCTTTACCTCTAGTTTCTACAAATTTAGGCTTTCTCAGTTGGGTAAAAGCTTTAGAATTACTAAGATTCCTTTTGTATTGCATAATGTTCTTGCCATTTAAAAGATTAGCAGGCATAATTTCAGTGAGCCTTCATGAATGGCATGCCTCATTTAGCTTAATCTCTCTTTGGTACATGTTAAGACATAGAAAGAGAGCGTCTCTAGCCTACACGGGGAGCTTGGAAAGGAAAGGTCGCTCTGATCCAACCTCTCAAAGCAGTGTACATCTTAAAAAAGAAAAAAAAATGAGGGGAGTGGCCTCAAAGGCCTGATATAAAAATGCCAGGTGTCCACAAGATGGGCACAGGGAGTCATCCCCGAGTCATCCGGGAGAAGAGGAAGAGGCGCCGAGTTTGGGGGTAACAGTGGAGGAAATCTGGGACATTAAATGGACCTTCCCAGCCACAGACCAGCAGAGATCACCTTCGGAAATTTCTGTTCAGGAAAAGTCCTCTCAGCCAAGCCCTGCATAAGGCACCATGAGCTGCATTTGGCAACCCTTAGGGGTGGCATAGGGAAGAGCTCGAGTGAGCAGGGGTTACTGAGACGGCGCTGGCTCCCCCAAAGTCAGCAGCATGGCCTGAACACCTAGTAAATGCCAGGCCCTTGATTCAGTGCCGGGGAAAAGTAACAGCCTGGCAGTCAATCAGGTTAGACTCCCTAAGTGCCCACCTGCAACAAAGGAGCACTTTGTAGACCACACAGGTGAAAGATGGGTGGGGTTTCGGGGCTCTGAGTCGTACACGCACGGCAAGGGCATAATGTCGCCATCGTCATCCCGGTAACGGCTACCTTGAGGACCTGCCGTGTTCATTCATTCAAAAATATTTCCTGGCTGCCTGCTGTGTGTCAGACATCATTCTTATAAGGCTAGAAGCATCCTTCCTACCTGCCAGGGGAAACTCTAAGGTGCAGAGAGAAATCTTAGTAAGCAGCCAAATTCGCACAGCCAGGACACTCCGGCAGAGCTGGAGTCCCAGCCCAGGTTGATTTGAAATTTTCCATAAGGATGACTTGGCAGATGTGCTTACATAAGAAAAGGAGGTTCACAGAGGGACCATGCAGAGCATCTCTCGAATCAAATCTGTTTTCAGGAAATATGTGTGTCGGCGTCTCCTGTATATGGCCACGCCCAGGAAAGCCAGCCTAGAAGGGGAAGGAGCTACGCCCGAGGTGATGGAGCTGTGTGTCTGATGCGTGCGTGTCTCCATGATAAAGAGTGTCTACAGAGGCTTAGGTGAATACTGATGGAGCTTGGGGAGGGTTGTGCGTGCGAGCACCAGTGACTTGCTTACCTGAGGACTGTTCCAGAAGATGCCAGTCAGACTGTCGGTTTACCTTGCTCAGCCCAAGGCGTGTATTTTATTTTATTCAACTTCATGTCTGTAACCCCTCACAAGGATGTTTCGGGCGAAAGAACCCCTCTCTGCATATATTGCTTTCTAGTAGACCCATGTGGCCGTCGGCTCTCCTAGCATTCCGGTCTGGTAGTGGGAATCCGATAAGAGCTCTGGGTACAATGAGAGACTCGTAAGAGGGTGATGTGTCCAAGCACTGCCAAGCCCAGCACTCGGCATGCGGGGAACATTCTGATCCTGTGGTCCTCTGCCTGGCAGAAGCCACTCGTTCCCCTAAACTCTTTCCCCCAGGACCACCAAGAAATGCCTTTCTAGAAAGCTTTGCTGCTCTCTTCGGATGTTGGTGGAATTTGGGAGACACAGACGGCCTCTCCTGTGTGTCTTCGTCAACTCTGTGGAAGAGAGCTACTGTGTGGAGTTCTTCCCCACCCAGGGCAGGAGGCTGAGGGGGGCAGTTGTAGTTTGCCATGACACTTGAATTTAAAGTAGGTATTTGTGGGGCGCCTGGGTGGCACAGTGGTTAAGCGTCTGCCTTCGGCTCAGGGCGTGGTCCCGGCATTATGGGATCGAGCCCCACGTCAGGCTCCTCCGCTATGAGCCTGCTTCTTCCTCTCCCACTCCCCCTGCTTGTGTTCCCTCTCACTGGCTGTCTCTATCTCTGTCAAATAAATAAATAAAATCTTTAAAATGAAAAATAAAGTAGGTATTTGTTACAGATCGTTTCAGACGACAGATAAAGGGTATTCTGAATGAAGTTGGAAGCGCCGGTCACCAAATTGTTGATTTTGCATTGTTTTGATATAAGCAGACCTCCTGGTGGTCCTCCAAGTGTACAGACGTCCCCAACAGACACCCTTTTGCGTCCGAGACTCTCAAGGAGCCACCTGATGGAATGGAATGACAGGTGAATCCTCCCAACCCCAGGTCGGACAGCCAAACACTTGAACCCCGGGCCTTACGGCCAGTTTCCCTCTCTGATCTCTTGTGGGCCTTCGGCATCTTGTAGAGGTTGTGTCTGAGCGCTCCGCTGTTGTCACAAGGGCGAATATGAAAATACAAAGAGAAGATAGACCTATGTCTGGCTGAACGTCCTTAAAGTCTAGCCTGGGGTCACGGGGAGGCCAGCTCGTTGCCCCCTGGCCTCTAGCAGCGTCCAGACCGCCTGCCCGGGGGACCATCCCTCCTGTGCCGTTCTCTGGGCAGATGTGGCAACCTCAAGGTTGGTCGCCTCCCGCAGCCTTCCCTGTGCCCGCCCTCCTTCCCTTCTGTGCCCACCTCCCCTTTTTCACCAAACCCACCCCCACCTGCCCAACCAAAGCCCTCTCTCTGAAAGCTGCAGCACTCTGTCATCTCCTCCCCCTGCGCCTTGCCCCCACTCTGTGTCCTCAGGAGTGGGGTTCCTCTTGACAGCGCATTCGCTTGACTCTGGGTATGCAATTACTGAGTGAGTGAATGAACGCAGTACGCGTTCTCCAGAGCGTTCTTAAACTGGCTTAGCCAATCATGGAGCTTCCCTGCAGTCCGTGTTTGGAAGCCTTGAAATATTTTTGATGTTTATCTCCTTAAGGAATATGTCAAAAAAAAAAAATCAGCCCCAACCACTATTTTTTAGCTGATTACCGAATGTGTGATAAGAAACACGATTCCTTGGGGGAGAAAACTCGTTCAGGTTAAATTCTTGTGGAAATCCTTGTAGCCCCTTGCTGTTCAGCTATGGTGTAGCAAGAATGTAAATAGCTAGGTATTTTGACCTACCTCAAATATTTACCGATGTAAAACATTCTGTCCTCATACCAAAAAAAAAAAAAGAACAAACCTGCCCGGGGTTATGAATGTCAGTATTGCCGTTGGGTGTACGGCTGAGTCGTAGAGCAAGAGACATTTTTAAGGAGGGCAGTAAGGTAGGGGAAAGTAAAGCTCACGTTGATTAGAGATAAATAGATCTATATTTGCCATATAAGGTAATAAAAGAAAAGTCTGTGCAAATGCTCTCGACATTTATGGACTTCTCTATGATTCATCTAGTGGGGCTGACGGCTCTGGCCAAGAGATATAGAATTTGTTAAGCTGTATCTCTTTCCTGAATTTTTGCACTACAAAGAAGCCATGCTGTGTGTTCAGAAGAAAATTCCAGAACCTCGTAGAAGTTAGTATTTGGTAACAGGCCTGAGAAGGACTGCTAGAGGAATTCCAGAAGTGTTTTAAAGCCATTGGTTTACCAGAAGCATAGTAATTCTGTAAGCATTAGCAGTTTCCTGTAGACCCAGGTCCAGACACCCCATGTAGCTTCTGTGGCTGGTCACCCTCCCTCGCACCCCAGTAACAGGGGGCTCTGCTTTTTCCGCTCAGTTACTCATATGCACACTCTGCCTTAAGCGCAGGGGTTTCTGAGCTGAGTCTGGGTCTTGCCATCCAGGTCCTGGCACGCCCTGGCCAGCAGGCCTGGAGGAAACCCAATCGTATGGCCTTCACAGTGGGTTGTCGTTGCCTTAGGAGCTACGTTTATGGCCCCCCAAGGGGACACATCCCAAAGGGACACTCGGTATGCCCTTTGCTCCTCCCACATGCCACCCTTCCCCACCCAGGATTTCCTGTGCAATGGGCTAATTTTGAAATGGCCCGTGTGCCTTGAATTGCAGTGTTGGGCAAAGACACCAGCAGCAAGCAGGCTTCTGCTTGAGCTCTGCAGGCTAACAAGAGTGAAAAGTCAGTGCGCGAGGTCTCTTTTGGACCTTGAGGCCTTAGCACAATGCGTACGATGAATAACTTACCTTTTCACCCTGCCCTTTCTGCATCGTAAATCTCATCCCCTGACCTCTGGGGGTCTCTGAGGGTTGGCACCTGCTGGGCGAGACTGAGAGAGACTAAGGAGGTGCTTCCTCGGCACCTCAAAAGGACATCCTTTGGTGGGATGAAGTTGGGCCCCCTTCCTGGAGCCCCACATTGTCGTCTGCCTTATGTCTGGGTTGCTGATGTGGAGGGGGACCAGGAGGTCGTTCTTTGCCCTGGAAACTTTTGTTTCTCCTTAATTGCTTGGTTGAGGTAATCCACTGGGAAACTTCTGAGCGTCTTTAGACATAAAATCTGATTCCTAAGGTTTAAATTCCCTAGTTGGCCACTGACTCACATATGTTTCTTAGACTTGGTTTCCAGCATATGATATAAATAATTCCATTTCGAAATTAAGAAATTATGGCCTGCATTTCATCTGCCCTTGGCTCTGTAATGTTTTCTGAAAGAGAAAAATACAAGCAATAATCGTAAAGCCCGTGTTTCGATCCCACATCTTTGGGGCCTTCCGGTTGCACCGGGGTCGCCAAGTTCCGTGTTTGCTAGTAAGGAGCAGGGCCCTGCAGGGGAAGGTCCCCACCTCTGTTGGCATGTGTGCGTGTGAGTATCTGAGAAAGCATTTACAGTGTGCTGTGTGTCTGCAAGGAGGTTTTCCTCTCGCTTATTAGTAATTATTCCTCTGAGCGGCTCTGTGAAGCAAGTAAATATTAATAACTGTGCACTGATTATTAAGTTAAGATGAAGGTATATCTTTTTCCACGATGCTTAACTTTAGGTAAGCTAGTTGCACACAAATGCTGAATAAATTTGAAGGAAGGCCTTCGGGTGGGGAAACAAAACTGAGACCAGGACGGGGAAGAGGCGGGGGTGGGGGTACGTTCGAGATCTGGTTTTAAATCTTCTCTGTCTCGTTGGCAGAATCTGTCCTTGTCTGGTGAGCACCGGCATCCCCAGTCTGGGATCCGCCGGTGGGCTCTCCCTGCCCCTCGGGCGTCGGTTTGCAGTGATGTTTTCAGTCTCCCTGATACTGTCTGAGATCTGCAACTTCGTCTCCTGACTATAGAAAGTATGAATGTTCATTATAGAAATTTGCATACAGCATAAAGAAGATAATAAATCACCTGTAATCCTAGATATAAATGTTAGCGTGTTGCTTTTAGATCTTTCCAATCTTTTTTTTGTTCATAAATATTACATAGTTTAAAACAATAAAGATCATGCCGTACATCCTGTTTTGTAGCATGCCTTTCCCCGAACTGTAGTATTTTATATAAATGAAAAAAATAATAAATGACAGACCAGTAGGTTTCCTGTTAACACTTACCGCGCTTATAAAATAATTTGTCCCTGGAGAAGTACGTGTAGTTTGGCCATGCATTAGCAGGTACGGTCTTTATTTGCTCTGTGGGCCCTGTGTGGACTGAAATAACGCCTGGCCACTCAGTTGGCCATGTGGACGTCTCCGTATCTGGAGAATGTGCCAGAGAGGAGCGGCAGAGGGTGACCCGCTCACTTATTTGTTAAACTAATACTTGATCCCCATCCTCAATTTTCAAAAGGGTGTTTTTGCTGTGAAGAGGATACGATTTATTTAAAGGCAAAGAAATGAAAAATTGGCTGTAACTATTTATCACACAACACCCATATAGTTCTTGCCTTTTTACCTGAAACACACATATGTACGTTTATTCATCTTCACCCGCATGGGGGTCATGCTGTAAACCTATTCAGTAGTCCGTGGCTTCTCTTCCCCTCGTTAGCCCCCGCTGGTCCTACAGAGCCGGGCTAGGTGCCCTTTCTCAGAGGAGCGCCCCCTGCTGGCCAGGGCCAGGTCTGCCCCATAGACACCTCTGGCGCCATGCACTTCCCCTTTAGGGCACCAGCCACAGGCAGGTGTTTTCAGGGGGTGCCGATTTCACTAGCGTCTCTCACCCACTGGACAGGAGCCCCAGGTGGGGTGGCACAGGCACCCCTGGGTCTGGCTTAAGACTGAAGGAGCTCTTGTAACAGTCCGAGGGCCTGTAGTAGCCACCCAACAAATATTTCGTGACTAACTGGCAATGGTGCATTATTTCATGGTATTGACTATCCTTAAAAAAATACTTTTACTGGGGCACCTGTGTGGCTCAGTTGGTGAAGCGTCTGTCTTCAGCTCAGGTCATGATTCCAGGGTCCTGGGGTCAAGTTCCACATCAGGCTCCCTGCTCAGCGGGGAGCCTGCTTCTCCCTCTCCCTCTTCCCCTCCTCCCTGCTCATGCGCTCTCTCTCTCTCAAATAAAATCTTTTTTAAAAGTACTTTTACTGACTACCTAGTATGCCATTGAATTGCTTTACTCAGATTGAATGAGTAACCCCCTACTGTCGGCATCTGTATTATTTCTAATTTTTCTCTTTTCTAAACAGGACGTGCTAAACATTCCTTTACATAAATCTCTGCCCACGTCTCTGGTCATCCTCGTGGATGAATTCCCAGAAGTAGAAGCACTAAACTGACGGATTAATCTACATTCTAACAAGTAACCCATTTGTCTAAATGTCAGCAGGGCCTCAGGTCTGGCGTAAATTACAGTGGGCGTGTGTGGTGAAGTCAGAGCCACGTTTCCTGGTTCCTTTCAGAGAGTCCCGGGGTCAGAAAGGCACCCGTGGGGCAGGTCCCTTGTCTGGCACATGAACCCCCTTTGCAGCACTTCCCATAAAGGGTGGCACGGTGTTGAGTCTGAGAAGAGCATCCGCTTGTTCCCTCATTCGAGCCACAGGTATTCACTGAGTGTCTCCTCCGGGCCTCACACCGTCGGTGGACCCAGGAGCAGAGTTGGGGTGTGTGTTGCCCCTTAGCCGCCTACCGGGAATCTAGACTTGGTTCAGCTTTTACAGAGGATGTGAGCCCCATGAGGGCAGGACCGGGGCTAGCTCCGTCATGGCATGAAGTAAATGCTCGAATGGTCTTATAAGGAATTAGGAGCTTAACATGCAGCTCCTCTCTTCGACAAACTCAAAACCCACCAATACACGTGTGGCTACGTAACCAAAGCAGTATTCTCAAAGTTCAGAAATAACAGAAGGGTTTAGACACGCGCACTTACTCAGAAAGTGACCTAAAGGGCGATCAGATGTATGTGGAGAATGAGTCGGAGGAACCTGAGGTCAGCTCCTGCCCTGGCCATCAGAAGCCCTGCCGGAAATCCCTGTGCCACCGGCCAGGGCTGACGCTAGCTCAGGCTATGAGAGCAAGTGCTCCCAAGCCCTCAGGCCCGGAGACACCACGAGACACTGCGGGAGGGCCTCAGTGCCCCGGCGTGGCTGGCTGGCCCAGCTGCTTTACGGGACGCCGGCAAGTTGTTAGACCATCGTGACATCCTGACAACTAGATGAGGTTCTCTGCTCCAAGACCAGAAACCTTGGAGCTGCCATTTTTCCAGCGTTTTGGCCTCTTAACATTGGGGACTCCAGAGAGCTTTCGTGTCTGTGCGTGTCTCTGTCCAGAGTGATGTGTTAGAGGTCAAAACTGACACTTTTAAGCAAAAGAATGCGTAAGCACACGTGTCCTTATATCAGAGTGGTGACATCATCACCCGTCATAGAGCATCTGGAAAACTCCATGTGCCTTTGCGAGACAGTGAGGGTGGAAAAGGCAAATAACAAAAAAGTTTGGACCTCGTGGACCCTTGGAAGGGTCTCAGGGAGCCAGGAGTCCCCAGACCTCACTCTGACAACCGCTGGCTTCACGACCTTTGGGCTCTCCCGTACCGCTAAGCTGCCACTAGGCGCTTCCGGTTCTTCCTTCAAAACAGGGCCCCTGTATCTTGAATCTGGGCACCGTCCTCAGCCCTCATCACCTTAGGTCCAAGTTCGAGCATAGCAGTCCATCAAAGCTGCCACTTCTCATCATCAAACGAGTCTTCGGAAAGAAGAGCACCACTTGCTCTTGCCCAGGGGACTCGGCGGGCCCCCCTCCATCTTCGGGTGCCCGCGGCTGGCTGTGGGCACGCACCCCCAGGAACCCTCTCCTCGCTGCCCTGCAGCTCCGCAAAGCCAGGCCCTTCCCAGTGTGCAGTGCGATTAGGCACAGTGCTCAAGGCATATCCATCAGCATTAGAGACTTTTTTGCCAAGATACAGAACGTGTTTTCAGTGGCGCAAAGAAATTTAAATGGGAAGAAATTATAGCATGAGCGAGTTCATCCCTTTCAAGATAATCTCATTTAATAACCAGAAAACTCACAAAGATGTGCATTTTATCCAGCTCCAAAGGCAGTGTGGCGAGTTATATATTGTGGTAATTACATGTTTGGGGTTTCATTCCTTCCTTAAACTAGATTTCTATTATTTCAGAAAATCAGCCATTGTCGAAAAGGACTATTCATTTATGTCATTGCTAGGTGGCCCAAGCACTGTAAAAATAGGTCAACAACAGTCCTCTAAATTGACTGCTGATAAATAATTAAAGCTAATGGAATTTTTCTCAAATCTGTGAACTAAAATCTTTGAGAAATTGCCAGGACATACTGCCTGCTGTTGTATAGAAAGATATTTTTTATTTAACACTTCAGCCGAAATGCCATTTAACATTACCTTATTTTCTATCCCGGAGACTGGAGGGAGGACGTGTCCATCTATAATAAAAGTAACCAAAAGTAGGGTGCTCCCATTGATAGGCGCGTGATTCATCTTCAGATAAGACCGGGAGCAAAGGTTTCAGGATCGCGGCACAAAGGGAAACTTCACCTCGCGCCAAACTGTATTTTAAAGCTGAGCACGCCAGTCTATGTCTCGTGCCGTCTGTGTCGTCCGGGTTTCAGGCCTCCACACCTGGGCTGTGCCCTGGCGCACCCAGTGAGGGAGAAATTCCTCGAATCTAAATGACATACAGGGAAATAAGTCCCAAGAACAGTTTTTCTTTTCCAGATAATTAGGATTCCTTCCTTGGTGCCACCAGGACCTTAGAAAAATACGCTGGACAAATACACATGGATGGTATCTGTAGACGAGAGATGGCTTATCAATAAGAAAGCGGACTGTTACGTTGTGGTCAATAAGGCTGGCCTTTACTAATCAGGATGATTCAGACATCATCGGGATGATTTAGAACCTCAAAGACATCAGAATAAAGAATCAGGAGCTCGCTGGTTTTGAACAGTATTCAGTCTTTTGGCTTTAAGCTGTAGAAAAGAGACCATTTTCTTATTTCAGTCTGATGAGTCTCTCGGTGTGGGAAACAAAATCACCAAGTTATAATCACTTTTTGGCCAAGTGGCAGTTCGTTAAACTGTAGTATTTATGTCTAACCTAATGTTGTATTTACTGTGTTTTAATGCCTTTATAAATGGCAGATCTGTTTCTGAAATCAAATGTATTTGTATTTTTCTTTAAGAAAATACTCTAGAGAGGAATTTCTTGATTTGCAAAGGAAATGACTCCATCCTGGTTACCCCTGTCTGGCTAGAACCTGACTGTTTGTAGACTCGGGAGGCAGGAGGCCTAGAGTGGCATTTGGTCCAGAGGGAAGACGTGGGGTGGAGAGGACAGGCTACGGAGCGAGATGAGTGGTGTTCACGAATATTGGACAGGCTGAAGGGGGAGCTGAGCCTCAGCCGCTCACATCTCCAACCCCCAGGCAGACCCACGGGTCTGGGCAGCAGCTTCCTTCATGACCCCCACTCCAGAAAGCGCATCATAGAGCAAGTCAGAGTGGAATCACCTCAGATCTGCTCTGAGGTTTGTTCCAACGCTTGTGAATTATTCATTAGCGAACTGCTGCTGGTAGTCAGAGGCTTCGTGCCCCCTCAGGACAGCTTTCCTCCGAATATCTGCCTTTGGTGGTAGTGCTGGTAGCCCCCCGTATGGGCAAGCCACGACCCCATGTCGAGGCGCATTCTCACGCCATAACTGTCCCAGTAGGGGCCGGGTGGCCTCAGGAGGCCAGGACACCACAGAGGGTCTCCTGCTTTGGGCAGGACATTGGACTAGGTGACCCTTCCGTCACCAGGTTAACCTGATGAAGGGCACAGGTGACAAGCTAATAGCTTGTAATTTAAGAGAGATAGTCCCTCCCCCCAACCTCAGCCTGTTCCCTGTGATCAGTCAGCTGAAGGCTTCGTGTGTGTCTGAGTGGAATCTGGTGTCTTAAAAACATTTTCTATTTCAAATATAACACAGATAGGGTGTAGAGCACAGCAAACCCCTACGTGTGTGCCGTCATCCATCTGTGACCGCCATTGGCCCGCCAACACACTCCTTTCTTCCTTCTTCTCACCCATCACCCCCCTCCCTGTTATATTATTTTGAAGCAAAAATCAATTTTATCCATAAATATTTTTGGATATATCTCCAAGAGACAAGGACCCTTTTGAAAAACATAGCCACAATACCTAAACATAGGCCACTGTGGTTTCCAGACAAGAACAACTCAGGTGCTGTTGTTTTAACGTCCGTTCATTAGCGAGCCATATTTTATCGATCATAACGCCTACACTGGACGCGTCGTCTTACCATCTTCAGAAGCAGAGCGAGGTGTAAAATCAGTGACATCCCAGTTTAATTTAGCAGCACTCTTAACGTCGCCTAAAATCGGGGCACCTGGCTGGCTCAGTCGGGGAGCCACTCTTAATCTCAGGGTTGTGAGTCAAGACCCACGCTACTTAAAAAAAATGTAGCAGAAACTAGTGGTACATCTTACAGGTGACGATACCACATTTAATGAAATATGCCATATTACATAGTGACTTCGTTTGAATATATACCTAAAACCTTTACAAGTCAGAATCGTCTCGCTTGGAGGCCTGAGTAGAGAGGGAAAAACGAGGGGTTAGTAAACTCGTTCGGAGCTCACTTTTCTAGCCCTGGGCGGGTAATCCTCTAACGCATAAGCATTTCTAGGGTTTTCAGTGAGAGCCAGGCTCATATCCTAGCCTGGCTTCTATCAAGGATAGAACAGCCTTAACAGCCATCCCAGCCTTCGCCACCCAAACACAGCGAACAAAATGTGAACTGAGACAGGGGAGAGGGGAAGGGGCAGTAGCCCTGGGCCGAGCGGTTCTGAAGGGGTCCCTGAAGGGGTAGAGACACCGCCCTCGGCACAAGGCTGGTGCCTAAGGTTCCTGTGCCTGCCCCGGGGCCAGGGGTGTTGGCAGCCCTGTGAGAGCTCCGGTGGAACCTTCAGAGGTGATGGCCCAGCCTCTCCGCTGCCCACCCCCTGCCCCCCCCCCAGCCGTGCTCCTGGGAAGGCCAGGTTGTCCCCAGAGAAGAAAGGACCCACTCCTGGGCTGCCACCATAGGGGATGAGACACCTCTGAGAGATGCCATCAGATAGTCCTGAGTCTTTAATGTCATTTCACAGAAATGCATGTGGGTCACCGTGGAGCAGAAGTGAAAGGGACTTTGTAGAATTGAGTAAAATACCCTGAAAAGTCTGGACTATAGACTATGTGGGAAATAGGGACCATTTTATGATGGAGATGTGTTTGTGATTCATAGCCTTTTGTTGACACCTGACAGTGAGCCATCTCCCTTCCCCTGCTTGTCCTTCTGACCCTAAACAGCCGTGTCCTGGGCACCGTTCTTTCCTGGACACAGAGGTGGACCCTACCGGCCACCAGTTCGATATCTATGGCATGGGATTCTGTGATGTGCCCAGCCCGCAGGATGGGAGAAATGGAGGGCATATAGGGAATACCAGGCTCCAGGTTGGGGACAGAACCTTCCCGAGAGACCACCCAAGTGCCCTGAATGGGCAGAAAGCCAAAGATGTACATTGCGGCCAGGGCCTGTGTTTTGGGATGTCGTGCCTCGCAGGTGCTTGTGAACACCACGTGGTGATTTTGTTTTGTTTTGTTCTGTTTTTGGCTTCTAAATCAGCACGATTTTCTCCAGGAGTCATCATTACACAGAAAATTCCTCAATTGCATTTTGCCGTTCAATTTTCTGATCTCAGAAGTGAGTTGTGAATCAGTGGTTTGGAGAACAATGAAAATCCTTTTCACCTAGAAGCGTCTCTCTATAAACACTGCTTATTATTTGGAATGCACTCAAGGGAGAGAAGGTTGAAATGCGCTGTTCTGGCTTTGCCAACAGACATTGATATTAATAATCTCAAGGACATCACTTTCTATGTGTTAAGATGTTTGTTGCTTTTTGCTCAATAAATGGTACAAAATCAGAGCAAATTTAAAACTGCGCTGCAAAACCTGTCAGTGTAATTAGTGGGTACCCCAAAATTACAGAGTTGTTTTTTTTTTTTTAAATCTTTGTGTTAAATCCATCATTATCAGTTCACGGCAATATGATTTTCATTGGCCTGACCCCCACTTTCTTCAGTTTACAGTTGCAGAGAAGGGCACATAGACACACGTGGGGACCAGCATGGCTGTGTCTACAGTTGGCAGTGCTGTGCAGACAGCAAAGGGCACCGCATTCTGAAAGGACAGTAAATCATGTCATGTGCTCACTGATGATGGTGGGGCGGCCCGCGGTCACATGAAGTGAGCATCCTCGGCCCCATCTCCTTAGTTTAGTACGAAAGCAGATAATATTTGCAGGTGGCAGAATTGGATAAGGAATTTCTCAAACTGCCAAAAATAAAATTGGAATGGGGGATTTTTAGCTGGTGACTTGAAATACCTACGAACATACCGGTTGTATGTGTTTGGGTGTGAATATTTAGTACCTTTTTTCCTCCAAAGCGTTTCAAATATACGTATATGTGTGAGTACAAACACACATCCAGCTTTAATCTCTAAACAGTTATTTGAGGGGTGCCTGGTGGCTCCGTTGGCGAAGCATCTGCCTTGGGCTCAGGTCATGATCCCGGGGTCCTGGGATCCAGTCCTGCATCATCGGGCACCCTGCTCAGCGGGGAGTATGCTTCTCCCTCTCCCTCTGCTCCTCCCCCTACTCATGCACATGGCTCTCGTTCTCTCTTTCTCAAAAAAATAAAATCATTAAAAAAGAGTGTAAAAATATATATCTAGAAGGTGATTTGAGCAAGCCTGTCATGAGATGTTTCCATGTCCAAAGGAATGATTGTGCTCTAAGCCAATACAGTGAGTTGGTCAGAGCAGGGCCAGTGGAGATGAGTTTATTTACAGTCGTGATGGAAGGCTCGGCGCTTCTGCCTTCCGGAATGCTGCAACAGAACACAGGAACGCTTTTCTCATCTCTTCTACTTGTCCACGCTGGTGTTTTCGTGAGGCAGGCCCGGAGCCAGGTTGGCAGGCTGTGGGGTCAACTTAGAGCAAGCGACCTCGAGGGCACCCGGGTCTCGTACCCGCACCAAGGCCTCCCTGCACTCACGCCCTGCCTGCTCTTCTGTCATCCACGGGGGTCCCAAATGCCTCGGCCCCGCCACCTTTCACATTCCGTGACCCTGTCCAGTGTCAGCGTTTCCCCTCTGAGTCTGGTCCCATTGTAAGATTCTTGAGTAACCCGTGTGTGCTCCACCACATGTCACTGTCTAGGCAGTCCCTGAATGTCACCCCTGTGCCCACACCTGGCCAAGGTGATGGATTCCTTTACAGAGTCTCGCTGTGGCACAGGCCTTGGAGAGCTGGGGTTACACCCTCACTGCTGGCCGTGCGACCTTGGACCAGTTTTCTTCCCCTTCTGAGCCTCACGTCTCCTCAGCTGTAAAATGTGGGTGTCTGTCCCTTCTGTTGTCAGGGCTGCTGCGTGTCACATGCTCAGTCATGAGAACTGGTGTTAACTCGGCCTGAGACCGTCTTCCCTACTGTCCCCACCTCTCTCGTTAGAGCTCAGAGCCCCAGCACCTCAGCTCCTCACAGGTTGCTCTCCACCCCCTCTCCATTTGGGGTGCCCTCAACGCCCCCAGGAACTCCCCGGCTGCTCAACCCAGCAGTTTTCTCGCACCTCACGTCTGTGATGCATCTGTTCCCCTGCCCTCCTCCTGCTTCTCTTGATTCTTGTTCTTTCACGTCTCCCTCTGACCATCTGAGAAGGGGGGCTGGCCAGCCTCGACCCTTTCTCCCAGGAGAGCCCTGATTTGTGACTGCCTCTCTTAGCCTTGAGCTGCTCCATGAGATGGTGGGGTGGCGGGGGTCTGGGGCGGGGGCACTGGACATGTGGCCGGTCTGAAGTGAGATGTGCTGAGGCGTAAAATGCGGATTTCAGAGGCTTATTAACACCAGAAAAAGAGGTATTGTTCTTTGTCAATTAAATAAATAAGTTATAATAAATTCAAATCATTTTTTGTATTGATTACATGGGAAATGAAAATAGTTTGGATGTATTCATTTCATCATTTCTTTTTGCTTTTTCAGTACAGCCGTGGGAAATTTTAAGTCACGTAGGTGGTCAGCGCCTGGTTTTGGGCCCTGACGCAGGCCCCTCTCGCACGACCAGGTCTTGATTCACTCTGAAGGACTGATTGTTTAGCCACTTTTCTTCCACTTACTCACTCCTGCACCCACTCCGTGTCTTCTGAGGTCCCCCTGTGTGCCAGGCCCCGTTCCAGACACGCACGGGACTGAGATCAGCGCCCCTGTAAATGCAGCCCGACATCGCATTCAGTCTCTCGGGAGCAGCCTCGTATTGGTGCCAGCCAGGCCATGGGCCACAGAGGGCGCCTGATGCCCCTGGGGGGCCACGCCTGCAGCCCTGCCCCTGTACTGCGTGGGGTGCCACTGACGCTCCAGGGAAAGGAATGGCAGACCCACGCAAGGTTTAAAGCCTCTCATGCCTTGATTTCCTCAGCAAAGTATTGTCCCGCCTGGTGTTGGATGCTGGAGATGCCAGCTGGGGGGCGGTGGGGGGACTAAAACCCGATCCCTGCCCTCAAGCAGCCCCCAGTGTGGAAAGACGAGGGTGCGCTTTTACCATCACAGCTGTCTATACAGATGTACAGTGAGAAGCGACGGGAAGCACGTCCTGTGACATTGGGGACTGGCTGCTTCCGACTCTCAGTAGCCAGATCGAGACATGTGGAAAGCCTTAGGAGTCCCCTCTCCAGAGCCCAGGGACCATCAGGAGCCACCAGCTGTCAGAGCTAGCGAGACAGGCCTGCAGACGACGTGTGGGTGGGGCGGGAGCTCAGCCATAGCTCCCTGGAAAGCGAGGGGCCATCCCGAAGCCCAGGCCCGGGAGAGGCCGCGGAACCCACCGACGGTTGTTGGACAAGCATCATGTTGAAGTTACTGTCCTACAACTGTTCACATCTTATTTTTACATAGTAGATGAACATGGGTTTGTGGCCTCTTTTTTTTTTTTTTTAAGATTTATTTATTTAGGGACGTCTGGGTGGCTCAGTCAGTGAAGCGTCTGCCTTTGGCTCAGGTCATAATCCCAGGGTCCTGGGGTCAAGTCCCGCATTGGGCTCCCTGCTCAGCAGGGAGTCTGCTTCTCTCTCTGCCTGCCGCTCCCCCTGCTCGCTCAGTCTCTCTCTCCCTCTCTCTCTGACAAATAAATAAAAATCTTAAAAAAACAAAAAAGATTTATTTATTTATTTTAGAGAGAGAGCTAGCAGGGGGAGAGGCAGAGGGAGAAAGCGAATCCTCAGGCAGACTCCCCGGTGAGCACAGAGCCCGACACGGGGCTCAGTCTCATGACCCTGAGATCATAACTTGAACCAAAATCAGGAGTCAGACGCTTAACCGACTGAGCCACCCAGGCGCCCCGGTTTGTGGCCTCTTGAGAGGAAGATTCGCAGCACATCTGCGGAAGCTGGGTTTGCGTGCCACGGGCCAGGCTGTCATGGCTTCGTGAATGTTCGCCAGCTCTTCTCTACCCCCTAGGATGCGTACCCTAGCACCAGGCTGCTTGGTGAGAACACTGGAGAATACAGCCACACCTCATTAAACAGTCGCTTTCCTCAAAGTCAGTCTTTTTGGAAAACAAACAACAGACAAACTCCATCCATCATCCTGTGTCTGCACTTTGTGACCAGAACAGTCCATTGCGCTCGTCCTGCCCGTCTATCCTTGCCCCGGGGCAGGGGAAGGAGGGCAGGGGACCAGCCCGGCCCCACCCCCAGTTCCCAGGCCTTCTCTACAGTCACCCTGCCCTCCGTGTCACCCTGTCCCCAACACACAGTGGGCTGTTCACGTTAGACCTTCTGCGTCATGACTGGTTGCAGGTTTCTGACGATGGAGCGTGGCTCATCTCTTGTGGTTACGACATGGGCTCTTACCATTGATCTTGGCTGGGATCCAACGGTGATCCCCCTCATTCTTCACCCTTTTCATCTCTGGTTCCCCACTTATCCCTTTCAGTGTACATTGTATCTCCTGTCCTCCTGAGAGGAACACCGGCTAAGGGAGTCTTCTCGCCCTCCTCTCTGCCTCCGGCTCGCTTGGGCCATCCAGGCACATCTCCCCAACTCTGGGTCCCTGACTTACTCACATCTGCAGAGTCTCTGACCTAGTAGAACCCCGGGTCCCGGGAATCAGATGTGGGTACCTTTGGGGGCTGTCTACCACAGATGGCCTTATTTATTTAGGAAGAGGCTGGTAAAGAGTTTGACTGCTTTTTTTGTCAGTGAACTTGGTGTAAGAACATAGAAAAGGATGCGGCAGGAACAGAAGTACTGGCTTCTCCGGGGAAATAATGGTATCACCCTTAGGGATGCGACATATGGGAAAATGGACAATTAAAAGGAAAATGATAATACTTTTCCATCAAATACTTGTACAGGGTCACGGTACAAAACAACGCGGGTTAGCTGTGCTCAGCAGAGAGCTTGTAGTCTAATAGATCGCTCCACAGGGCTGGAGGGGCCCCGGATCTGTGCTGTCTGGCGTGGTGGCCGCCGGCCTCGTGTGGCTGCTAAGTGCTTGAAAGGTGGCTTCTGCGATGGCAGGACCTGAATTTTTAAGTTCAGTTTAATTAAGTTACATTTAATTAAGCTGGTGGCTACATACGGGACAGGCCGAAACGAGGGGTCCTAACCTGGTTCCTAACCTGGGTCCTAACCTGGGTCGTGTGGGTAGGCTTTGGGAAGGCCACAGTGAAATCATTCATAGAGTTACAACCCGGAGGGAAAAGTCAGTAGCTTTCCTCAGATTCTCAGAAGGCTTCACAACCCAGAGTGGTTAAGGGCCCTGGCCCAGAGGAAGGACACAGGAGCAGGAAACAGTGGGAGCCGATATTCCTAACACTGCTCAGCTCCCTGAGGGAGCGAGCTGGTTTCCGAGCTTAGGATGGAAGAAGGGCCCTTGGCTTAGGGGCTTGGCTAAAGGAGCACAGAATGCTGTCTGTCAGTTAGCAAAGGAGCAAGCAGGTGCCACACCTGCTCCCGTGTACCCACAGCTGACAGGGCGGCTCACCTCGGGGGGCGGAGCAGGCCCAGGGCCGGGCCTACTTAGAGAATCACAGCATCCCAGAGCAGGAGAGGCTGAGGGGTCATCTCCCACCCCTTGTGGGGTGTGGGGGTTCCCTCTTCATCCACCTTCAAGCGAGGCTTGAAGGTCCTGGTGCCCGAGAAGGCTGTTTTCTGCACACTGAGATGGATTCAGGATTAACTCTGAATTTGCTGGAACACTTTCCCCTGAATGATGTTACTCATCATAGTAAAAGTGGTTCGTATTAGTAAGTACTTAACTGCACCAGGAGCAGTGCTGTCCCCGATGATTGTTTCAGGGAAAACACGGTTACCCTTGAGCTTGATGGGGAGGGGAAACCGAGCTTAGGTAGAATGGCAACCCACGCCCCCACAGAGAGTGAGTGGCCGGGCCAGAATTCTGAATCAGGGCTCTGCTTGCTGCCTTCCACCTGATGGACCAGGTTCTGACCCAGGAGCTGTAGACAGAAGTCCGGACTCTTCACCTGCCCAGGAGCATCTGTGTATTTGACAGTGGGTTCGAGGTGGCGTGTGCATGGACGGGCATGTGGAGACGCGGCCTGCAGCGATCGTGCCTGCCTTCCCAGCCCAGCTGCTGCTTCCTCTGTGAAACCGCCCCTCGCCCCCTTCCTCTGAATTTATCCTTCCTCTGTGCTCTCCCCATAGCACCTGGGCTCTTATCCTGAAAGAATACTTTACCTCCTTCCTGTGTTATGGGTTGATTGGTCCGTGTCCCGTGTTTGCCAATACTCATCAGCTGGCGTGTGCATCAGGCTCGGAACCTGAGAGTAGGTAGATGCCTGGCTTTGGCCCGGACTTATGAAATCCGATCTGGCACGTAGGTCATGCTCAGTGAAGACGTCATCTGCCCATCTCTCGGTGAAGGAGAAGTTGCATTATTTCAGTCTGTTGCAAAGTCTTTGAAGCACATTCTCAATTCATCTTTTTTCCAATGAGATACAGTCGGTATGTAATGTTGTGTAAGGTGGAGGTGTACCGTCGGTTGGTTTGGTACTTTTCCATATTGCAGTGTTGCTGCTGTGGTAGCGTTAGCTAACACCTTTATCACGTTACATAATTGTCATTTCTTTTTTGTGTTGAGAACAGTTAAGATCTCGTCTCTCCGCAGCTTTGAAGTTTATAATATAGTATTATTGACTATAATCACTATGTTGTGCATTAGTCGCTTCATTGGAAAGAAAATATTCTCAAGGAGATCATACAGACTTCCCTCTGGGGTGTTCCATTGTTACGGGAGGGGTACCTGTGGCTTGGGATGAAATTTCCACCGACCGTATCAGACACGGATTCAAAACAGACATATCCCCCAGTAACAGGGCTCAAAAGAAAGAGCTAAAATGCAGGATGGTGGCCCCAGGTCCTTTTCAGATACAAACAAGTCAAATGTACAATAGAATATCTCTATTTTATACTAAGCCGCTTATCTGAGCCTGACACCAGCCGACACTGGAGTCCATAGCACATTCAGAATGAGGGGTATGTAGCCGGGCCTGGGGCAGAAGAAGAGTCTAGCGGTATTCCCAAGTAAGTTCATTTCAATTAGGGCGCACCAGTCGGCATGATTTATGTTGTACGAATGAAGGAAACGGACAGGGGAGGTACCAGGATTGCTTTATCTAATGATAATCATCACTGAATTCAAAGCTGTTTTTAGGAGGCCTTAACGAATGTTTCCCTTCTCTTTCCTTCTCCAATGGCTGTTTCCTGACCCACCCCCTTGCTCCAGGATTTGCGCAAGCAGGTAGCGCCACTGCTGAAGAGCTTCCAGGGGGAGGTAAGCATTTATATTTATTTAATATCCTGAGCCACCCGTCATAGTTCATTGCGTTTTCTTTTTATTCTCATTAAATAAATGCCATTGACAGAAGGTGCTTGCCCAGATGGAGCCTTCCCAGCTGCACTAACTCAATGTCATGTGGATTTTGTGCTTCCCAGTGTGATATTTCCACTGGGTCCTCAATTAAAGCCCGTATGGAAGGTGAAGCCATAGCTGGAATGTAAGAAAATGTGGTAGATTCAGGGGCGAAGCGGCCTGCATGCTTGTGCTTCCCACAGTGGACTGAGTTTGTCCACACTGCAGCCTTCAGGAGCCCACGGACCTCCTCAGGCTCACTGGCTCCCCGAGTTAGCCTGGGGCCGCGGCCGCCGTGAGGCCTCCTGTGTGGGAAGGATGGAGTGGGGCAGTCTGGTGCTTTCCTGCACAGCTACTGGGGCAAGAGGGATTTCACCAGCTTGAGGCCTGAAACAAAGAACAAGGGGCAACCACGAGGAGTAAGTTTGGGCTCAGCGTAAGGGAAAGCTTTCTCCTGGTCCCTCCAGAGAAGGACCGCGCCATCTAGCAAGGTGGCAGGGCAGCCCTCGGAGATGTGAGCCATTGAGGTGGGTGATACTCCAGGTCCTTCTCAGCCCTTTGTGGAGACTCAGTGAACTCGAGAAAACCAGGCATTTTGTTACTGTTGTGGAGTTAGCCATTCCCGGCTCTTAGCTTCTCCCGTTGGAACGACGGCAGCAGTAATGATACTGAGGAGCGGGAACAAGACTTTTTCAACGCCCTCAGAAGAACCCAAATCAGTAGCGTCTTGAGAATTTTATTTTCTTGCAACTTCCTGATGCCCAGAGCGCACGGGGAGGGGGCAGGATTTGAGGAAGTGAGATGGCAGGCTCAGGAGGGGCGGGAGGCAGTGGGCCGAGCCAGCTGAGTTCTGAGACACGCAGCTAAGGACACCGGCATCCTAGGCCCCGAGCTCCAGAGGCAGGGGTCGGGGCTGCCCTCTGGCAGATTCTTCAGTGAGCAGGTGACAGCAGAGGGGAGGGTGAGGGCACCGTGCAGGAAGGAGCAGGGACCGCTTGGCACCACTGCGGGTTTCGGGAGGGACGCCACAGAAGGCTGTTCTGTTGACCATCCCCTGCCGCAGGAAACCCTCCCGTGCTCAGCCCTCTGAGGCTCAGGGGATATCACTATCCCAGGTCTGGAAGGACATGAATTGCCTTTCCTCACAAATGCATTTCCAAACCCTGGTTTTCTGAGTGAGACTGTCACCTTACACCTGCCCACATTGATCCGATCTCTTCTTTTACCCATTCAGCAGCTTTTGTGAGGCCCAGTGGCTTAGTGTTTCTGCCCCTGAAATAGCTCAGTGTGCTGGTTTGGGTGGTTTGCTTGTTTTTTGTTCTGTTTGAAAAATTTTCAATCTGCATAAAAGGAGAAAGAACTAGTATAACCAGCATGCGTACACCCTTTACCCAGACTGCCCGCTTGCTAGCATTTCACCACGTTTGCTCCCACTGCCCTTTTGTTCAGCATTTGAAAGTAAGTTGCAGATAGCCCGGCTCTGTACCCCTAATCACGTGCATGCATATGTCTCCGAAAAGTCAGGTTGTTCCCCAGTATCACCACATAAGCCCAAGTACCACACCCGGGAAAGCAACACTCATTCCGTGGTAGCTAATATTTGGTCCCGAATCAATCTTCCCCAGTTACTCTCAAAATGTCTTTTATAACTGCCCTGACCCCTAACTGGGGTTCAGTCAAGTTCATGTGTTGTACTTCAGGAACGGGCGTATATATGTTTATGTACGTCCACCCCCCCACACGCATGCATGTTACATGTGCATTTCTCCTTCAGTGTAAAACTCTGTCTCCACACCCTCTGACTTTTAAGAATGTAACCCACTTATATGATAGCTTACCCCACATTCTGAATGGGGTGGTGAGTATGCTTCCAGATACATTAAATTTGAAATGCCTGAGAGACATTCAGATTTTTCTTCACCTTTTCTTAAAAAGGCTATTTGAAAAATAAATATTGTTATAGCACTGCTAATATTTACCATTGCTAATTGCTATGTTTATATTAAATAATTTGTGCTTTCTAGTAAGCTAATTTGAGTAGAAAGGGCTAACTCCTACTTGGTTCTGAAGAAGGAACGCTCATAGGAGAGGGCAGCTGCAGACGGGGACCACATGACGGTCAGTTTTCTGATGAGTAAGGCCAGAAGCCAGCGTGTCTCAGTGTTTCGATGGGGCAGGATCCATTCAGCTTGTTTTTCTGAAAAGTTGCCTTCTCTAATCAGAGAATTACTCTTGTATCCTTCATTAGTGCCTGCTGAATACAATTGTATGTATTGGATATATTCTTTGAGTTTATCCCAAAGTGCTTGCGTTCCCCCTGGTACAAGGTATGATGTTGTAAAAACATGTGCTTTGCCTTGGAATTTGTACAGATTACTTCGCTATTTGAGATCCCGAAAAGAAAAATCAAAGCAAAGAATAAGATAAAGTTTTCAGACAGTGAGAAATTCACACAGGACTTCAGAGTTCCTCCCTGAGGGTGTATTTGTAGTGTGTTGTACCGTCATGGGAAATGTTAGCCCGGCCAGGGTACCGCTCAGGCCCTGCAGTGTTTTCTTGTGGTTCTCAGGGTAAATCCAGACACCTTCCTTTCTGCGGCTGGTGAGACCCACGTGATTGGACAGCTGCCTCCCTTTCTACACTCCTACCACTCCTTACCGCCTATTGCTGGATACACGCCATTCTGAATTTCTTCCGGGCCCTGGCGCGTTGAGCATCCTCGCCAGCTTGGCACGAGCCGAATAGCCTCTTTGCCTGGCTCCTTTCAGCTTGGATGCCACTTCCTCAAGGGACGTTTTCCCCGAGCCCCAAATGATAGGCCAGTTCCCCTCCACCGTGTGCTCCCATTGCACACATGCGACTTGTGACGCATTTGTCATCGGGCTAAGAGCCTCTGTCCCTTTGTCTCCCTTCCCCTTTAGCCTGTAAGTTGTGTGAAGGCAACCACTGTGCCTTGTCTCATTGGTCGTTGTTTCCCAGCAGCAGCCACACCAGGAACTAAAATCTTTTAAGGCTCTCAAAAATGGCCAGGGAAGGGGGCACCTGGGTGGCGCAGTCTTTAAGCGTCTGCCTTCGGCTCAGGGCGTGATCCCGGCTCAGGGCGTGATCCCAGCGTTCCAGGATCGAGTCCCACATCGGGCTCCTCCGCTGGGAGCCTGCTTCTTCCTCTCCCACTCCCCCTGCTGTGTTCCCTCTCTCGCTGGCTGTCTCTCTGTCACATAAATAAATAAAATCTTTAAAAAAAAATGGCCAGGGAATAAATGATTGAACAGTGAGGTGCCTCTGGAGGTGGTTTTTAAAACATTTTGCCTCCATCCTTTCTTCAGATTTTGCTATATTAATAAGGAGAAAGGGGCGCCAGGACATCTGCTCGGGAAATAGCTTTAAAAGAAACTAGTGAATAACTGTATCTGTTGTCTTTGATTGAAGATCGGTCACTTGGAGTCATTATAGCAAAGCCATCAAATTGAGCTCACACCGAAATGTGATGGAATGATTGACCGATTGACCACCATACCTAAGTTTGCCTGTTTCACAAGCCCAGCCAATGGATCAGTGCGGGGGAGAAAGTTAATATTTAATTCAGAAATTCAGGCAGTAATTCAGACAGTCCCTTCAGTGATGTGACACAGTCTCTGGGAAAGTACGAAGTCTTGGAAATTGTCTCTGCCTCTCCTTGCTTCTCTCCCGGACAAGGGTCCTGGTATAAAAGGTTGAGGAGAGGGAGGAGTTGGCTTGGGCCCTCCTCCTCTTGGCTGTAGGGGAGCTGGATGCTTAAGCCAAGTGTTCTCAGAGAGGAAAATCCTCTTAAGAAATAACTTAGATGCTTATATCAGGGAGGAAATGAAAGACTGAAAACCTATGAGCACCCAGCTTAAAACATTAGAGAAGTTCAACAGAATAAGCTCAAAGAGAACAGAAGAAGGAAATAATAAATATAAATAGTAATAAAATCTGTAATTATTTAAAAAAAAAAAAGACCCAAGAGAGAAACAGCCCAGAAATTGGTTCTTTGAAGAGACTTCCTAATCAGGAAAGAAAAGGTTAGTAATGGAAACAGGGTACCTTTGCAGCCACAGCAGAGATTAAAAAGATAGTGAGGGAATATTATGGTCAATTTCATGCTGATAAATTTTAAAACGTGGACAAAATAGATACGTTTCAGGAATACTAGAATGCACCAAAGCTGATTAAAGAAGAAATGGAAACCCTGAGTAGCCTTGTAACTATCATGGAAATGTTTCCATCAGGTAGGGACGGTTTTCACAAGTGTCCTGTCAGTCATACATGAAACAGACAAGTTCTATTCTTTGCAGACTCCTTTAGAGAATAGAAAAAGAAAGAGCACTTCCTACCTCCTTTTGCGAAGCAAGTATAACCTTGATACCAAAACCAGACAAGATTAGCACAAGAAGAGAAAATTCAAAGTCAGTCGTATTTGTGAATAGATACATAGAAGTCCCTAAAGGAGTGTTAGTAAATGGAATCCATCAAGCTCTGTGTATCCCAAGAATGCTGTTCGGTTGAACATTAGAAAAATCTATTAATGCACATTAATATTAGCAGATTAAAGGGAGAAATTATCTTAATAGAAGAAAATAATTTGATAAAATTCAGCATCCATTCATGATAATAAAAACAAAACAAAAACCTACTAGCCATGTGATGTAGAGGGGAACGTCTTTAACCTGGGGAAGTATTTACCAAAAACTTACATGAATCATTATACAAAGTAATATCAGAAATATTCCCTTAAAAATCAGGAGGAAGACATGCATGTGTACTATTGCGACTTTTACTTGACATTGCACTGGAAGTCTCAGCTACCATGGAAGACAAGAAGGAGATCAAGTATTATCACAGAAGAAACAAAACTATCATTTTTTAATTATTTAAGAAGGACGCTGCATACAAAATCAATATGCAGAAGTAATTACGTGCTTCTACATTGACAGAAAACTGAAAAGGATACAACTAGAGTTAGCAACAAAAAATAAAGGATACCTTTTCTGGAGAAAAGTAGATCATTTATACTGAAAGATATTAAGAGGGACTTAAATAGAGGGACAGACGGTATGCAAGGGTAGAAATTGCCACTATTATTAATGATAATGATAATTTCCACCAAATTGATTAGAGGGAGTCATTGTAATTCCAATCCAAATTCCAACAGAATTTTTCACAAAACTTGAAAACTGATTCCAGAAGTGATAAGCGAGAACAAGTAGTCAGTAATGGTGAAGGTAGCACTAAATAGAGGGTTTGCCCCACCAGATGACGAAAGCTACAGTGAGTGGCACAGGGTTAGATAAATACAATCATGGGACATAGTAAAGCAATCAGGAACTGACGTGCATGTATAGAAGCCACAGTGTTGTAAAGACAGGAGTCTAGATCAGTGAGGAAGGACAGGGTTTTCAGTTAAGGGTCCTCTGACAATTGGTTATTCTTATGGAATTAAGTGAGATTGGATCCGTACCTCACACCATATGCAAACACAAATTACAGGTGAAGACTTAACGCAAAACTTTAAACCTCGTAGAAGAAAATATAGAATATGACGACTTTGGGTTGGGTAGGATTTCTTGGAAACCATAAAGGAAAAAATCGTTACATTTTAACTACATTAAAAGTTTTAAGTAAAAGCTTCATTTACTTATTTATTAATTACGGAAAGACAATCTACAGAAGGTGGTGTTATAAGCCTAGGGCACTGCTCACTCAGTTTTACCTTTGTGTAAACTAGGAAAAGGCTCCACCTTTCTCGAGACAGTTTAATCTGTTGGATAATCCATTCTTACCTGAATCTTTTTCATAATAAAGACCAAATGTCTCTGATGTGAATGGTGCTCCCTAGGGCCAGACTGTCAACAGATCTTGTGTGGGGGATCCCTGGCCGCATGTCACAACTCAGGAGGCCACAGTTGCCACATACACAAGGATTAGTATTAGGAAAGCATTAACAAACTTTTACCTATTCATAAGAAAAAGAAACATATCCCAATAGGAAAATGGGCAAAAGCCACAAACAGCATCCTCAGAGAAAATCAGAATGGCCAATAAATGCATGAGAAGAGGCCCAACCTCCTAAGCAGGGAAAGGCAAATTAAAATAAGTTAAACACAGCTTTCTGGTATTTGCCAGGTTGGCCAGAGTCCAGAACTCAAGACAGGAGTGTAATTTGTGTAACTGTTGTGAAAACCAGTCTGGCATCAGATACCAGAGCCACAGAAGCACATACACCTTGACACCACCCTTCCACTGCTGAGTATAAATTCTAACTAAGCTGAAACACGGGCCCCAGGAAGCCAGGGCAGGAGTGCTTGAAATTCGTAAACAAGCGGAAACAACCCATTTTCCATCAGCAGTAGAAAGAATAGGCAAAGAGCGTTCTAGTAGGGGAAAGTGAATGACACGTGAAAACGGGCACTACGGAGCTGGCATTGTTTAGGAGTATATGTATATTTTTATTACGTAATCAAACCATAAAGAAAAGGTTAAGTAGGAAATTCAGAATACAGGTTATCATAGCTAGGCACAAGGGAGGTTTCAAAGGTCATGGCAGTCTTCCTACTCACAGGTGCTCGTTTTGTTTTTTTTCTACTTTATATATTCTTTTGTAAGCATGAACTGTTTTGAAAAGAAAGAATCGTGCTTCTGAGGCCGTAGCTATGGGATTGTATTTTTGCGTGTGAGCTGCTAAATATTTTCCCCTCTCTTTGCATTTCACGTACGGTAGATTTTAATCTCAGGGCAAGTGGATGTTTTCTGGTGAGGCTGTGCACTTGGGAAGGCCGAGGGGGAAGGCACATTTGTGGGAGTGTCCACAATGGCATTCATGGGACACGAAGCAAGTCCAAGTGCTGTGCTGGGTGCTTTCCGAACATAAGCTCGCCCCGTCCTCACAACACTGGAAAGTTCTGAGGAGCCACAGCCCGGCAGAGACCCCTGTCCTGGGTGTTCAGTCTCTGCCCGTCTGCATTCTGAAATCGCTAGTATGTTCCATCTTGAGCCAGCGTGAGTGGGCAAGCACCTGCCTTATCCCCCAGCCCTCTGGGCCAGGCTTCTGCAGAGAGCCCTCTCCACTCTGATGTGTGCCCGTTACTCTTCGACCCACCCCGGTCTGGCATCTGCCCCTCTCCCTTGACTCTGGTAGTCCTCGGCTCTCTCACATCAGGGATGTTAAGCCCGCCAACAGCTTCTCTCGATGTTGGTCCCTTCTTTTGACATCCCATGATAGTACGCCCTCCGGGTTTTCTGTCCACTTCTCTGGCTGTTGATTTTCAGTCTTCTTGGGCAGCTCCTTGGCATTCAGCCCTCTGAGTGAAGGCATTCTGTGCAGTATAACCTCCTGGAACCCGTCTGCTGAAAACCCAGGTGTCTTGTCTCTAACTCCGTCCCCTTTGCGTTCCAGGTTCATAGGAGACTGCCTCTTGCGTATTACCGCTCACGTGATCCACAGGAGAGCACTCTGAGCCCATGACCGTCCCATCGCCAGTTCCCATCCCTGCCCCAGGTCTCCTGCTGCCTCCTTTCCCTTCTCAGAAGTGGCCCCGCAACCCACTTGGCAGCCTCAGCTGGAAATCTAGGACACCTTCTCCCTCCCGTCCGCCCCACTCTCCTCCATCCTTCCTCCCAGCGCCCTCATCTGCCCGCATCTTTCCGTACCTACCACCCATAGTCTGTCCTAACCTGTCATGTGTCACCGAGGCCACTGCAGTGAGTCATTCCCGAACCAGCTTCTGTTCCAGCCCCTGCCCTCTCCACCCGCACTGTTGCTCTGCATGTCGCCCAGGAGCAGGAGTGCGTCACTTCCTGCTTACTGCCCTTCCGTGGCTCCAGTGCCCTTGAGGCAGACGTGGAACCCTAACCTCAGCCTTCAGGGTCCCTGGCCTGGCTGCGGCCCACCCCCTGCCCAGCCCCCTCCCACTCCCTTTTTGGTGCTCCCTTCAGCTGTGATGCCTTCGAGAGGTCTCCTCTGACTACCAGTCCAAACCGAGGCCCTCTTCCTGTTTCTCTTGTAATACCCTCTCCTTTCATCCAGAGTGCTTTTCTCCTTGTCTTTGTGGGTTTGTGTCCACCCACTGTCTCTGGACTTTCTACGTCTGTATGGCCTCTGCATACCCACCCCCTGGCCCTAGTGCGGTATGCAGTAGGTGTCCATTGGCTGGTTGGGGTGGACGCAGTATCCTTATTTTACAGATGAGGAAGCTACGCCCAGAGAGGGAAAGGACCCATCCAGAGGCACACAGGCGATCTTGGCAGGACTGGGACCCACCACCATGTTGGTGTCTCTGATACGTCTCGGGAGACGGGGAAGTGATGCCTTCCACCCTCCATCATCTTAGTCGCCCTCCCCGGTCTATGATAAGGACAGTGGGTGTTCGTCTTATGCAAAGTGCTTTGCAAATGCTCCTGAGGCTCCCCTCCTCTTCTGACCAGCCCTTCCTGCGTGGATGTTGCCCTCCACACCTTGTCCTCCGTGGGCGTAAATACCCATGACTGCGTGTAGACTTTGCTACACGCCTGATCTGCGCCCCCTGGAGGAGCAGGGCCTTGGTGAACTGCAGGCGCCCTCTTGCCTGTGTCACCTGCCACCTGGCCCACACGAAGGGCCAAATCATCATTTGAAACTTGCCTCCGTCCTGAGGGCCCACATACCATGAAGACTCGGAGCTGTGGCCAGGCCACGTGAAACTCCACATCGCCTCTCGTGCCGGGTTTTACTCTCTCATGTCTGTTGCGTTCTCATTCAGTGAAACCCTCTGGCTTTGTGCAGCTCTGGGCCAAAGAGGAGCTAAGGATATAACCTTGGACACAGTCCACCAAGCCCCTGCTGCCTTGAAGCTTATGTCCTAATGAAGGGAAACGTCATAAAGACAGGGTCATGTCAGATGGGGACACGTACTGTGAAGGAATTCAGACGGGAAAGCAGGTGGAGCAGGGGGGCTTCTTCCGAGACCAGTGTCGTCAGGGAGGCCTCTGCCGGGAGGTGGCATATGGAGGGAGACCTGAGAGATGAGAAGAACCAGACAGGCTCCAGGCTGAGCGGGGGCAGCGCTCCGGGTGACCGGGCGCCAGAAGGAACGCTGCGGGGATGAGGGAGGAAGGCAGGCCAGGGCAGTGCGAGGCCCTGTGCACACTTGCAGGGCCATTTGACAGATTTTAATCAACAAGCAGATGAAACGGATTCACGATGGGTAAACAGTCCGTGAATTCATTAAAAGTTGTGGGGAGTTTCAGGGAAGTCGTGTAGCTAGGATCGGTTGTGCTATAACGTCCTTCAGTGCTCAGATCTAAAGGCCACGTCTAAATAAAGCCAGAACGTCCAAGTGCTTTACTCCAGAGAACATGTCACAGGGAGTTGGAAGGACCTGGGAGCCAGCCCGGGCGCTGTCGCTCACTCTCCTGTGACCTCGGGCAGCTCCCGGGCCTCTTTCCGCCTGACTTTGCTCTTCTGTAAAATGAGTGGGTGAGCGAGAGAGTCGGCAAGGAGCCCTGTAGCTCTGAAGAACAGTATGACTCAGTGGACTGATAGTTGGGTTGACCGTCATCAGCAGAAAAGAAGAGGACATCTGTCAGCAGTTAGAGCCACTCAAAAATGGAGTGAGCTCTCATCTAAGGGAGTGAGTTTCCTGTCCCTGGGAGTATTCAGACAGGGGCAGAGGACCACCCATCAGGAGCGTGGTCCGCTCTTACCATTCTCCTTTGAGTCCCCGTCCTGTCTACACTCAGCGAGTGCCGCGCTGAGTGTCATGGGCAGGGTGGTGTCAGATAGGATTAGACCAGGCTGCTGTTTCCAGACTGGTCCTCGGAGGGACCAATGGGCTGCATGAGAATCACCCATGTGTTACCAGAAATTCTGCTCCCCGGCTCCTCCCGGTGAGGTTCCGATTCAGCTGCTCAGCCCTGCTGAGGAATTTGACAAAGTTCCCCCCCCCCCCCCCCCCNCCGATGCTCATGCGTAGCCACTCGTCGGAACCACCGGCCTGGGTTCCTGGCATAGGCACGTCCTTTCAAAGCCAAGTTCTGTGGCTCTGGCCACACGAGCACCTGACATGGGCAGGTAGGGAGCTCCATGGTGGAGCTTTGAAAGTGTTTCCAGGCTTTTCAGTCCTTGGCTTCTGCTGAGGCCAGACTGGTCTTTTCCCTGCNCACTTCCTTTCAAAGCCAAGTTCTGTGGCTCTGGCCACACGAGCACCTGACATGGGCAGGTAGGGAGCTCCATGATGGAGCTTTGAAAGTGTTTCCAGGCTTTTCAGTCCTTGGCTTCTGCTGAGGCCAGACTGGTCTTTTCCCTGCCCCCAAACATGCCTTGTGGTTTCCTGCCTCTGACCTTCTCCTGAAGTCATGGCGTCCATTTTTAGAACCTTCGGCTCTTCCTCACCTGTAAGAATCATTTCCATCCTTGAAGACCCATCTCAGCCCGAGTTTCTCCGTTTTTCCTTTGAGGGCCCGCATCTTCGCTTCGACGTCATACCCTCTTCCTTGCCCTACCGCGCTTGCTCAGCAAAACATCCTTCACCGATGGCTCACCCACTCACGTCCTCCCCCGTTAATAAGTACTCAGCAGATGCTGTGTGCGAGGCTCCCTGCTAGGTTCCTGGGGACCCACAAGAACAGTTGAGGCTGCTTCCCCTCGCAGGGGCGCCAGGACCATCTGTGAGTTGGGACCCAGTCTCCCTGACAGATGATGATGGAGCAGACGGGGCTTCACGAGGACCCCAACCTCACCTGCTGTCCTGACCCCTTTGCTGGGGGGGAGGGAAGAAGGGGGAGGACTTGTTCCTCAGCCCACACAGCCGTCTGCAGACTCTCAGGCCTTTGCACGTGTGTGGTACTTGAGGGGACGGTGGTGGCAGTTGCGGTGGCCGTGGTGGTGACGGTGACAGTGTTTTAATTACCGTACAGTGCCGTCCGAGGGCCCGGCACTGTACGGTGTCTTCCTGGAGGCCCCCTCTGTGACGGCTCAATTAGGGGAGCGGCAGGACTGTGGTTCAGTATTCGGGCCAGCTTCCTAATTGAAAACACATTCTCTCGTCCGAAGCTGCAGCTGGTTTGGTTCTGCTCATGCAGAAAAGGATATAACCTTGCCTAACATAGGAAATGAACGGTTGAGAGAGAAGCCAAATTCAATTTCAGTCAGATATGTTGAGGCTAAGCCCGTGATCTATGGAAGCAGGGGAGCGAGCCGTGTGCATGTGGAAAGGGGCGCACTCAGCGGCCCATTAATCACGGCCGCCCGCCCGGCGCGGCCGCCACCGCGTGTGCCACTGCGCCCGCGCCGCGCCTCCGCCAGGGGCTGGCCAGCAGCCAAGCACTCCAGAAGTTAACCTCTTAAAGACCCGGAGCTGCTTTCTGTTGAATAAATGTAATTTTGTGGTCAGAAATAAATGCTTGTGATGTAGCAGGAGCTTTGGAAACAACAGCCAGCCAAAGCTATTACAAATTGCTCCGTGTTGTGGAAGTCAACAGCATGCATCAAAATTCCGAGTGTATGGCAAATTGATTTCGGCCCAGAGCTCTGCAGCTATTCAATAAAAGTCCTATTAAGCCATTGTATGTAATGAACAATCCAGAGCAAATCTAATATTTTCAGTGGATAATTATTTTTAACATCCTCTCGGTAACCATCAGTAGAGGCCTTGGATGTTTATAGCACGGACCCGCGTGCCGTGGGCCCTCCCCCGCTTTCATGTGCCTCTGCCGGAGGCCCCGAGACAGGCCCCCCCCCAAACTCGGGGCTCCCGCAAGGTTCACCAGCAGACCCTGCTCCTGAAGAAGGGCTCGGGTGGTTTTCCAGCACACGGAGGGGCCCCGGGAAGCACTGGGTGAATGAAAATGAACTGAGTGGGAATGGAGAAGGGGCAGTGAGAGAGTTCTAGAACAAGTGAGTCAAAAGCTGTGTCGGCAGAGTTGGCTCAGCACCAGAGCCTCTAGAGACTGGAGGGTCACAGGTGAGGAATTCGAGGTGCTGCGTGCTGAAGGGACCAGTGCCAGTGCCCGAAAGGAGCCCCAGGTCTTGCCTCCTGCATTTCTGCTCCTTGACAACTCGGGAAGCAGGCTCCATGTCAGGGAACCCCTGCTGATGGAGCCACCAGAATGATCTTGTCACCAGCTGAGGCCATCCCCTTAGTTGCTCTACCGTGCTGTTCAGGCCAGGAGATGACCCTGATCGCACTGACCCAGGTCACGCTCTATATGGCAGTCTCCCCTTCCAGACCATAAGCTTCTGGAGGACAGGGTTACTCATTCATTCTTTCATTTAGTTAGTATTTACTGAACACCTGCTGTGTGCCAGGCTGGACCTGAACTAGACTGTGGTCTGTAATTGTAGGTAATTAACTCACATGCTGCTTTCATGGCGCTTAATAGTTGAGCAGGATCCGTGTCCCATATGGCACAGAGCTGGGCACAACAGGCCCTCAGTAAACGGTGGGTGGGCGGATGGATGGATGGATGGATGGATGGATGGATGGCGAGGTGGAGAGTTCACACCCCTGGTGTATAAATCAAAAGCATTCTCTGTCCATAAAAAAGGCCCTGTTCTATCCGCTTGCACTCCCAGAACTTTGCAGGGAATCATGTGAGACCAGGAGGCAGTTGTGATATGAAGATAAGGGCCCAGAGTTATAAGGCCTCCGTTTGAGGCCTGACTTACCAGTGACCTTGGCTTCACTGAGTCCGTTGACCTCTCAGTGCCTCTTTTCCTTCATATGATAAATGTGAAGGATTGGGGGAAATAGATTTGAATGAGGAGGAGGAGTGCTATTTGTCTCATAGTTGGTTGGGTTTGTTTGGTTTTTTTCCTGGACTAGAATCAATCCAACTTCTGATAGTCACGTATTTATTTGAAGACTGCAGAATTTAAATTATTAGGATATTTTATTTTCTGCAGATCTCTCTTCTCTTGGAAAAACTCAGTCTGGATGTTAATTAGGTTTAGCTTATGTTCCATCAATTTAATGCAGTAATTCCTTACGTGAAACCGACACCACAGAGCAGATGGTCGAAAGGAGGCCCGTGAACGTGCGTGCGTGGCCGTGGGAGGGAGCTCGGGGACACTGTTTGATAACAGCCGCGAGCCCAGCCGGGTTCGTTGCCCGCATGTGAAGTAGCCCACGTTCCATCCCTCCCCCGCTCTATTTCAGACCGTACCACTGCTCTCTTTGCTGGTAATTATTTGCACAGCGTTTTACGTCTCTAAGTTCCCATTTCCATGATCTCCTGCAGCCTTACCCACCGTCCTGTGCTGGCGACATTATCACCAGCCAGGGTGACAGGACTGGGCAGGTGGCCGTGAGCTCGAGGAGCATGGTGGATGCCCGGAGGTGAGGTCTGTGCCCGCCCCCCGCCCCCAGCTCCACGCACTTGACTCCTCCCCCCTTGCTGTCTCTCAGTCCCACCCATCCTGGGACCTGTGGCTCCCTGGAGCCTCGTTATGCCAGCCAGATGCCACCCTCTTGTCAGTAAATGCACACCACCTCCAGCAGGTACTCCCAGACTGCAGGAACCCACCCCTGCCGTGACTTTCAGCCACACACTTGGCAGCCACCTGCACAGACGAACCTCAAGGTCCAAGTGGCCTCAACAGGGTTGCAGGTTAGACCCAGGTGTTTAGACTCAGTCAGAGACTCATTCCACCGACTGCCACGGAAGGACACATGACCAGCATCCTCTAACTACAGCTTCCAGAGCCTTCCAAGTTGCCAGCCAGGAAGAGGCAACCTGGCCGGTTAGACCAGTGACCTCCCAGCTCCCCTCCTCACCTAGGACCCTCTCGTTCTGCCGCTGCTTGGGACTGTTCCCGGGCCTTGCCCTCTGCCATCGTGAGGACCAAGTGATAGGGGAAGGGGCTAAGAGTTGGCCGGGGCCCTCCCTGGAGCTCGCGCTAGCTGAGCCCTCTAGTGGGAAAGGAGACTAACCCGGAGAGCAGGTTCTGCTAAAACATGCCGACTCTGAGCGCTGCTCTTGGGGAGAGGAAGGAGAGGAAGGAGAACATCTCCTCAGCTCCAGCTGTGTGCCGGAAGCTTCACATACATTATCTGATTTCGTCTGCACGGCAGCGCAGCCCTGAGAGGTTTTATGATAATTTCTGGAGAGAGGAGGAAGTGGGCCCAGAGAAGTTAAGTAACTTGCTCGAAGCCACACAGCTTGCCAGCCTTAGAGCTTAGACTTGAACGCCACCATCTGACTCTGAAGCCAGTGTTTATTCTAGAAAACTTTCGAAGTGTCTTGAAATTGCTTCCGAAGTAGCAGAAGATGGGGAGACCCGTGAGACTTAAGCTTTGCCCTCGAGCATGACGAGAGAAACCTGGCGGCTTATGGTCAGCGCACACGAGGGAAAGGATTCTTTCCTGGGGCTCTCGGGGGAAGGACCTGGCACCTACGTGGGACAGAGCCGTGCACCCCAGGGAGCCCCTCCACCTCCGGACTCAAGCCCCTTCTATCCTCGGGCCTAAGACCACGGGAGTCCAGGGACTTGGGGGGGCAAGTCTGACCCAGAGCCCCAGGGCCTGTCATCTTCCCGGGGCAGAGCTCGGAGTGGGTGTTTTCTTGAAAAGCAGCAGACACCGTGCCCCCGCGGTAGGAGCACAGAAGCGTCCTGCTGCGGGCGCATGTTGCCCGGAGGCCTGGCTGGGAGGGGCTCACGGTTGTTCACACTGGCCAACTGTGCCGCTCCTTCCTCCTTCACGCTGTCTCCTGGCTTCTGTCCTGTGTTCCCTCCTACCCAGGCCTGCGGTGGCTCCTTCCTGGGCAGGAGGCCTCGAGCGGCAGAGAAAACCAAACAGAGAAGCCCCAGGTTTCGGAATCAGACTCATCTGGATTTGACTCCTGACATCATCTTTTACCAGTGTGACCTTGAATGGGTCCTTTCAGCTTCTCTGTGTCTCATCTGTACTGTGGGAAATCTGCCCCACGGATGCGAGATCTGGTTACTGATCATAGCATTCTTCTAGATCCTTCCATCTGCTGAATACCACTGCGCCCCCAAGATTCAGCCTCAGCCTTCTGGGGCCCTCACTGCACATCCATCCCATCCCTGGTTAACCTCGTCTGGCCATTTAGGGGCTGATGGCTCCAAATCGTGGTCTTCGGCCTGGGCCTCTCTCAACATCAGGCCAGGAGCTCCCCTGTCATCTGTCACAGACTTACTGCCTCCACCCAAACACACACCTCTCTGCGTCTCCCATCTCAAGGGAGATGACCAGCCCCCAGTCACCCTGGCTGGACTCTGAGGGGACCCACGTCTGCCAGTAGACCCTGGGAATTCTGCTTCCCTCACCTCACTCGCTTTGGCTCCCACCTTCCCAACACCTCCACCTCTTCTCCCCTCCACCCCACCCTGAGTTACCTTCCCATCCAGTGTGGTCCCTTCACTTCCTGTCACTTCCTGATTGACATCCCCAACCTCTCAGCGTAAAGCCGGGCCTCGCTCTAAGCCGCTCGGGCTCCAGGCCCAGCAGGCCCCCTCACCTCTTGGCAGCACGTGCCCTGTCTTTGCATAGGCTCCCCTTCCCCACGCAGGCCCCTCCCTCCCACCGTGAAGGAAGCTCATCATCGTCCTCAAAACTTACCTAAGTGTGCAAAACACGAGGTGTACAGCTGTATGTGTAATATTCTGTTCTACCGTTTGCATTCATTCATTCATTCATTTTGAGAGAGAGATCGATCCATCGCGAGAGGGAGGGGCAGAAGAAGGAAAGAGAATCCCCAGCAGACTCCCTGCTGAGCGCAGACAGCCCACAACCCAAGCTCAGGACCAGAGCAGAAACCGAGAGTACAACGCCCGACCGTGCCACGCAGGCACCGCTCCTACTGTTTGCACTTTAAAAAAAAGGAAGACGGTGTGTGTGTACAGGCGCTTGTAATGCACAATGTATTTCTGGAAAGGTGCACAAGAGAATCTTTGCCTGTCAGTCAGGCAGCTGGGTGAAGGTGGACGTGGATGGATGGGAGACCTGCTTTTCATCGTATTCTTATACTTTTTGTTGTTCCTATTTCTATTTTCTTTTTACGATTAGGTAGGTGGTTGTTCATCTATTCGCAGAGTTGTGCCACCATCACTGCTGTCTGATTCCAGAACATTCTCATCACCCGAAAAAGAAACCATGTACTCATTCGCAGTCACTCCCCGTTCTCCCCCCTCCCCACCTCCTGCCCCCCGACAACCATTAATGGATTTCCTTTCTGTCTCTACAGGGTTGGCCATTCTCAGCATTTCGTATCAATGAAATCACACCCTGTGTGGTCTTCTGTGGCTGGCTTTTTTCACCTACCTCATGTTTTCACGATGTATCTGTGTCATAGCATATATCAGCACTTCATTCCTTTCTGTGGCTGAATAATAATCCGTTGTATGGCTGGGCCACGTTTTATTTATCCATTGTCAGTTGATGGCCATTTGGGCTTCTGCCGCCTTTTAGCTGTTGTGAGTAATGTTGCTGCGAACATTCATACCCAGGTATTTGCACAGATACACGTTTTCATTTTTCTTAGATGTGTACCTAGGAGTAAAATTGCTGGCTAATATGGTACCTCGGGGTTTAACATTTTGCGGAATTGCCATGCTGTTTTCCGAGGGGCCTCATTTTATGTTTCCATCACCAGTGTATGAGGGTTCCCATTTCTCTCCACCCTCCCTAACACTTAACCACTACAGCCTTGTGGATATGAAGCGGTGTTTCACGGTGGCTTTGATTTGCGTTTCCCTAAAGGCTACTGATGTTGAGCATTTTTCCATTTGTAGATCTTCTTTGGAGAAGTGTCTATTCAGATAGATGTTTCATCTATTTTTAAATTCAGTTATTTGTCTTTTTATTGTTGAGCTGTGAGCGATCTTTATATATTCTGTATACTAATCCCTCATCAGATACGTGATCTGCAAAAACGTTCTCCCGTTCTGTGGGTCGTCTTTTCAATTTCTTGATAGTGTCCTTTGTAACACCCAAGTTTTAAATTTGATGAAATCCAATTTACCTATTTTTCTTTTATTGTTTGTGCTGTTGGTGTTATATCTTAGGTCACAAAGATTTACAGTTGTGTTTCCTTTTAAGGGTTTTGTAGTTTTAGCTCTTACCTTTTGGTCTCTGGTTCATTTTGAGTTAATTTCTGTGCACAGTGTGAGGTAGGGGCACATGGATATTCAGTTGTCCTTGTCTGTTGAAAGAGTTCTTTCTCCACTGAATTGTGTTTTCACGCATGTCAAAACTCAGTTAACTATAATGTGAGAGTTTATTTCTAGACTCTTAAGTCTGTTCCACTGATCTAACTGCATGTCTGTCCATATGTCCGTGCGGTAAGTTTTGAAATTGGCAAGTGTGAGTCCCCCCCCCCACCTTTGTTTTTCTTTTTCAAGATTGTTTTGGCTGTTTGGGATCCCTTGCATTTCAATACAAATCTTAAGGATCAACTCCCCAGCTTCTGCAGCTAAGCCAGCTGAGATGTTTACAGGCACTGTGCTGAATCTGTAGATTGATTTGGGACTTTGCCATCTTAACAATATTAAGTCTCCCGAGCCATGAACATTTTAAAGTCTCACTTTTAGATGGTTTATGGCTAGTGTATCTAGAAAGACAATTGATTTTTGTGTATTGATCTTGTATTATGCAACCTTGCTGAACACTCTGTATGTTTTTATACCTCTTAAGATTTTTTTTTTACTATGTACATATATTATCTGTTCGCAAAAACTGTGTTTCAGAAACCTCAGATAAGAAAATAAAAGGAAAAAAAATCAGGTAGACATTCATCATCCTTCACAGCCCCGCTGTGATTTTCCTGTGAGATTTGTTGGCTGGGGGGGGGGGGGGGGGGGCCGGTTCTGGCCCCAGACGATAGGATAGCACACCGCCTGGCACATTTTAGCCACCCCTTAAATGATTCTATTGACCGAGTAAAAGAATGGACAAACCAGTAAGCAAGAAAGGCGGCCTGCACAGTCCGCCCACTGGGAAGCTGTGATCGGCCTCGTAGCTTCTACCTGTTGGTTCTGGTTTTGCACTCTGGGGAGAGAGAGGATTGCTAATCCTTCTTCCCCACTGCAGCCCTCCCGATCCATGGTGACAGCCAGAACGTCAGATGTGCGTGGCCAACGGTAAAGGAAGATAGAGATGCTAGTTACTGCTTTCACGGTCTTCACAATATTTCTCACACTGTCCTCTGCCACAGATCTCTTCATGGCCCCACATCTTTATTTCCCCACTCGTCCTTCACGGCACTATCTTCTCTGGACTTCTCCAGTTTTCTTCTCTTAGATACTCGGTCAAGGCGGGCAGTGGGGGGCCAGGTAGTTGAGGAATATTCCATGGGGTTATATAAGAAGTGACTGTGTCGTTACCCACGTCTACATTGCATTGCCTTCATAACCAACCGAAACCGCCCTGTGGGATTGGTTCATCCTGCTTCAAACCGCGTAGAGGTTTCCAGTTAGTCTCATTGTGTTCTCTGCGAGGGGAATGTCGTGGATGTGATTCTCCCTCACTGGACTCCGTCTGCGAGTCGGAAGTTGTGATGGAATGTGACCTTGAGAAAGAAAGCTGGTGGTGGCAGCTGGGCTCCCACACCTGTTCCCAGCCTCTCTTCCCTCCGCATTGCTCCAAGGGCGACCAGGATGCTGGAAGAGGGGCTCCCTGGGGTCCTCTCGCGTCTCCCACGAGGCTCACAGCAAACGTGCTCTCTGCCACTCTGATCTCACTCCAGAAAACATATGCCTTCCTTTAACATGGCTGTGTTCAATTAAAGTTAGAATTCCAGAGCTGTGGCCACGTATGCGTCTGTTTCAGATGGGATCTTGGTCATTTTCTGTTGGCTTCTGGTGGGCCACGCGGCTCCGCCAATTGTGTTTTGCTCTTGAAAGACGCAGCATGAGACAGACCCAGTCTCTCACCCCTGCAGCTCTTGTTGGGCCTTACTAGCCTGTAGTCCAGCAGAGCACATCGATTTGAAAATTCTGTTAATGGTCCGTGTTTGTTTCTGAATCATCAGCTTGCACGTCCCCGGGGTACAGGCTAGTGTGTTGTTCATGAGCGGGCCATTGCCACCATGGAATCTTAGATATTGTTTAAGTGTCTGTGTGTCCCCAAGACTTGAATCAGAGGACAGTCTCTGGGGCACTGGGAAGAGAATGCTGCATTTGGATTTGTTCTAGAAAAGTTACTGATGTTTTCTCAGACTGTGTACCCTCCAGACTGCACCAGCTACTTGATGTGGGAGATTCTCGTGGTTCATTTTCACAGTTCAGCAAGGAGGGAGTTATTCACTAGACAGATGCAGAGACCGAGGTGTAAACAGTTTAAGGAACTCACCTCCGGATCATCCAGCAAGCATGCCCCAGGGCTGGCTTTAGACCCGAGTCTCCGTTCCCTCCAAGCACACAGTCTTTCCACTGACTGTGCAGCCCCAGGCACAGTGCTGGGCTGTCATTGTATCCTTGGTGGGGTTCTCTAGGGGCCCAGCTCTGGACCTGGTCAGTTTCCGCATCTGAGAAGTGGTATTGCCAATCTGGGGGCTCCGTCACCGTTCACAGCAACCAAGATTCATTCACCCCACTTTGCAGACAAGGAAACTGAGGCACAGAGGTTAAGTCAAGGGCTGACGTAGTGCACCTGTGTTCATGCTGGAGCCAGGACTCGACCCTGTTCTTCTGACACCGTATCCAGGCCCTTGGCCCCCTGTGGCACTGCTCTCCCTACCACCTGTGCCTGGTGAGGCCCAGCTGGCTCCCTGGAAAGATGAGCCTATTGCATTTCAGAATATACAACACTGGGTGAGCAGCAAGACCAGTGTCTTTCATATTTTTTTTTTGGTGATCCCTGAGTATAACGTCCACACCATTGTCTGTGTCTGTGTGTCACGGCTGGCGTGACAAGGCGCCCGTGTATGGTGCGTGGGGGTGGCCGAGCTGGGCAGCAGTCTGCTCACTACCAAGGAATAGCATCCTCATCACTGTGAGCTGGGTGTGCAACAGTCGTGGCACCCAGACAGAGGCCACCCTCGGGGAGGTTCCGGGGCCACCAGTATACAAGCAGGACATTCACAGTCAAATGATTGTAGCCAGAGTGTTCTGGGCCTCCCAGGTGCTCGGCCCAGTTACAGACACATTCATTTGTAATACTCGTCAACAGCCCTTGAAGAGGTCTTATTTTCTCCACTTTAGAGACAATATCACCTGGTTATTTCATCTCCAACCCCAACCCACGCCCCACCCTCACTTCCTCTGCCACCGCCTCCCTGTGTTCTCTTGTTCTGACGAGGAAGTTTGCTCTTCCCTAAACTAGGCCCAAGCTTGGCTCTCACGCTTCCCACTTTTTAGCCTAGACTAAATGGGAGCTAGTAAAAGCCTCCTGGAAGCTCTTAATTAAAGGACACCGCCTTCTCCACTCTGATTCTGCAAAGTAACTGATGCCACGGAATTCAGCAGTGAGTTCCAAGAGTCCCTGAGTCCGTGCAGCCTTCTCGGCCTGGAACCTACCCGCATGCACTCAGAGGTACTTCCCGGACAGCCTCCTGTGTCAGTTAGGCCCTGGATGCTGGGTAAAGAGCAGAAGGTGCCACTGCCTCTGTCGTGGGATAGACCACAGGGTGGTGGAGAGGAAGCTCGTGCACGTGAGTCATCATCGCGTGTTGTGGGAAGTGGGCAGAGAGGGATTTACAAAGAACTCAGGTGGCATAAGGATCGAGTGACCAGTGGTGCCCGGGGAAATCAGGAGGACACCACACAGGAGCCATCACCTAGACTGGCTCGTGAAGGAGGGCTGGCAGGGTTCCCCCGTGCCCAGGGTGAAGAGCATTCCAGGCAGAGGACCTAGGTATAAAGACCCAGAGGCATGAAGGGGCGTGGCCTGTTGAGGGGACTGAGGCTTGGTGTGGACAAGCCTGGTCAGTGGTGGGATTTGGTGGGAGGTGAAGTTAGTGTAAATCAAGGGCCACGTGGGGAAGGGGTTCTGGGACCTCAGCCTGAGGAGTGTGGATGGTAGTGTGGGAGTGAGGAGAAGCCGTTAGGCCGGAGGAGCCACATGTTTTCTCTGGGTGCTGGGACAGTGACCCAGGGCTGCTGTGGAGGACACATCACGCTCCGTGGCGAGGAGAAGCCAGTTGCAGAGACCTGCTTGGTACTGGCCGACAGTGTCTGAACTGGAAGTCATGGGAGGATGTCAATTAAGGCGAAAGCATCAAAGGAAGGAAAGAGATTATAATCCTGAAATCGATTTCTGAGGCCAAACATCAGGACTTCTTGATTGATCGGTGGTCAAGGCTAGTGGTCAAGGAGGATTTATACATCTGTAAATATCACACTGTTCTGTCCTTTCTTCCATCCTACGCAAAGCATCTTCAAGTTCAAAGTCAGGCTTATACTCATTCTCCCACATTTCCTTCCTCTGCAGAAAACAGGGGAGTCCTCTTGAAAACTCGAGTAACAGCCCCCAAAGCCTCAAACCCGTTAATGGTCCAAGTTACAGGTGGGTGAGGGACTTTCGCGGGGAATGTCACCTTAAGACAGGACCATGGCCTGCAAAAGTTACAGGGCCCCCCGCCCCCATGAGTGCTGTTTATGGGACTGTTGGAAGGGGTTAATACTTTTAAAAGTGGCGTGGCGGTTTGTACAAAAACTAACACCTTGAATGTGTAAATTCTCTTCGAACTGACCCTCTGAAAATTGACATGTAATTTAGATGATATTTGTGTGATGTTTCATCTTCTAAGTATATCATGGGTCAGTACTTATCACCAACACCGAAAACTAGCTTGTGAATAGCCCCACACTGTTGGGTTTTCAGTCTCATCCGATTCTCCAAGGCTCCTATAAGGCAGACATTCTGGTCGTTCCATTCCCCTAGGCATAGAAAATAAAATTCAAAGAGGCGGAGGGTACGAAGCTGGCTTAATATTTCCAGTTGTGCGATGGAGCCCTGTCATGTAAATCCAGTTTTCTGGTTTCAAGTCCTGTGCCCTTTCTACCTTATCATCCCACCTTCCCTCTGCCTTGCCCGTGGCAAGAATAGTAAACAAGTCCTTTGGCCCACACGATGTGGGTTGTCGATTTCCTTATTTTTACTTTGTGCTGTCTTAGCGGTATAACCACCCTAGGACTTGTAACAGACAGCTTACTAGATCATGCAGCTGTAACAAGCAGCCCCAAATCTCTGGCCCATGGTAACAAAAGATTACTTCTCACCCATATGACATTTTAGTTGTGGGCTGACTGTGTCGGTCCTGGGACACTGAGGGGTCTTCTTTCGGAGATCCCAGTAGAAGTAGCAGTTCCTGTCGGGTCACGCCGGCCTCCTTGTGGAAGAAAAGAGCGTGGTGGCCGAACCACGTGATCGCTTTGAAATCTTAAACTCCCACATGACATGTGGCACTGTCACTTACGTTGCATTGGCCAAAGCAGCTCACGTGGTCACACCTGACGTCAGTGGGGCGGGAAAGCCCCCGCATAGAAGGTGCTGGTCCCCCACCAGTCACGTGGCACTGGCAGAGGTGTGCAGTCCGCCCCACAGGGCGGGGGGACAGTGATCGGCAGTGACAACTCGCGATTCCACATGACTCCCGGAACCCCATGGTGCGGTTCTGCCGGTGCCCACACTGCCAGGCACCTGCTCAACCCCTTCACAATCTCAGGGGTCTTACTGCTGATTTCCGTGAACTCGTCTCCAAACCTGGCCTCTGAGTGTGCATGCTACTGTTAGCAACTATCGCTTGTTGCAAATGTATAGTCGGGGGGGTGGTTTTGCTTTTGTTTTTGTTTTTTGCTTACAAAGATTTTATTTTATTTTATTTTATTTTATTTATTTTATTTTATTATTTTTTTAAAGATTTTATTTATTTATTCGACAGAGATAGAGACAGCCAGCGAGAGAGGGAACACAAGCAGGGGGAGTGGGAGAGGAAGAAGCAGCCTCATAGCAGAGGAGCCTGATGTGGGACTCGATCCCATAACGCCGGGATCACGCCCTGAGCTGAAGGCAGACGCTTAACTGCTGTGCCACCCAGGCGCCCCACAAAGATTTTATTTTTAAGCAATCTCTGCACCCAGTGTGGGACTCGAACTTGACAAACTCAAGATCAAGAATCGCACGCTCCACCGACTGAGCTGGCCAGGCACCCCCTGATTGTTTCACTTTAGAATAAACTACCTTTCTCTATCCATTTTATTTCTGAGTACAGAAAAGCCAGACTCAGCGTAGTCAAAATGGTGTTGCTGGGAGGGTAACCATTGGGTCGGGGAGACTCGGGGAGCAGTCACCCGGCTTCCTGCTGGTGGGGACGCCCAGCTCGCTGCAGGGGGGCAGCTGGGGAGCGCTGTCAGGTGCGTGCTGTGGGAAAAGATACTTCCGGTGCGCTGGCTCCAGCCAAGTGGCTGTCATCACATCAGTACAGGAACCATACTTCCCAAAGAACTCTTTATATATTAAGCATTTTCATAAAGATTTAAAACCGGATCCCTTAACCAGCAGCTCACTTCTGCAGGTAAAACTTGATTGATGGAGGCAGTGTCAGGCACACAGTGAAAAGGTATTACCACCTCCTGTGTGCTTGGGAGGAAAGGCAGTGAGACAGAAGGCATACCGTGGGCTTTCAGGGAACCCAGGGCCTCCTGAGGGAGCCTCGTCTGCAGTCCTGGAGCCTCGGGCTGATCCCGTGGGGCGATGGGAGTGGCCCGCAGGCGCTGGGGAGATGGGCCCGCTGAGCCTCAAGGATCAGAGGAACATTCCAAGGAGGCGCCTTCCAGGCTGCGGGGAAATTGCTCTTGTGTGCAGGGAACAGGGAGTAACCGGGTGTGGCAGGAGGTGAAGCTGATCCCTGGAGCAGAACAGGTTCTCCCCAGGGCCGGGGCCTGAGTGCACCCAGAGCTTCCCCTCTTGTCCTTCCCCTCGCTCACGATGGCTTTAAGAGGGTGGGGATGGGAGACAGACTCTCTACCTCGGTCTGTCTTTGCACACGAAGTTGTCGGAGTGTCTACCCCAGATCCTGCTTCCGACCATCTGCACCTTAAGGCCTTACCTCAGACCGGTTCTCGGGGCTGCCAGGCTGAGACCTGGCTCACGGTTACAAAGGCAGGCAGCGCTCACAGCTGAGCACCTGTCGCAGACAGGCGTGGGCGGTGGAGGGTATAGTCACAGAATGCTAGAGGGGGACAGGCACGGCCCTGCTTCCGGGCTCTAACTGCGTGGACACGCCCAGGAGAGTTGTTGAAGGTGACAATGTTACTGTCAGGTAGCCAGCCCTTCCGTGAGCACCCTACCCACGTGACCTCCTCTACCCGCCCAGCCCCGGGAGGTGGGCGCCGTTACCCCCTTGTACAGATAAGGCTGGCCAGCCTAGCTCCAGGGCCCCCCTTCCTCCCTCCAAGCTCAGAGGCCTGCCGGTCGAGGGAACCCGACACCCAGGTCCTCTGCGAGCGTGGATAGATGTTCAGCAGCAGAGACTCGAGCAACGCGTAGTCAAGGAAGCAGGAGCACGAGATAGCCAGGGGAAGCCCGCCCCAGGATACACGGAGCTGGGACAGGGAGAGGATCGACCACAGCTCAGACTCCAAGGCCTGGTCTTGGCTGAGGATGCTGACCATAGGGGCATCAAAAGAGTGCATGAGAATAGAAAGTCTCAAAATGCCCAGAATCCACAAATCCTTCCAGGTTTGGAAGTCTTACAATGGGGCTTGGTTGGGGACCTCATCGAGTACAAACTCAACCCCACGTGGAGTACTCATCGCCTCTCATTGGCCTGACCTTGTTCTCTCAGGACTGGCTTTGAATTCTTCATTCATGGCAAGGGGACGGGCAGGAAGGGAGCTCAGAATCACGGTCTGAGTTAGCCTGTCAGAGCTGCCGTACCAAATACCGCTCCCTGAGCCACATAAACGACACGCATTTATTTCTTACGGTTCTGGGGACCAGAAGGCCAAGATCAAGGTGTGGACAGTATCAGTTCTGTCTGAGGCTGTGAGGCCGTGAGGAAGATGGCTTCCAGTGGTTTGCTGGTGTTCCTTGGTCTGTAGATGTACCACCCCAGGCTCTGCCTTTGTGTTCACAGGGGTCCTCCCCGGGTGTTTGACCGTGTCTGTGTCCAGAGTTCCCCTTTTTATAAGGACAGGGTCACATTGGATTAGGACCCACTCTAATAACCTCATCTTAACTGGCTCACCTGCAAAGGCCTTATTTGCAAATAAGGTCACATTGATAGGTGTTGGGGACCAGGATTTCAACCTCTTTTGAGGGGACACAGTTCAACCCATAACACTCTCCAAGAGTGCTGTGTAAATTACCAACCCCCATGTCCCCCTCCCCATCGACAGCTCCAACAGGAGAGACAGGATCTTTCTGGATCCCATCCTTTGTCCACCGCAGAAGCAGCTACCCTTTGTACACTTGGTCAGAACACCTGGAAAGCCAGGGACCCTCCCAGAGCAGGTCCTGAGCTGAGTAGAGAAGCTGCTGTCGGAGTCAAGAGCTGCAAAGAGCAGCCAAGGCATCTGGCCTGCCTCCTGGGCAGAAGCTCCATTCCCCATGAGCACGTTGCTCTGCTCCCCGGAGGGAACAGAAAGACCCAGAGCTTAGGGAGTGTGCCAGACATCCGAAGGTAACTGCAAATCCACTTTTACTCAAAACATTCACACACAGGGGGTTTAGATGCAGATGAAATAATACTATTAAGACATTTTCCAAATTTTGCAATAGAGACTGGAAAAGATTTACACATAATGATAGCACAATCCAAAATTTTACATATGGTTTAATTTCAGATACACACATATCCAACAGTTTTATTGAGATACAATTCACATACCGTATAATTCACCCATTTCAAGTCTACAGCCCATGGACTTTCGGTATAGTCACAAAGCTGTGTGACCATTAGCACAATCCACTGTAGAACGTCTCATCACCCCAAAAAGCAAGCCTGCACCCCTAAGCTATCCTCCTGCAAACCCCGCCCATCCTCTCTAGCCCCAGACAACCACTGACCTACTTCCTGTCTCTATAGTTTGCCTGTGTGACTACATTTCATTCAACTCTATGTATTTTTTTTAATTAGAAAAACATTGAAGGGAACTAGAAACAAGACAGAGGATGACTTCTGCTGGAGAGTGGCAGAGTTAGAATTTTTATTTTCCTCTCTTTTTTCTTTCTTTTTTCTTTTTTTTTTTTGTGGTATTTTTCTAGTTCTGCAGTGAGCCCGAGTTGCTAATACTTGGAGGGGGGAAAATACCATTTTATTGTAAAAACAGAGAGCTGTCTTGTCATTTTTAAGTCGTCCTTGGGAGATTATTCTAAACACTTCCCCAGCACCTAAAAAAAAACAAAAACAAAAAAAAAATCACAGTCTTATTTTATGGGAGGAAAATGTTATCTGAGTTCCAAACAACTAACTTCAAATGGGAATTTTGGAGCACAACTGGCTAGAAACTGGAAATGCTGGTTAGCTCTGCGTTGGATTTCCTGAGACCTGGCCACCGCCAGCCCTTGGGTCCCGCTCCCCAGCGTCTTCCTATCCTTCATCAGGTGGCCTCCCTCGGCCCAGAACAAATTGTTGGTCGGCTCCCGTGAGGGACCCTATAATTAAGCCACATCCTTTTGCCTCTTTAATAACATTGGAGACAGAGAGTATAATTCCGTGAGGGGACAGAAGGAATATGTAATTTAGCGTCCTTTTCTTGAGCCAATAGGAACTCGGTGCATGTAGCATCTTGCGTGCTTCAGGCGTAAAAGGTGATCAGATGCCTCAACAAGTGTGTTACATGAGCAAAGTATGTACCGAGCTCATCCGGCAATCGGGCTCTTTGGATGTGTGTCCGGCCTACATAAGAGTTTCACGTGTCCCCTTTCGTTGATGAAGAGACTTTACGCTAGCCCGCCTGGGTGAGTTCATGAGACACACCGCTCCTGGCCACTGTCACTAGCCTGGCACCTGAGCTAGAAACCTGGGTGCCATCCTTGACTTGCCCCGTTCTTCTGTGCCTCCTGTCAGCTCGGTTTGACCCCCTTCTCCCCGATTGGCCTCTTTTCCTCATTTCCTATTGCCCCTGAACGTCCCGTCCTACATCACTGCGGGCCCTTCATGGTCTGATCCCTGCTTATCACCCCGGTCTCATCACCCATGTATCCCTGTTCCCACCCCAGCAGAGCCCCATGTTCCCTGGTGCATTGTGATAGCCCCATCCGTGGGTTCTTAACCTGGAGCCCATGGGAAGAACACAAGAGGACCTGTGCGTGTCCTAAGTAGGGCACATTACTGTGCATGCATGTATTTTTAGGAGGCGGGCCCTTGGCTTTCATTAGATTCTTAACCAGGACCTCTGAACCCCCAGATGGAAGAGCTTTGCCCCGGGTGTTTGAACACGCTCCTCCCCTTGCATGTAATCTCTCTCCTTCCCACCTGGTGAACTCTAGCAGCCTCCGCTCGAATGTCACCCACTTGCCTGCTTGGTGACCCTTTCTCGGTGTCCCTGTGGCTCTGCTTTTCCCAACTGGGATTTAGTCCCTTGTTTGCATACCTGTTTCCCCTACTGGAGCTGTCACGCTGCCCCCTGCCTCTGGCGCCATGTCTGGCATATGGCCAACTCTTAGTAAACTCTCGCAGAGGAAGGAGAGGGACTGTTTTCTCAGCTGGGCAGTGGGACCTAGTGTTGCAAATGGCTGCACAGCACTGCTCCTGCCTCGTCACCCTCACCAACTAGGCCCACATGGATTGTCGCCCCTTTGTGTGTTTACAGCCATTTACCTGGAGAAGAAGGCCCAGCTGTCCAGCATTTTCATGAAGAAATCAGACTTCTCTTTGCCATGGGAACTCACTAGAGGTGTGATGATTTCTCCATTACCTCTTGACAAATTTTGAGCTCTTTGTTTTTCTTTTCCTTCTTCTGTTGCCTTTCAGATTGATGCACTGAGTAAAAGAAGCAAAGAAGCTGAGGCAGCCTTCTTGAATGTCTACAAAAGATTGATCGATGTTCCAGGTAAGCCCACACACTTACATAGGCCGCCAGTGGGCATTGTGTGTCGGTGAGTTGGTGGCTCTCGGGCTTATTCTTCTCAGCTTCCCTAAGGGAATTATACCAGCAATGGCAGATCCCCAGGAAATGGGGAATTCTGGGAATCTGGATTCTCCCAAACCCAGACTTTGGATGGGTACGGAAATCAGATGCGTATTTGCTGAAGTTAATCACATAACTTCCAGTTGATGCCTTTGTAAATACAGAAACTCACATCTCTGGGGCTGCCTTTAGCTTCGGTATACAGTGCTGCACATTTCACAGAGAAGAAATAGAACCTATGTGTGTGCCATGTAGACATCATGAATGTTCACGGTTCTGAGCTGACCAGTTCCACATTCAGGAATGGCCTTAATAGGGCCCCTTGAACGCCTCGTCCCTTCCAGGTCATCCAGGCAGTTAGTACCCTCTGGCCAAGTCTTTCACTTAAGGATTATAGCCAAGGGCAAGAAGTAGACTGTTTACTACATAGTCGGGTTGTTTCTTCTTTTAAAGGAACTAAAGAGTTAACGTTTTAATAAGGTTTGCTGAGCATTCAGAGAGGTAATGGCTTTCCATTCCGTATTTTGGAAAATTGAGGCAGAATTTAGAGCACCTTGAGCCACTGGCCCCATTGGCGCTCTTTTCCTGGGTGTTCCACTCACCTAGAATCCATGGAGAGGTTTTGGACATGATCACATGGGTCCCAGCTCAGTCCTGGAAAGACTCAGACCAGAAAATTAGGAAAGTAGTTTGAACGTCCTCCTCTACAGACCAAGGAAGCCAAATTACCACCACCCTCCCCTCCCCACCCATTGGAATTGCTCACTTGCTCTTAGTAATCCTCTGAACATTACTGGCATTACTAGAGCTGCCTTCAACAAAACAGAGCAGAAACAGATATCCTTGGTGTCTGTACTTGTATTCCAGTTCAGGTTCACTAGGCTCTGCTGTCCCCTCTGGGAGTGGGAGTTAATGGAGGCCAAACCAAGATAGGGGTGGTGGAAAGCACTTTGGACAGAGAGGAGGGAGATACAGATTCTTCTGCCAGGGCCTGTTGTAAGGTCTTGGTCATATTCCTTTTCTTCTCTGGACCTCAGCTTTCTTATCTGGAAAATGGAATAAGGTAGGGGAACAGCCTAGTGATGAGAATGGTTTTCTTTCTTCTAACTTCACTGTCTTGGGAGCATAGCCAGCCCTTAGTTCCAAATTCCAGCCTTTTGATTTTCTGCAAGAGTTTGTATCCACCTAGGGGTTCTCTGAACACCCTTAACAAGGCTCACGAGGAGGCTTCTTCATAGTAATTGGATCATTTGATTCCTGATGTGCAGTATTTCTCAGGATACGGCAGCTTGGTGGGCCTGCTTGAGTTTTCTTTTGCAAGTTTCATGTGGGTGACTTAGTTGAAGGGGGACAGGCTTGTTTTGTCTTTGCCAAAGACCCAAGGAGCCTTTAACTGCTGTTTTCTAAATAACCTACACCCTCTTTTAAAACGTCCATTTGTACCTGGGTCTCCCCTTAGTGAAGTTTCTCAGCTGGGCAGTCACTTGAACAAGTTACTGGCTTTCTCTCTCTGCAGTTGTTCTCCATCTTAAATTCCCATCGAAGAAGACACAGTTTTCAAATCAACGCTCCTCTTTGCCTGAGCAGGCCTCACTCATAGACCTATTATTTTTATAGAATTTTGATCATAGCATGGGTATATATTTATATTCTCCTTTTTACACTTATTTTTATACCATCAGCATTTTTCCCGTATCGGTGATATTCTTCATAATTACCATTTTCGGCTGGAGAATTCAAGTTTGTAGTTTCAGTTTAAGGTGGTAGGAGCAAATGATGTTTGATGTTTGCTGTTAGAGTAAAAGTCAATCAAAGTACATCTGCATGCCCCCCGTAGATCACTGTTACTTACCTCCTAGGTATTTCTTTCTTACAAACGCTGTGGTCTGATGGATCTAACAAGTTCCTTGAAAAGCAGGAATGGAGCTTGGGGCACTGTACCTGTGTTTTGAAGTCTCCTTATTGCTCAGATGAAGTAATCCTGCGGCTCAGCCTTACAGGAAGGGTCTGGTCAATAGCATTACATTTACTGACAGTCATGCAGTTGGGGGGGTCAGGGTGCCTTAACTGTCTGTGTACTTTAGGCTGCGATCCAACCGAACCCAGAAACATTGGCGGGGGAGTGTTAAGTTCTAGTTGTAAGAAACAGCAATTTACACTGCATCAGAAGAGTCAAGGAAGCTCTCGGGAATAATGGGATGGGTATTTCGGCTATGTGTCATATGGCCCAGCTCCAGGAGCCCAGGAAGAGCTGACCAGCTGGCTCCAGGAAGAGGCGGAGACAAAGCCCCACCGACTAAGGAGGCTGGCCCAGAAATCTGACAGAACCAACCCCCACTGTCCCCCATCCGGACATTTTTTAAATTTTTTTAAGATTCTGTTTACGTATTTGAGAGAGAAAGGGAGTTAGCAGGGGGAAGAGCAAAGGGGGAGAATTCATGGCCCTGAGATCATGACCTGAGCCGAAACCAAGAGTCACAAGCTCCGCTGACGGAGCCACCCAGGTGCGCCCCTACTGCTACCCGCCGCCCCTGCCCCAATCGGAAATTTACTTGTGTCTTTTCTTGTTTTTCACCTGCTAGTCCTAGTGGAATGAAAGCTCCCTGAGGACAGCTTTCCTTTATCACTCTGTGCCTGGGACTTGGAGCAGGGCCTGGCGTACCACAGGTGTGATATGTCGCATGACCCAAGGGGTGCATCATCCCAGAGCCACCCCAGAATCCTCAGCAGCAGAACTCAGCAGGGGGCACACCAGTGGCTCTTAAAGCTCCATCCCGGCTCCGTTGTGGCTCCTCCGAGTGTTAGCTTGCGGATCCAGTAGCTTCCAGGCACGCCCACTGGGATGACAGATGGGCATCCCAAAACCTCCCAGTGTGTCCGAAGGAAACCGGCTTCTTGCTTTGCCTCGCTCAGCGAGCAGCACCACCTTCAACCCAGCTGCTCATTCCAGAGCGCGGGGTCACCACATCCTGGCCATTCTGCCTCCAGAATGTTCTCGATTCCATCCACTTCTCTCCATCCCAGCTTCTGCTCTCCACTTAGTAGTTCAGGCCACCCCTCTCATGTCTACACCCTGCAGGCAGGCCGGGCCCCCTCTCAGCTGATACCTTACTGCTCCAGGTGAACTTGAAACACTCCTACCTGACCTCCCAGGTCTAGCTTAAGTGTGCCCTTCTCACACACATGCCCATTCCCAGCACCCTGTGTTTGCCTCTCATAACTACCGATACTCCGCTGTTTTCCTTTCTGGCCCAGCAGGGAGATGGGGCAATGTGGTCTTGTCCCTCCTCATTTCCCTACTGTCTCCCCCAATGCCTGCCACTAGCAGAAACTCCAAAAATACTGGTTGAATGAATAAATGAAAGGATCACCTTATTTCTTGAAAATGCTTTCTGAGGTTGTACAGTCTTTAATTGTTCACGTTGGACCATGCTCCCGAGATTGACCCTGGCACCCAGGGAGAGCACTCTGGAGCGTTCTAGCAACCCGAATTACAAGAGAACAGAGCATATCGTGCCCTGCGGTACAGCCGTGGAATAGCCGTCTGGGGTCTCCTTGTGTTTCCGTGTCATCCTGTAAAGACGCACCTGCCCCTATAGACGGTTATAGGACACCTGGCGCTCTGGGTTTAGCAAAGTGGCACACGCGATTCAGGGGACTGATGTGCAGAATCTGTGCTCGGTGTGACAGCTGTCCTGCTGTGTCCAGGACTTTGCACACCCTGTCCCCCACCCCCAATTCCCCTCCTGCCCTCCTTTGTTGCACTGGTGTGACTCAGTTCTGGGGGAGAAGAAACACTGGAGCCCTGGCTCCTCCTCCTTGTTCATCTTCCACATCCCAAATCCCAAATAATGGTATTTCTCTCTGCCAAAGCGCCTTCGTATTAGACACTGAGTAAGTATTATGGTACAGAATTGTCCTGATGAGTCCTCCAAACAGTTAAAATAATTAAGACCCCCATATTTACCTTCTTCCTCATTTGCCACCAGATTGTTCTTCATTCCGTGGTCCATTTTGAGAGTATTTTAAGGTGCTTTTTATCAGGGGGTGCCTGGGTGGCTCAGTCATTAAGCATCTGCCTTCAGCTCGGGTCATGATCCCAGGGTCCTGGGATTGAGCCCCACGTTGGGCTCCCTGCTCGGCAGGGAGCCTGCTTCTCCCTCTCTCACCCCCCACCCCAATTTGTGTTCCCTCTGTGTGTGTGTGTGTCTCTCTCTCTGACAAATAAATAAATAAATAAAATCTTTATTTTAAAAAAAAGATGCTTTTTATCAGAACTACCCTGCTTACTTTAGCCGAAGCATGACCCCTCCCTCCCTGGGATTAGTTGGTGAGCTCCTCAGAAGCTGTCCCCTCCCTGTGTCCCAGGAACTGTGCTGAGCTCCAGGGCTAGAGCTGGGAGCAAATCAGCAAGATAGCTGCTTGTTTTCCTGGACTTCAGAGGGCGGTGGGAATGTGGGCGTTAAAAGTCAGCGCACACATAGTAATTAAAGTGTAGGTATGACAAGTATCTTGGAGGCAGCGCCCGTCGGGCATGAGAGTGTAGACCAGAAAGGACTGGGCAGGGCCCCAAGCAGCCGCCCTGGGCTGTGACAAGAGGGGCCAAATATGATATCGTCTAAACCAAAGCACTGTCACTGGTCAAGGGAGTGCTGCTAATAGTTTTGCCCGAGGAAGGGGCACACGCCCTTGTGGTCACCTAGCTGCAAAGGCAGGCAGGGGCCTGGTAGGTTGTGTGAAGCATTCTGGACTTCATTTAACAGACAAAAACTAAGGATGGCTTGTAAGCAGGGAAATGACACTATCAGATGGGCATAATAAAAATGTCATCCTGACTGCAGTTGGGACAACAGATTGGAAAGGTGTCCCAAGGGGTCATGGGGAGGGAGAGTTGAGGTCACTTGGTTTTGGGTGGCGGGACTAAAATTGGAGGGAAATGGACAGATTTCAGCTGCATGAAGGAGATAGGGTAGATGATTGGGGAAGGTGACTGGGACAGCCCTCACCAGGACATGGTGAACCCAGCGTCACTTCCTTCAGGACTTGCTTACATGGTTCCCTCTGTTTTTTTAATTAAAAGGAAGACCAACAGGGGCTCCTGGGTGGCTCAGTCGGTTAAGTGTCCGACTCTTGATTTTGGCTCAAGTCACGATCTCAGGGTTGTGAGATCAGCGTCGGGCTCCGTGCTCAGCAGGGAGTCTGCTTGAGATTCTCTCTCCCTCTCCCTCTGCCCCCCGCCACCCTCTTTCTCTTTAAAATAAATGAATAAATCTTAAAAGGAAGACCAACATATGGTTTAGAGGATTAACCTCTTCCTGATTTCTAGTATCATCTCTAATCATTGTTCTAATTGAAAATGGCCTTTGCCTTTATTGTCAGCGTCATGGCAATAGGAGAGTGGTTTTACATTTCGATTCATAAATAAGTTAGGATCTTACTGCATTAGTCGAGATGACTTCATCTGTCAGTTTCATCAGAGATGGATTTTTTTTTTTATCCTAATGCTTACGCTCAATCTCTAGGGGTAGCTTCACCTTGGACATATTTTAAGTATTTTTATTTTAATACACCTCTGCTGGGGATTTGTATTTATTACTTGCTGACGATGAGCCCCTTGAAGAGGAGCATCAGGCCACCCGCCAACAGCATGACTTGGTGAGGACACCCGGGTGAGCCGCCCCCCTCCAAAGGGGGAGTCCCTCTGCGGCCGGTTCGCCCAGGAGGCCAGCGTCCTGCATGGGCGTCCGTATTCATGGGTGAGAGCCACGTTCAGTGAATATCCGTCCGCAGCGGTGACCCTGAGTGTGCAAGCAAAGGTTCGAGGTGTGCTGTGTAAGAAGCCCTATAACACGTTCCCTCGGCCAGCGCTTCCTGGCAAGTGCATTTTGTGCCGGGCCCTAGAGCTCCTCGGGTACAAGTGCGATCGAGCCTTGGCCCTTGCCCGCCCCCCGGGTGGTTCCTTTCTGCGTGGTGCGAGACGACACAGCCTTTGAGAAAATATTCCCGCAGTTGAAAAGGCTAACCAGGCAGCCTCCATCCCAAACTGTGGCCAAAGGAGAAATAAATATCTCTGCTCTTAAAGTGTGAACCTCTCCGATAGCTGGAAATATTCTAGAATGACCTCTTAAAAAGGCTCTTGCAGAGCTGGAATGTTAGTGTATCCTGAGCAGAATTGTGATGGTATGTGTAATCTGCAGGAATTCACCTTGCGTGGGTGACTTGCTCTTCTTGATACTTTCCAGGTTTTTTGTTTGTTTGTTTGTTTTTTTTTTTACAGTGAGCGTGTATTTATCTGTACAACTGGGGCAGGGGGAAAGTTTAAATCAGGAAAATAATCACGACCTTCATTTCTGAATAGCCCTTATTAATGGATTACAGATCAGGATTGAAGCACTAGTCATTGAGTATTTGCGAGACACTTACCAATTTGTGTAAAGCACCACCGTAACTTTTCTGTCCCAGAAACATCTTGGTAACGGTGTTTTTTTGAAGTTTAGGAAGGAGAAAAAGAGACAAGGGGGTGGAGCTCCCACCTGTGCTCCGGGGGCTCCAGAGCCTCTCTGCTGTGGGTAGAGATTTGTCAGAAGAACCTCCGTCTACCAGCTCCCATCTCCTTCCCGCCTCTGTCCGCGGCCCCCCTACGGAGAATCGTCTTTCACTCCTTGCTAAGATATGGTTTAGGTCCTACAGACACAAACCCTTCAAACACAAAGGCAGTGCCCGGGAGGGTTTATTTTAAGATTTAAATCTGAGGAAGCACATTACCAGTGATATAAAATATTCATTGACTCATGAAACACTGCTAGAACTCCATGTTTCACGACCGCCCGCCCTCACTTTATTTCCGTGGAATAACTGGCCTGCAGGTGTAAGCCGAGGTGTTCGTTTGCAGAAGTCTTAAAGGCGAGCTAGCAAAGGGAGGCCACTCGGTTTTCAGAACCCCCTCGAAAATGCCCCTGCTCCCAGGTGCTCCTCCGGGAGGTTGTAATTTGCATTCGGGAAAACCTGCCCTGGGAAACATCCCCAGCCACGTGGCCTTTGAGGATCCAGAAATGAAGTAGAACGTCATCGTCTTTGAGAACCACTTTTTAACGCTTCTCCAGAAGAAGACAACAGTCATCCAGGCCTTTGCGCCCGACATGCTGGTTTCGAGTGAGGACACACCATCACTTAAAACTGGAAAATACTGTTACTTCCGTTCTTCCTCCTTCCCTGCCTGTCCCCAACTCAAGGATCCCAATAGCAAGACTCCTGGAAAAAAAAGAAACGAAATCTGAGGATTTAGTTAGAAACACCCCTTGCATCTTGTGTCAAGGTTGAGAAGGACATGCTCCTTGGTGGCATTTTTTAAGACTGTAGGGATGTGGCCGCTCCAGCCTGATCCTGTGAGGCTACTCCAGTCCATGTATTGTAGATCTCCTGGTGTTGGCAGCCAAGCCCGTGCCCAGGCCCCTCCAGAGAGAACTCTGTAACCTCAGGATCCCCTTTGCACATTTTCAGTCTACCTTCATAAAACGTTTTCATTCACACACAAGAATAAGCCATCAGCCGGCACCCTAATGGGACAGACGAGGAAGTGGGGCCGAGATATGAAGGCTGTGGTTTGCAGATGCCCTCCTGTCTCCGCTGGGCCAGAGCTGGTCCCGAAGCAGCCTGGGGACTAGAGGCCAAGGGACAGTCGCCCGGCCCAGCACTGGGGTTACTGTAAACCAGATAGGGAGGTAGCTTCTCTACCCTCCTTGACCAGTTTCAAACAAATTTGGGGCCCGATGAGCCTCTCCGTTTTGCACGCCGACAGTTGCTGGCTGAGGAATTGCTACATTTTAAAGAAAGGCATATGTGACAAGATGGGCGTCTGAGCGCTGGCCGCCACGTTCACGTGCTGCCTCCCCCCCTCTGGGCTCTCCCTGCCGATCTGCTTCTCGGTCCCTCGACACAGTGCGGGAACTCACCAGCCGGGACTTGGGGATCCTGGCTTTGCTTGCGTGGGGAGGTGTGTCGCCTCTTCCCCCCTTTGCCGTAACCAGGGTGGTCCTGGCACACTTGATATCTAGACAGCTTTTCATCAGTTGCTCATCAGCATGCTAATTGCTGTATGACTAATTATGCCCTGAATTCCAGTTGATTTTCTTAATGAGACAGCTGGGTTAATTATGTAATCGTATGATTACATTAGCCTAGAGTGCCCCGGCGCAAAGTAGCGTCTGCTGCGCTGTGATGTCATCGCAGGGATGGCACTCACAAGGGGCACATTCACCCTCCGATGGCGGGGGACGGCCCCGCTGCCCGCAGAGCTCTCTGCACAGACGTGGGCTTGCTTTTAGCGAGATCATTCCTTCCAGCCCTCATGGCGTCTCTGGAGAGGCAGCTCACCATCACCCTGTCCACACCCTCCCCAGCACACCTGGGCCCCAGCAAATCGGAAGCCCTGTTTCCCAACCTCTACCAACCTCTACCGCTCTCCATGAAGTCCAGCAGCATCCTCCTCCTTCTAGAACATCCCTCACCAAGACTGTTGAGTTTTATCAGAGCATACCAACGTTTCCTTTATGGTGACCCAGAGAATCCAAAGCGAAAGGAAGACCAGGGTGTATCAGTTCACTTCAAGTCTAAAGAGCACAGACTGGCCCCAACTTTATCCTCCTGTTCCTCATCCGTATTCTGTTTCATACCTTCTTTCCACCCTGATCTCGTACACCTCGCACCATGCTGAGAAAGTGATCAGAGGAGGGTGACATCTGCCAGCCATGGCCAGTTCTCTACTCCCCATGACAGCAAAACTCCCAAGAGTCAGTTATGCCTGCCAACCCCACCCCCACCCTGTACCTTCTACACTCCTCCTTCCCCGATGCCTCTGCTGCCTCTTCGTTGCAGGACTCTGCATGTGGGCAGATCCCAGACTCTGCTTAGCCTTTTCATTTTCTGCATTTACATTCTCTCCCTAAGTGACTTCCAATATGTGTTATGCTCCCAAATGCGACCACCAGCGTCATCCAGGCCACCATGACCTCTTGCCCCACTGGGGCGCCCCTTTTTCCTCCCCCTTCTCCCATGCATCCTTTGCATGGCAGCTGGATGGGTCTAAATCAGTGGTCTCCAAACTACTTTTGTTCATGTACCCCAAATCTTGAATTCATAACCCCAGCATATGCTTATGTATTTACTTATTTAAATGGTAGACATGTGTAATTACAGGAATGTATTAAATACGTTATAAGTCATATGTTAAAAATGGAATTAAAAGGATGTGATGAAAAATAAAAGTGACTTCAAATTTATATCAGCACTACAAAAAACCTTTTGCTGTCACACCAAAAAATCATATTTTAAGGTCAACTTGATAGAGACATAATTTGCATACAATAAAACACACCCATCTTAAGTGTACAATTTGATAGTACGGCCACCCTCACAATCAGGATATGGAACATTTCCATCGCCTCCGATTTCCCTGGTGATCCCAGACCCCAGCAACCAATGATCTGCTTTCTGTCACTTTCGATTAGATTCATCATTTCTGGCGTTTCACATAAATGGAAATGGTATGTTCTGGTATGTTCTCTTATGTGTCTGACTTCCTCCCCTCAGCGTGGTGTGTTGGGGATTTATCTGTGTCGTTCATCTGTATCATAGTCCTTTCCTTTTCAATGTGGACTGGTATTCCACCGTGTGGAATATAATAACGTGCTTATCCACCCACCTGCTGATGGACATTTGTATTGTTTCCAGCACGAGGCTGTTGTGATTAACCCACTACAAGCATTCACGAACAGTTGTTATGTGGACATACGTTTTAAATACCTAGGACTAGGGGTGCCTGGGTGGCTCAGTTGGTTAAGTACATGCCTTCAGCTCAGGTCGTGATCCCGGGGTCTGGGATCGAGCCCCAGGTCGGGCTCTCTGCTCAACAGGGAGTCTGCTCCCTCTCCCTGCTCATGGTCATTCTGTCTCTCTCTCATAAATAAATGAAGTCTTTTAAATACATACATACATACCTAGGACTAGAATTGCTGAGACATAGGGTAGGCATGTGGTTAGTTTGATAAGAAACTGCCAAGCTGTTTTTTCAAAGTAGTTGTGTCATTTTATCCCCCAGCAAGAAATCAGTGGGCCTTCCGGTGGCTCCACATCCCTCCATCAGTTGGTATTGTCAGTTTCTTCAACATTAGACATTCTAGGGAGTGTGTAGCCTATTTTGTTGTGATTTTAATTTGCATTTTCCTGATGACTGATGATGCTTACTATTTTTTTCATGTGCCTTTTGGTCGTTCTTAGATCTTCACTTATAAAGGGTTTAAAATCTTTTGCCCATTAAAAAATGGATCGTCATATTACTGAGTTGTAAATATTTTATATATTCTGGAGACAAGTCCTCTGTCAAATATATGCATTGCAAATATTTTCTCCCCATACAGGGATAAGGTTTTATTTTAATAAAGCCCAAGTTATTCTAATTATTATGGTTTTGGTTCTTTTTATGTTCTAAGAAATTATTGCCTAGATTATAATTTTTTTCTCATTTTTTTTGAGTGAAGTATAGTTTTTTTTTTTATCTCTTAACTCTAGGCTTATAATACATTCTGAGTTAATTTTTATGTTAGGGTCAAGTTTCATTGAAAATCAATGGACATTACGTATGTGAGATTTTTTCTAGACCCTCTTTATATATATAGATATATAAACAACAAGGATTGTCTATTTTGTTTCATTGTTCTTTGTGTCTATCCTATGTTACTGTCACACTGTCTTGGTTACTGTAGTTTTACAGTCAGTCTAATCAGGTAATATAAGTCCTTTATCTTTGGTCTTCTTTTTTTTTTTCTTCTTTAAGATTTTATTTATTTGTCAGAAAGAGAGCGAGCACAAGCGGGGGGAGAAGCAGGCTCCCCCCTGAGCAAGGAGCCCGATGCGGGACTCGATCCCAGGATCCTGGGATCATGACCTGACCCAAAGGCAGACGCTTAACTGACTGAGCCACCTCGGCATCCCTGGTCTCCTTTTTCAAAGTTGTTTATGGTTAGTCGAACTTCAATATAAATTGTAGATTTAACTTGTCAATTTTTACAAATGTGTCTCCTAGGAATTTAATCAGGGTTGCTCTATAGATAACCTGAGGAAAATCAACAACTTTCAGTTCAAACATGGTCTATTTATTTAAGTCTTCTGTAATTTCCCTCAGCAGTATCTTACAGTTTTCAGCGTACAAGCCTGGCACATATTTTGTCCAGCATATCCCCAGGTAGTTCATGTTTTTGGATGCCGTAATTAATAGTATTTTCTTTATAAATTTCTTTTCCATTTGTTGCTTTTATATAGAAATGCAGTTTATTTTTATATAATAATACTATATTTGTAGCCTTTTCAAACTCACTTATTAGTTCTCAAAGTTTTTTGGTCGATTCCTTAAGATACTTTATCTTGAATGTTCTTGTGCTCCTGAAGAGATGGTGAACTTTGTAGATGTTGGATGGAATGTTCATAAATATCAGTTAGGTCAAATTGGTTGATAGTGTTATTGAAGTTTTCTGTATCCACATTTGTTTCCAATCTGTAATGTCAAATATTTCGTTTACTTGCCCCCCCACCCCCCCGCACTGGCTAGGACCTTGAGTATGACAGTGAATGCAAGTAGAGAAAGCGGACATCTTGCATTGGTCCCAACTTTAGGGAAAAGCATTCAGTTTTTCACCATTAAGTATGATGTTAGCTGTGGGGTTTTAATAGATACTCTTTATGAGGTTGAAAAAATGCCCTTCTATCTAGTTTGCCAAGAGATTTTGTCATGAATAGATATTGAATTCTGTCAGATTTTTCCTGCATCTATTGAGATGACCATATGATTTTTCACCTTTGTTCTCTTAATATGGTGAAATTGCTTGATTGATTGTGTAATGTTAATCCAGCCCCGTATTCCTAGGATGTATCTTAACTTAGTTATGATGTACTGTGCTTTTTAGAATTTGCTGGATTCAATTTGCTAATATTTTATTAAGGGCTTTCACATTTAAGTTCATAAGGAATATAGGGCTGTAGTTTTTTGCTTGTTTGGGGTTTTTCCCCCCTTTTAATATCTTTACTGAGTTTTGGTATCAAGATAGTCCTGGTCTTATAAAACAAGTTGAGAAGTGCTATGTGTTATTCTTCTCTAAAACTTCTCTAGTTCACCAGTGAAGCCATCTGGGCTTGAAGTTTTCTTGGGCACAAAATTTGTCATTATAAATTTAACTTCTTTAACGTTTAAAAGACTATTAAGATTTTTTATTTCTCCTTGGGTCAGTTTTGGTAGTTTTTCAAGGAATGATCCATTTCATGTAAATTATCCAGTTTATTGGCATAATGTTCATAATATTTTGTTATCTTTCAAATATGTGTAGGATGTCTAGTGATACTTCCTTTGTCATTCCTGATCTTAGGATTTGTGGATTCTCTCTTTTTTCTCCTTGACCATTCTGGCTAGAGGCTTGTCAAGTTTAATGATTATTTTTTTAAGAACTAGCTTTTGCTTGCCTTACTTTTTCTCTTTTTCCCCTCTGGTGTAAGTTTCATTACTCTTTGTTCTTATTATTCACTAACTTCTACTTACTTTGGGTTTTATTCACTCTTCTTGGGGTGGGGGAGTTATGTCATTGATTTATTCTGCTGTGGTTGCAAGAAATGCATCATATGATTTCTGTTCCTTTAAATTTATTGAAGGGCGCCTGGGTGGCACAGCGATTGAGCGTCTGCCTTCGGCTCAGGGCGTGATCCCGGCGTTCTGGGATCGAGCCCCACGTCAGGCTCTTCTGCTATGAGCCTGCTTCTTCCTCTCCCACTCCCCCTGCTTGTGTTCCCTCTCTCGCTGGCAGTCTCTATCTCTGTCTAATAAATAAATAAAATCTTTAAAAATAAATAAATAAATAAATAAATAAATAAATAAATAAATAAATTTATCGAGACTTGTTTTATGGTCTAGTATATGTTCTAGCCTTATGAGTGTCTGTGTGCACTTGAAGAGAGTGCATATTCTGTTGTTGAGTGAAGTGTTCTACAAATGGCAATCAGGTCAAGTTGGTTGGTAGTGTTGTTCACATCTTTTGTATCCATACGAATTTTATATCTGGTTTCCTGTTAGTGAGAACAGCTTTGAAATCTTTATTATTGTGGACTTTTTTTTCTCCTTTCAGTTCTTTCAGTTTTTGATTCATGTTTTTGAAACTTTGTTTTTCGGGTGTGTGTATATCTTTAAGATTGTTATAGCTTATCAGTGACTTGGTTTTGTTTTTTTTTTTTAAGATCCTATTTATTTATTTGAGAGAGAGAGAGCATGAGTCTTGGTGTAGGGGCAGAGGAAGAAGCAGACTCCCTGCTGAGCAGGGAGCCCCACATAGGGATCAGTCCCAAGACACTGAGATCATGACCTGAGCCAAAGTCAGATGCTTAACTGACTGAGCCACCCAGGCACCTCAATGATTTGGTTCTTTTAAGTTTATACAATGATTTTCTTTATCCCTAGTAGTATTTCATGTCCTAAAGTTTCCTTTATCTGATTTGAACTTAGGCACTCGAGCTTTCTTTTGATTGTTTTCATGTTATATCTTTTTCTATCCTTTTACTATTAACCTATTTTTATTATTATATTTAAGTTGCATTTCTTGTAAACAACTATACCTTCCTTTATTATCCAGTCTGACAATCTTCATTTTAAGTGAAATGTTAGATCTTTTACATTTAATGTAATTATGGATAAAGTTGGATTTAAGGCTGCCATCTTACTGTTTGTTTTCTATGTGTGTTACCTGTTTTTGGTTATTTTTTTCCTGCTTCATTTGATTATTTTTTTATGATCTTATTTTATCTCCCCAATTGTCTTATTAGCTATAACTCTTTGTCTTCTTTTTTTAGTGATTACTTAGGGTTTACAGTCAGCATCTTTAATTTATTACACTGTACCTTCAAGTAGTTTTATACTACTTCTTCACATACAACATAAGAATCTTCCGGTACACTTATTTTCTCCCTCCAGTCCTTTATGTATCATTATTCATTTTATTTCCTGATATGTTATAACCCTACAATACATTGTTACTATTTTTGCTTTTTTTCTTTCACCTTAAAAAAATATGGGGGGCGCCTGGGTGGCACAGCGGTTAAGCGTCTGCCTTCGGCTCAGGGCGTGATCCTGGCATTATGGGATCAAGCCCCACATCAGGCTCTTCTGCTATGAGCCTGCTTCTTCAACTCTCCCACTCCCCCTGCTTGTGTTCCCGCTCTCTGGCTGTCTCTATCTCTGTCAAATAAATAAATAAAATCTTTAAAAAAAAAAATATGGAACACTTCACAAATTTGCATGTCATCCTTGTGCACGACCATGCTAATCTTCCCTGTACCGTTTTAGTATATGTGCTGCTGGAGTGAGCACTACTGTTTTTGCTTTTCAATGGTCAGTGGTCTTCTAAGGAAATTAAAAATGAAAAAAATAGTATTTTATTTTTACCCATATATATACCATTTCTGGTGTTGTTTATTCTTTCATGCACATCTAGGTTTCTATCTGGCACCATTTTTTTCACTCTATAACATTTCCTTTATCGTTTCTTACAGTGTAGGTATGCTGACAGTGAATTTTGCCAGCTTTCATTCATCTGAAGGGGGAAAAAAACTCAACCTCATTTTTTGGAAGATATTTATTCTTCTTTTCAGCAATTTGATGGGGTGTATTGGTGTTCTGTGTTTATCCTGTTTATAGTTTGTTGAGTTTCTTGGAGTTTTAGGTTTATAGCCTTTACCAAATTTGGAATATTTCACCACTATTTCTTCAAATATACCCCTTGCCCCTCTCCAGGACAGGTATGTTAGATCACCTGGTACCATTCCATAGGTTGCTGAGATTATAGTAACTTTTTTTCTTTTTCTTTTTTTAAAGATTTTATTTATTTATTCAACAGAGATAGAGACAGCCAGCGAGAGAGGGAACACAAGCAGGGGGAGTGGGAGAGGAAGTAGGCTCATAGCAGAGGGGCCTGATATGGGGCTCGATCCCGTAACGCCGGGATCACGCCCTGAGCCGAAGGCAGACGCTTAACCGCTGTGCCACCCAGGCGCCCCAGTAACTTTTCTGTTCAGTTTCTATAGCCGTGTCTTTGAATTCTCTGATTTTTTTTTTTTTGCAGTGTCTAATATGGTGTTAAGCGAGTCTAGGAAATTTTTTTTTTCATTTTGAACATTGTATTTCAAGCTCTAGAATTCTGTCTGATTCTTCTTTGTATCTTCCATTTCTCTCCTTATTGTGTTCATATTTTTCTTTAAATCCTCGAACAGGCTTATAATAGCTGTTTTAGTCTTTGTCACCTACTCCCATAATCTCTTGTCATTTCTGGTTCTGTTTTTATTAACTTACCTCCCCCACCCCCCTGATGATGCTGTTTCTTTGCATTTTTGCAATAATTTTTAGTGGTTGAGACATTGTTGTAGAGGACGTTGTCTTTGCCCATAAGTTTAGATGATGATGGCAATGTTTCCAAATATCTGCTCTTAAAATGCTGTCACTATAGCATGAGTTTCTTTCAAGAAGTGGTTTTTTCCACTAAGTATTAAAACATCAAGTCTACTTCAAAGATGTAGATCGTGTATTTATTTTTTCAAAAATATCTGCCAGGCAGTATATTACTGATAGCCATCTGCCATCAGAGAACAGGGCAGCTAATTTGGAACATTTAACTTTTCAAAAGAAAATTGCGCAACTCATCTTGAAGCTTAAAATTCTTAAATACTTAGCCACTAAACCAACAAGTCTTTTTTTTTTTTTTTTTTTTTGGCTCAGATTACTGCAGTTTTCTTCTCGTGGCCCAGCGGCTCACCTTGCAAGGGTCCTCTTCTCCAGTGAGTTTTCCCATCAGGAGTAGAGCTGAATACAAACTTGATTCAGACATTGTACTTTTAGGAGACTGATGTGCTACTTACCACATCGGCAGGGCACTTCAGATGTGGTCTTTTCAGATCCAGAATTCAATTTGATTCTTCTTTATGTCTTCTGATTCTCTCCTCCTGAAGCACAGGCCTCACTCACTGATGATGTGTCTCTGTTCCCTTCACTGCAGCCTTACTGGCTTTTTTCTCTGTGCCTCAAATATGCCACATTCACACCCACCTCTGGGCCTTTGCACTGCTCTTCCCTCTTCCAAGAGGCTTTGGAGTCTCTCTTCCCTGCCACCCAGATCTTAATCTCAGTGCCACCTTTTTCAGGGGGCCCTCCGTGTCCATCTGTCTCCAGGACCCATTCCCTGTTCCCACACCCTATTTCCTCTCTTACTCCTGCTTGGCAGTACTTGAAAGTATTTCGTTTTTTTAGTTTTGCTTTTTGTCGGTTTCCTTCATTTCAGTAAAATGTCAAGCCCTTGAGAGCAAGGATTTTGTCTTCTCACCACCACACCCCCCCCCAGCACCTAGAACAGTCTTGACGTCATAAAACATACATGGGAGCTGGCAGTCAGACTAAAGTGCTCTCCTGGCCATGCCTGGCGCTTCCGTACCCACTTGCTGCATCATCTCCAAGGACGGATTGCCCCACGGTCTCCACCAGTCTAAATTCTGTCTCCTCTTTTTAAAAAAAAAAAAGTTTATCTTTGCTGGTTGTCTCCATCTGAGCATGGTCTTCTGTCCATCTCGTCTTCAGTGTGGCCCTCCTTGCTTTCCCTTGGTCATTTGTGAACTTGGTGTGTCTTTTCTGTGAGGCTGGTCCCAGCTGATTCTGTTGCATGGCCAACCCAGTGCCTCACCCGGGCTTTGGCTGGAGCAGAGAGATGCGTAGGAAATACTTGTTAAATTAGTACTCGAAGAGACAGTATAATTTAGTTGGCTGTGGGTTCAGGAAGCAGAAATCTTAATTAGAATTGTGCGTGCCTGTTTTTCCCTCCGACTCCCCCCCCCCCCCCCCCCNTGGGATGCCAGTGCCCCCTCCCCCGACCTCTGACTGTGACGGCTGGAATTAATGAGGTCATGTTACATGTACTTAGGAGAAGGTGCTAGATAAATACAGGTGATGGTATTGTTGTTGTTTGTTGTAATTATGTTCTGAGTCCTGTGTTGCATAATGAGCTATATAATGCCTTAAAAAGCGTTTTAGGAATTAACTATCAGAGTTTGTCACGTTGGGTGGGTGGAACTGGCGATAAAGCCCGTTGAATTGGAAGAGGCGGGGAAGACGGGTTTGCAGGATTTTGTGTGTTCCTGTTCCCCGGCCTCCCCCAGACAATTCCCTAATTGAGCCACCGAGGTCGGAGGCTTGTGACGTTCAGAATGAGACCCAACAATACTTGTGTGGGGTTTAATGGCATCGGGAATCATTAATGAGACAAAAAGCCATGATTTCCCCTGGATTAACATACAGGTTGGGGTTTGGCATGCCGAGATTCATTGTTTTGGTCTCCAGCCCAAACATGCTAGAGTCATTATATTGTCATGTGGTAATTAGCTGTTCCTTTAATACAAGTAATAAAAATTAAGCCTAAGAGGTACTTTAGCAATGCCTTTTACATAATCCAAAACAATATTCCAACGCTGTAGGCGTCTAGTCATTCAACTATACTATAGTAAAGTTTGAAGTTTAATACATAGAGATGTTCGAACATTCCGTTCATTCTTTATTCTGTGGCCAGTTGTGCTACTTTGGCATTAACCTTTAATAGTGTTAAATTAAATATACATGCCTAATGAATAATTATGAGATTGCCAGAATTTTCATTTACAATGTAATGCTTTGAAATTTTGTCTAAAGGTCTAGTTCCCATTCACTTGATAATGTGCATGTGATTTTTTATATGTCACTGAGTTCCTGGCTGAATCGAACGAGGGAAGCTGTTTTTTATTCGAGGCAGACACAGTGGGTCCTGGCCTTTTAAAAAGAATGGACTAGAAAAGCTGTCGACAGAAATTTTAGGGATGAAGAGGGCAGGACACTAGCTTAGCTCTTTAAAAATATAATTTGTACGGCCAGTTGTGCCGGAAAACCTGCGTGCGCGAACGTTAATAGAATTTTACCCGAGTGCAGTGGTTCTCCTTCTCCTCAATCCTTCCCTGACCTCCATGTAAAGTTCACGTGGGAGTTCTAGGTGAAGGGAGCCCTGGGCCTACTGTTTGTGTCCCTCAGGCCAGTTGCCCAGTGTGAGGCCACGGGGAGAAGGGCGAAAAAGGTGGGGGTTGCAGGTGGGGGGTAGGAAGGTACCCTGGAAAAGCGTGAAATGAAAAAACCCGCACCTGGAATGTTCTGAGGAATGCAGCCTCTGGTGTTATCACTACTACTTACAAGGACCCTTCTCCCCAGAATAGCTTTCGAAATCTAATTTAATGTAAATATTTTAAGGCTGATTAAAATAATAATGAAAAGCCACAAATGAGAAAGCGAGGCCGTCATAAACTGTGTCTACACCCAGGATAAATGCCCCGCGGCCGCGGGCGTCACATCACGGGCAGTGTTGTGTTAAGCCCCACGCACAGGCCCGCCGTTGCACCGGACATTCCCCAGTGCCTGCCTTTTTGTAAACTCTGCAGAGACGCTGGCATCTCACAGAGTGCCTGGCTCCTGGCGGACTGGCCGACTAAGGCATGGGAGATCTACCCTCGCCTCCAGGAACCGAGGGTGGTCTGAAAAATTAATGGCTCTGGTATTTGAAAATTAAGTGAGCTCTTGAATATATACCCCTGTTGATCCGCTGGGCTTGGTGTTTAGCATTCCTCACGCAGAGACTAAATCTTTGCAGCCACCTCACAAGTCAGGCTGGCGTCCATACCAGAAATATCTTCAGTAATCTCTTCTAAGCCCAGCGGACTTGGGTATTCCGCTCTGACGGGGCCCGAGAATTCTAGGGGCTGTGCTCCACTGGTGCCCAGCAGGTGGACTAGCAGTGCCTTCCAGGCAGCAGAAGAAAAAAGAAAGAGCAGATCAACTCCAGAGGAGCATCTAACGTCCGTCCCTCCGTTTCACGCTGAATTAGCGATAAAGTCCAAGGCCAAGAGTCAGAATTTTAAATTCCACGCCTGCAGCCTCGAACTTTAGGTTAAAATCCAGTTTTGTGTAAGTCAGTCTGATCTGCAGATTGGACACTGAGTTGTCCACAGGACCTCACACAACTGGTCCAGGTGTGGTCTCCAGCCATCCGTACTATGATCTGGGGTGCCGTGGTCCACTAACTAGCCGGGAAACCTTGGGCAAGTCACCTAGCTCCCTGCAGCTTTCGTCTCCACTTCCGTGGCAGGAACGTGACACCGTCACATCCCCTTCCTAGGATTGCTGGGAAGCTCAAATGAGAAAACGTCCATCAGAGTGTCTGTGACGGCGAGACGCTGTCAGAGGATCAGGTGTTATTTCCAACTTCCTAAGAAACGGGAAACTTGAGGCTTCTGGTGCCTTCCCACACAGGGGCCATCCCGCGTGCCTGGTTGACTTTCCCGGGGCTCCTCCCCTTGCCACATCCACATGCGTCCCCTTCCTGTCAGTCAGATCGAGGACGATAAGTCCTTCGACTGTGACGCCATGCCAGAGCAGTGGACAAACCCCAGTGCACCCGTGGCCATGCCCAGGCCGTGGCCATGCCCAGGCTGCATCCATGGTCTGCGGCCCTGGAGGGTGGGTCTGCCTACACATGCTTTGTAGGCCGCACAGAAGCATCTCCAGCCAGCCAGCCAGCCAGCCAGCCGTGGGGCCCGGGGCTCTGCGGGGGACAGGAGAAGCTGCCCTCCCGGGCACCGCCGTGGGCCTGCTCCCAGCCTCCGCGTGGCCACGAACGTGGCTGCTCTGTGCCCGGAGCACGCTGACATGCGTTCTCCTCTCCCATAGATCCCGTGCCTGCCCTGGACCTTGGGCAGCAGCTGCAGCTCAAAGTGCAGCGTCTGCACGACATTGAAACAGAGAACCAGAAGCTGAGGGAAACTCTAGAAGAGTACAACAAGGAATTTGCTGAAGTGAAGAATCAAGGTTGGTGGCAGATCCGTTCTGTGCTTTGCTTTGTCTTGCCTTTGCTTTCTTTTTTTTCCCCCTCTGCCTCTAATTGCCTTCCCCACGCTGTCGGGACTAGCACTGACTGTATCCCACGTCACCAAGTCAGGGTGGGGCCCAAACCAGGATCGTTAAAGAGAGATAATAATAGTAATAACGCTTAGCTATTTGGAAGCAGAGCTTCTCCTCAGCACAATAACGACACATGCTTTTATTGCCCTGGGACGGGACCGACCAGGATTCTTTCACATTCTTCCTGGGTCATCATGAGATGGGATCCGCCTTCCAGAAGGCTGATGTGTTGCCTGCGGGCGACACCTGTCAGAGAGCCAGCTTGTGATCAAAGGGCCACAGCCAGGCAGTCCTTTAGTAATGGCCACTGCTCCACATCCCCTGGTCCTTACAGATTTAATGAAAGAGACCCGGTGTGGCTGCCCAGCCGGTGACCCCGGGGAGCGGGAGGGCAAAGGTCTCCCGGCTCTTCGTGTCGGGGAAGAACAAAGGGATCTCCGTGACAACTCAAATCCAGCTGTGGTCACCGTCCAGCAGCCCGCAGGCTTCCCTGTCACAGCAGCTGCGGCTCGCTCTGCCGACACCACCCAAAGCTGTGCCTGTGTGTTTCAGTTTGGGTGTGTAGGCGAGGAAGGAGCTGGGAGCGAGAGGCCGACCTCTTGGGTGACTTGGGAGGGCTCCCTCCGAGCAGGCCTCTCTTCAGTCCACTCTGAGCGCTAGGTACAGAATCACTTAGATCTTTAAAGTGTCCTTTGGCTTTGAGACCATTGGAGACAGGCTTCAAGAGGCAGTCCTGAGGGTCCCCCTTCCCCCGGTGGTGGGGGACACATAGAACCAGCGGAGCCCCCACCTCGCTTTAGCTCCAGAGGGAGGAGTGAGCCTCCGGGACACATCGGGACAGCTTTGTCCTGCTTCACAGTGAGACGTTGGACGTAGCGGGCTGGGATCCAGGTGAGAGAAGGGGCTGTCTTCCCCTGCACACTCCAGGTGGGAGAGAACCCGGAAATATGCACATCCAGGTTCCTTGCAGCACTACCCAAAAGTAGGGGGCTGCTTTTTTCCCCTCCTATGAACTCTGACATCTCATTTTGCAAAACCCGATCTTTGTGTTTTTTATGGATTGATTTTTTTGTTGGAGGATGTGCTGGTGGGCCCAGGGCTCTGCGTGGCCTCCTTCCCCGCCTGGCTCCGTCAGCAGCCCCGTGGCCAGTTGCCCAGCGAGGAACCGTGACTGAGTGTGGGATGTCCTCCTCCCCAAAGGCCCCATCTGATGGGCTTTTTTCAATGAAATACCATAGTCCCAAGACTTAAGGAAAAGGCTCCAGAGGCGGACAGACCTGCTTTGAGACCCTTCGGGGCTACTGTTTAGCTCTGAGACCTTAAACAAGTGACCAGGGGACCTCACTTTGGGAAAATTCTCCTTTTCTTGGGTGGGAGGCTTTGCATCGTAACCACTTAGGATTGTGGTCGGCTCTCATGAGATGCGCGCTTTTCCGGACACTCAGTAAATATCAGAGGCTCTTACTGCACACGGCTGTCTTTTCTAGAAATTCCCACACACCCCCTTTATTTATTGAGATCTTTATAGATTTTTCCCAGCTTCCAGAATAATGACGATTCCCTCTCTTTTCTTCCCAGCACACAGTGGTTTTGATTTGGCAAGGTGGGGGTGTGCGTCACGTGTGTTTATCATCACAGCCATAGTGTGGATGGATGAAAAGTTACGGCAGGAAGGGCGTCTATCAAGTGCTAGAACTCTCCCTGCCATTTAAAGATGAGGACACTGGTGCCCAGGCGCAGCTAACCAGAGCAGAGCACTGCGGTCCTTTCTGTGTGACCGTTCTTCCTCCTCGTGGGCTCACATGTAGGGGTTCCAGCTCGACACACTCAGGAGAAGGTTCTGGACCCAGACCTGCCTGCCAGACGAGGACTGGCAGCCCCTGGCTTGGTCTCGGCTGGCCAGCGAGCAGCCCAGGCGGGGTGGGGATGGCAAAGAGACCTCATCAGACAGAGTGGGAGCCCCCAGCTGGTACCCCAAACTCCCCGCCCGGGGAGGAGCATGGCTGTGTCACACCGAGAAACCCCGTTGGAATGAGCACCAAGGTCCACGTCTGATACAGATATTTCCCACCAGTTGTGAGGGGCGGAAATGCTGTACGTTGACACAGTCACATGGACCTTGAAGAGCGTGCATGTGTTTTCAGAGTTGACCTGTCATGGTGTCCACTTGGGAAGTGGATGACTTTGGCCCTGTCACTGCGACTTGACAGTGACGTGCATCTCTAGTCGTGAGGCTCACAGAGCATTTCTTTCAGGCCCCAAACAGCCAGCCCCAAAGGCAGAAAGACCCTCCTTTCTCCTTTCAGATGCCCTGACAGGGTCATTGGTTTTAATTGCCCCTCTCTCCTCTAAGGAGTACCCTTTGGGTTCCACTTAATGAAAAGGGCCAATTTCGTCTCTAAACGAAAGGGCCTTTAGCTTTTATCCACTAAGCCATACAGGTACTAAGCGCCCAGCACATGGGCTCCTGCCTTGCCCCCCACATCTGTGCATCAGTAAGAGTGGCCGAAGGACCGAGGGCCCCAGTGCAAGCTCTTTCTTGGGCAGAGACCCGGCAGCCTGTGGTATCGCATGAGCCTCAGCCCCATCGTCATAAGCCCCATCTGGGTCCCCCCCGCCCGGTCAACCTTCCTGGGCTCCTCCATTCATTCATGCCTTGGCCCTTTCTCGGCCTAGCCTTCTACGAGACGGATCCGTGCACAGCAGGTGTGGCTCTCCAAGAGCTCTGCTGTCCTTGGAGCTGGCACCACAGTGCCCTGCCAGAGACGGTCTGGCACAGAGGGTGATGTGGGGGTGTCTGTGGGAGGGAGCAGGCGGAACCGTCCTGCCCTCGAGCCACCCGCAGGTCTCAGTCAGGACCCTGCCCTGTTCGTTACATCTGTTTTCCTGTTGCTATTTGGGGTCATTAAAGCGAGGGTTGTAAACATGCGCTCGGGGCGGAGGGGTGGTGGCAGGCTGTGTCCTGAGCACTGAGCCCCGCAGGGCTCCTCCATCGCCCAGCACTTCTGCCCACACCCCGGGCACTCGCTGTCCCTCAGATGTGGCTCCCCCAGGCCCTGCGCAGCTGCTGTGCGCACACAGCGCCCATCCACCAGACTCCAGCCTGGGCGGTGGAGGACCCACGCTCCAGGGTGCATCCCTTCCGGCGGGGGAGACGCACACCGTGTCCTCTTGGCACACGGCTTACTCCATCACTTGTGAAACCGTGCAGCCACAGCCCAAGGCCGGGGATGTCTGTAGACTCACCCGCCTTTGGCCAAGTCCCCTTCTTCCAAAACGCGCACACAATTATGAACTATGTTCTTTGTGAGAAAGTACTTAAACCGCACAAAAACATGATTCATCTTCCCTCAGTAGAGGACTAATTTAAAGCTCATCAATAAGATGATATTCTGTGTGACCACTGATCCCCCCCACATTTTTTTAAGTTGTATTGAAGAAACCATAGCTCTCCTTCCCAGCAAAATGCATTGATCCCCCTCAGCCTAAATGTTTAAAGTTCAATTTAACATTTAGGGAGTAAAAGGTCTCCGAAGGGACTCATAACCATTGATTTTGTGTCAGGATTGAGGAGCTAAAGTTTAAAACGCAGCGATCCCACCAGGTTACAAAAGCCTGGTGTGTGTAGCCGCGTGGAATCATGCCCCTCTCACTCCCGTCTTTCCCTTTCTGCAGAGGTTACGATAAAAGCACTTAAAGAAAAAATCCGAGAATATGAACAGACTCTGAAGAACCAAGCGGAGACTATAGCTCTCGAAAAAGAACAAAAGTTACAAAATGATTTCGCAGAAAAGGAGAGGTGAGTGTCTGTTGGGGTCTGCATGCACCAACACGATGTTTTTACCTCTAAACTTCACACCGCAAGGAGTGTTTAAAACGAGCCCGTGAGACGAGCCCGGGTCATAAACCACACTCCGCTGGGCTCTCGGCAAAATTTTGTTTAAAAATAAAGGCGCCCCTTACTCTGTCATCTGGGCGATTACCTTGAGTGCCGGGCATCGGTCTTTACCCGTGGGGGGATGGCATCAGGTAGTCAAGGGGACCAGAGTGTGTCCGTCGGGGCCACATGGGTCCAGGGGTTGAGCACAAAGCGTGTGCCCTTGGCATGTGCTGACGTGAGCTGGGATGACAGGGCATGGCCGTGTGCCCTCTCTGGGGAAGCCCTGGACGCACGCCGAACTCCTGCCGCCTCCTGAAATGAATGTGGATATTTAACATCACCCACGAATCTTAGGTTTTTGTTTTTTTTGGGTTTTTGGCTTTTGGGGTTTTTGTATGTCTGTTTGGGGTTTTTTGTCTTTTGCCTCTTTTCTATACCTCACTGCGTTCCATATATCAAGCAGCTGATATCAGTAAAATATGTTACAGATAGAGAAACCGGGCTTCAGATTAGGGACCTGCCCACGTTCTCCCGGCTAGCCACCCAGAGGTGGGACCAGAGCCCAACCCACCACTCCAGGCCTGCCCTCCTCCGGTGGTCGCATGTAGCCTCCCAGAGTCCTCGCTGTAGGACCAGGGCCGGTCCCTTGCAGCCTGGGAGAGTGGGGCCAGGTGCTGCCCCCAGGAAAGAAGGGAGGGAGCCACACAGAGAGTCAGAGCCCTGAAAGATGAACAGATTCTTGACCCAGCCCGAACATGCCACCTAGGAAAGCTCTTTCTGCCCAAAGCAGTCTTACCATGTTATTGATACTAGGGTGAGGGGATGGGGTGCAAGCAATCGAAATGCCCGACCAGAGGGAAATGGGTAGGTAAAGCTGGGCCATCCCCAACTGGAACATTACGCAGCCATTAGAATAATAGCAGTGTAGAATTTGAAATGGGACCAGGAATGTAACCAGCATGATATGGAGTGATACAGAATTACATACGGCGTGATCACAGCTGTACGGAGCTAAGTGATGCATTCGAAAATTGTGGAAGTAAATTCATCTGGGAATCTGGTATTATTAAATTGGCTTTTCAAACTAGGTAAAAAAATTAATTATATTTAAAGATGCAAATACCGGACTGACCGCTCGGGATGGAGGATAAAGCTAGATTTTTTTTTTTTTATCTCGTTCTTTACACCAAGAAATTGAAAGGGATCTAGGGTTTCAACATTAATAATTCAATCATGTGCATACTGGAAGAAAACTTAGGCAAGTATTTTGCTTTTAATAATTTTGGAGTAGGTATTTCTTTCTAATCATAATTGAAAACCGATTGTTTAAAAATAAATAACAATAAACATTTTAAAAGCATCAAAAAACTGGGAAGAAATTTTCCCACCACATAAGAGCCCTTACAAATGAATCGGAAAAAATGAGTGTGCTATGAAGTGGACGAAGGAGATACGGAGACAGTTCGTACAAAGAGAAACAAATTCTCGGCTGTACTCAGCAAGAAAATTGGGTTTAATTTTATCCAGTGTTGGCACAGGAAAACGAACACATATTGTTGGCAAGAGTTTAAATTCGTGAGTTTTGTTGTTGTTGTTGTTGTTGGGAAGTTTCTCAGTATCTATCAGAACAACAATAACAAAAAATTGCACGTACTCTTTGACCGTTCTAATTCCTCTGCTAGAACTTCATCCAACAGATTCACTGTCAGAATTATGCAACAACGTCTGCATAATGATCACTGCAGAAATGTTTAGTAGAAAGAGGCAATAAACAATCTGAGTGTCCACAGGGGCGGTTACGTTAATTATTTAATAAGAACGAGGAGGAGCCGTGTATGCTGGTGTAGAACGTTTCCAAAGTAGGGAAGTAAGCGAAAAAGCAGGCAAGCCGCGTGCGTGCGCTATGATGCCTTTCCTGCTAAAAAGGGCAGGGAGTGTATATTACACTATTGTATATTACATGTGAGTTTATAGAGTACTTGTGCAGGTGTTTTGTTTTTAACTCAGAACCTGTAATAGTTTTAGAATTGGAATATGCAAAAACGTGAGCAGTCCTCCATAGGGGATGGAAATTTGGGTGGTTTTTTTTTTTAATGGTGTAATTCCTACTTTTCTGTCCCAGGTTTGTTAGTGTTGAGAGCATGTGTTCTATTCATATGATGTAAAAATAATAAACTTATTTTTAGAAATTTTCTGCTGATGAGGAGAAAGGAATGCTATTTATTGACCAGGGAATTCACTTGGAGATCAGGAGAAATGTAAATCCTGGGGACGTTGGGTTCAAACATTGAGAATCACCCATTAGGTATTACGGTCACATTTGCATTCCATTATAACAGACGGAGCAGCTGTCACATCTATTAGCACATCCTTTATTCCAACAAATTCCTTCATTGTGTCAGCAAAATGTAAATGTATCATTCTTCTTGGGTAACTTCAGAAAACAATGAGTGCGTGATGATGATTTTTTTTTTTTTAACTATCTGGCATGTGGAGAACAAGTTACATTTAAGAGAACCGGCTGCACCCATTAGCACACGTCGCCGGGTCCTGCAGGGTGCACGCTCCGCGCTGTGTCACACGTGGGTACAGAGTCGGGTGCTGAAGATCGGGGAGTGGCCGCGGTGCTCATGCCGCCACTAGTGGAAGCCAAAGATCATTGGTCACCGAGCGCCAAAGCACACGAGGCGTTCTGGTTGGGAAACAAGATGACCAGTTGGCTTTATTCTCTTCCTTTTCAGAAAGCTGCAGGAGACACAGATGTCCACCACCTCGAAGCTGGAGGAAGCGGAGCACAAGGTTCAAAGTCTGCAGACAGGTGTGATGTTCTCCCTCCTAGTCAAGCCCATTCTGGGAAGACTGAAGTGGGGGGCTTTGGGCCGTCCCCACGTCCCCCCGCTCCCCCATCCCCGTACTGGGCACCTTGGAGGAGTGAAGGAGCACACGCTCCTCAGAGCCCCCCAGTCTCTCCACCTTCACTTTACTATCTCCCACACTGAGTCGTTAACGTCCAGGTGGGAGGATCTGAATTCCTTTTCCATCCCTTCCACAAGCCGTCCTTTCTTTCCGCTCTTTTTCCAACACACACATCTAAATCGCCAAACTGTCAAGAACTGCCATTTCATTTGGAACAGTAATAGGAAAGAAAACCACAAAAAACACAACACTTACTTCCACCCTAAGTGAAGTTCAGTACAGTAATCGCAAACCTTTAAAATCTAAGGCACCCCTAAAAGGTTGCGCTACAGTTTTTATCGTTTCTTTACACTTCTTTTTTCTTCTTCTTTTTTTCTTTTTTCCCTGGAAGGGAAACTGCATCATATGCTTAATTTAAACGTGGAGGGAGAAACATCAGAAGACCTCATAATCCGAGTGAATACCAAATGACAGAGTATGAGAACATAATCACAGGCACATTTCCAGACACGTGAATAAGACCCCCAAAATCTAAAGACCCCCGAAAAATCACTAAGAAATCAGTAAAAAGAGATAAACAGTCCAGTAGAACAAGGGGCTAGAGACACAACAGCAGTGTGTAGGAGAGAGGCACATGGCCAGTACACATGTGAAAAAACAGTTAACAGTTTTTAACAGGCAAGGGGATGCTAATTAAATCGGGGAAAGATTGTTTTGCCTGTCAGACTGTCAGAAGAATTTCCTATAATTGATAATATCCGGTGTTGGTGAGAGTATAGGAATATAGTCCCACTGCTAGTATCGATGGGAATGTAAATCGCCTCTTGGGGGAGCCAGCTAGGTGGTGGGTGTCTGTCTGGAGTGTCTCAGCTCCTTACCCAGTGCCTTCGCTTCTGTGGGTCCTCAGGGGCCCAGCCTTTGGCAGGCTTCATGCAAGAGCTAATTCTTACCGCCTGTGTCCTGACATGGACGGCTTTCCATGCTGTTCTGCTAAAGGAAAAGAGCATCTCAGAATATATTTATATCGTCCTATCTGCGCGGGGCTGGGGAGGGGGGAATGAAAGAGTGTGTGTGTGTGTGTGTGTGTGTGTGTGTGTGTGTATGCAGTTATGTATGGAACTATTTTTTAAATAATCAGATATATATATAAAAGCAGGAAATTTGCACACTGAACCAGTAACAGGAGTTATCTCCAAGGAGGCGCATGGATAAGATGAGGTGGAAATGAAAGGAGATTTTGGGCCCCCTCCTGTGTACTTCTGTCATCTTTGACTCCTCGGATGTGAATAGATTGCTTGTATACTTTTTCTCTTTTTTTTTTTTTTTTTAAGAGGGCGGAGGGGCACAGGAAGAGAGAGAATCTCAACCAGGCTCCACGCTCAGTGCAGAGCCCGACACGGGGCTCAATCTCACGACCCTGAGATCATGCCCTGAGCCGAAATCACGAGTCAGAAGCTTAAGCCACCCAGGCGCCCCTACTTTTTCTTTTTTAATTTAATTTGAACAACGGGGATCTTATATTAAGGTTTTATGTGCTCTGCCTTTCAGCCCTGGAAAAAACTCGAACAGAATTATTTGACCTGAAAACCAAATATGATGAAGAAATTACTGCCAAGTAAGTCTCTGCCCGGCTTCCTCGTCTGCACACTTTCGGTCAGGTATCACCCGATTTTGCTAATCCGTAGGCGATTCCCCCTGCTTGGCCCTCCTGTCTGTTGGCTTTCGCCAAGCGGTACGGGATTCAGGAGGCGCTCGGCCTCAGAGCTGCGGTGAGGAAAACAGTGTCACCCGAGTGAGCTGTTTGCATCAGTCTAATACCCACGATGTGACAGGAAGCCCTGGTGACCTGGTGCTCCTAGAACACTGCAACCTGTGTCCTTAATTATTGTGAAGCCTCGTCCACACGTGCCTTTTTCTAAGAAAGTTTGGGAACGGGGCGTCTTATAAAAGAGGTGACACGTGGGACGTTTCGGGGAGCTGGGTCTGGGCAAATCGCGTCACCTTTTCCCGTGTCTGCGTCCTTGGCTCCCACACAGATGTAATTGACGCAGGTCACACCTTAGAACACTAGGCGTCCACGTGCGGACACATACACATAGGGAGCACGTGTGTTAGGGCAGGTGTGTCACACGACGCTCTTGTGAGAAGGAAATCCGTGATCTGGGGCATAATAGGTGCACTCATTGCCAGCCCACCCTCCGTGCAGAACACCCAGAAAGAAGCAACAGTATTGACAGAAGTCAAGAGACGAAAAAGCAGCAGAGATTGTCCCTAGCCACCGTATCCTCTGCTGAAGTCCAGACAGCCCCCTTCTCCTGTCCTGGGAGGCTCCCCCGATCTCCCTCAGGAGCCCATGCCCCGCCCCACACACCCCAGGCTGCTCTGCGCCAGTAAGGAGGGTCTCCTCTGTGCTCCCACAGCGCCTGCGCGGGCATCCGTGCGGGGGTGGGGGGGGGTCCTCTGAACAGCAGAGTCCTCCTCCCAGGCTCCTGTTCTACGCCCACGCCCACGCCCACGCCCACGTCCCTCTGTCCCATCACACCCGCCCTTGGCCTCCGTTGTTGCTGGTGGGCCTGCTGCCCCCAGGGCCCATCCCGGTGGCCTCTTGACCTTTGCTCTGCATCATTGAGTAGCGAGAGACCTTGAGAGCTACCCAGGCCTGGCGGCCAGAGCCGATTTTGATCACGAGCACAGAACTTCTGCGCAAAGACAAAAATATTCTCCTCGGTCTCGGCGACGCTGGCTGGCCTATTGGCATATCTAATCCCAGTGGAAATTGCCAGATCGTTTTACCCTCTTATCTCGGTGGCGTACTGAAGCATGGCTTCAGGTGGGCTAGAATGAGCTGGCTCTAAGGTGTGATAACTGCTAAGATTTCCCTCTGAAACCTGGAGGCTCTGGCATTGACTCCTCCGACCCGGGGCACCAGTGTCGATGGGTCGGCAGACGTGCAGCCCCGCCCCCTACTCACCCCCCACATGGAAGCTCGGCAGAAACCATACCCACTGCTGTCACCCTGATATTCCTCGGTGTCCGTATCTGGCCCCCCTATTCTGCCAGCTTGCCACCCTTATTTTTCTTTTATTTCTGCCTGGAATGTATTTTACAAAAAAAAAAAAGAATAATAGTTGTTTTTCTTGGTAAATTCCATTTTTTTTGCTAGAGTTCATCATTTTATTTTTTTTAAACCACACCTCTTTCTAGAAGACATAGATACATCCTGTGTTTCTATAATTAACCAAAGTTCGCCTTGTTACTCACTTCAGAAGTTGTGCAACCCGTCTCTAAGCTCCTCTAAGCCAGTGTTTCTCAAACTGGGTGTCATAGGGGTGAAATCAATGTAGTCAGTGGTGACCGGCTTGGTGAGCAATGAAATACAGTAGAAAACAAAATAACAGAATGGAGTAGAAAATATCATGGCTCTTGGCACACAGTAAAGTCAGGTATTGTTTTGTGACACTTTTTGTTCATTATGTGTACAAATCTAAAAATATAAACGTATAGTTATTTGGTCGCAATGAAAAATTCAGTTCTTCCGGTGGGTCTCAATCAAAAATTATTTTGAAAGCCGCTGCTCTGAGAGTGTTATAAAAGGCTCGACTTCCAGAAGCCGGCATCTCCTGCTGTGTCCTCCCGGGGCACGCTGGGGAGGTGCAGTTAGCCACAGACGTGCACCCACTTGGGGAAAAGAAACAGCCTGCTGACAGATAGCATCTACCAAAACCATTCAGAAATGACAGCAGATAATGCCACTTGTCACATGAGGGCTAAGTACTGGTCCCTGGTTTAGACTCATCATTTCTTTATTGGGCTTCTAAAGGAGCCACAGAGAAAATTTGTGTCCATTCAGTTGGTTTGTTTTACGGGTTGAGGAAGTGACACAGCGGAGAAGAGCCATCTAGGAAGGGCTTAAATGTTCCCTGTTCTCGGGTTTCCATCCCCGCTAGGTGGGGAAAATGGGAGAGACCTGGAGACAGCCCAGAGAGGCAGGGTCTCTCATCCTCTGTCCCTACCGTCTCTGACCTTGCTAGAGGCCAGGCTGATGCTGGGGGATGACAGCTCAGTCACCTGGACAGGCCCTGATCCCAGGCGATCCTGCTCTTTAGAATGGGGTCAGAGGTGCCCCTTAAGATGACAGGGATGATTTTTAGTGTTAAGTAATTGTCTAGTTACTGATTATAGACGCATTGACTTCTGGGCTGGTACTAAGCAGCCGGCTCTGTCATGTTACAGGTAAGAACGTTAAATCTTGGGTCCCCTGAATAGCAAAGTCACCCAGGGGAGCCCCAGAGGCCCAGACCTCTCCTAGACTCCGACCCTACTGGCGTCTGATGAGCAATGGCGGTTACTGGTGGGGGCTCAGTGAGAAATATTTCTAGACTATTTCTTACCATATTAGTGTCTTAAGGCCAAAAAGATTTTTCCCCCAAAATACAAATAAATGAAAATCCATGCATTACTTGCTCATGTTCACTAAACTCCAGTAAATGGAAAATAGAGTCAAAAAGTATGAGAGTTGCATGTAAAATGTTCTGCTTCGGGACTGTGGCTATGGTCACAGACTGCGTTCAGGGCCATGGGCACTCTGGGCGCGTCACCTCCCGGGACCAGAGTGGGGAATTGCTTGCCTTCTCCTGTGGCAAGCAGGGACGCAGGGGTGTGGCACGGGTGTGCGTGCATGGAGAGAAAAGGCCTAACTCTTATGAGGGACACGACTCAGATATAACAGATCCGTCCGCTCATCAGTGCAGCAGCCATTCCTAGAGGCCGCCTCTGAGCCTGGCTCTTTGCTGGGCTCTGGAAATCCGGAGACAGAAGGCTCGGGGAGACAAGCCATTGGAATCTAGGGTGATCACTGCAGTGGTAGAGGGGACATTAGCTAGCACAGCCTCTGTGCTGTTAGGGTGTCCACAGGACAGACAGCACACTCCAGCTAGGAGCAGGCAGGAGGGAAACCACAGAGGGAATGCGGCAGTTCGAGCCAGGACTAGCCAGGCTGTACCACGCCAAGGCTTGCGAGGACCTGTGGCCTTTGGGAAGAAAAGCAACCCCTGACCTTACCCTCCCTCCTTCCCGCTGCCGGGACTCCTGTGGCCAAACTCAGCAGCGGCCAGTGGGCAGCCTCCAGGGGAGGCACACCCAGCTGGAGCAAAAGGAAAGGGTAATCCAGGAAGCCTTCCTGAAGGGGGTGACGTGTGGTTTGTGGTTGAAAGATGAGTTCGGGTGAGCGGCTGCTGGAAGCAAAGGAGTGCAGTATGTGGAAACACAGGGCAGCCAGGCTGACCCAGGGGGCCAGCCAGAAGTGCCGAACGTGGGGACAGGGCAAGGTGGGCGCAGTGTATGTGGGGCCGGGCGGGGGGAGGGTGGCGGACTCAGGCCTCCATGGGGGTCGGGCATTTCCCAAGTCGGAAACAGACTTACTGCTAACAAAAGGCAGCCTAGGGCCAAACACTTACTGTACATGCTTCCCAGAGTAAGTAATCCACAAAAAATGCGGAGAATGGACTGAGTCAATAGTCACTACTTTCTTGTAGCTTTCCAGGGAGTCCTTCAGTCTGGGAGATTGTGTGTGGCTGGAGGCTCCCCCTCGCAGCCCTCTCCCCTTTTATTTTATGGGAAAGGTTTATCACTCTGCCGTCTGTCTCAGGCCCACCCTACATGTATCTTATTAGACTAGACGTCTTCTCATTAATACAGATGAATATAAGCCCACCAGGGGCAAACCGTTTCACAAATAGTCTTAAAACATTTCTAAACAATTTCTTTTGTCTCTCGGAGCATAGGGATTCTTAAATCCTCCTCAACAGAAAACACAAGAAGGAGATGGGTGACACACTCTAGCATGGGCTTTGGAGAAGGCTGAGCCGGGAGCGGGTCAGGGGGTCTGTGACTCTTCTGTGTGGCTTTGGGGGTGCTCACTGACCACCAAGCCCACTTTCCTTACCTGACGACAGAGGGGCACAGCGGTGGTTGTGCAAAGTCAGGGAGGGTGTGCGGGCAGCCCCCAGCACGGTCACTAATAACCGGTCCCTCTTCTGTGATCAGCAAACACGGACTCTGCCCGACAAGCTCACAGTGGGGCCTGGTGTGCGTTTCTGAAATTAGCGGACCTCGGGGAAGAGGGACTTGAGTGGCATCATTGCCCCATGGGATTCCAAGAGCACACGTTGCCCTCACCTCTCTGTCACCAGGAGATGTCACCCCCATTTGGGAAAGCAGCCTGCAGGTCGAAGGCACCACGGCTGTTCCGAGAGCCCGGTTTATTGTGGGCCATCAGCACCCCGCGTCAGCTGGGCCAGCGCGGGCTGACTTGTTGGGGATGGCGGCAGTAAAGTTTTCCATGTGTAGGCTTGAAGCAAAATGTAATTAGCCTTTATGTGCAGAACAAGGACCCATTGATGAATACAGCTGGTCTTTGTTTTGTCCCGTCGCTGAGAGTGGGAGGTAAAAGTGTTCTTCTTCATGTTTATTAATGCAGGATTCCTTAGACAAGTGGCAAGCACAGTTTAATATTTGTTGGAACATAGGGGGGTTTGCCAAAACAGTTGTGTAAGAGGATTGCAGGGTTGCAGATTATAACCGTTTCTGGGTTAAATAAATGAATTATTTCTCTGCTTTTTTTTTTCTTTTTCTTTTTCTTTTCCTTTTCTTTCTTTCTTTCTTTCTTTCTCTTTCTTTCTCTCTTTTTTCTTTCTTTCTTTCTTTCTTTCTTTCTTTCTTTTCTTTCTTTTCTTTCTTTCTTTCTTTCTTTCTTGTTAAAAAGGTACCTCCTTTCTCAGAGGGTCACCCTGTGTCCCAATCTTCCCACTTGTGTTAGCAAATGGAGAGTTAGCGTCCTAATTGACTTTAACCTGGAGAGTCAAGCCAAGCAGAGTGGTGTGGATTTTCTTAGTTGAAGAGTTCCCAGGACGGCCGTGGCGGTGGACGGGCTTCTTGGGGGCCCGCGGCTTCTGGCCCTGGAGAGCGGCCTGGCCAGCACGCCTGGCACTCGCCTTCCGCAGCTGTTCGCCTGGGCTCACGGCTAGGTTGGCGCCGCACCCTGCAGGAGGCGAGCTTTGCCCTCCCAGATGAGCATCCTGGGTGGAAGTGCAGGAATTCCCATTTCTGCTCCGTCCGCGGCCCCCTCCTTGCTCTGTCCCCAGAATCCTGGTCACAAAAAGAGCTTCAGTTGTAAGATGCACAGTCAAGCTATTCCATTCCTCTTCGCTTGTGGCCTGTGTCTCTGAGCCTCCGATAAAAGAAAATACTGAATTGCACTGAAACGCTCTGGTTTTTATTGCTAATGTTAGTCTTAGGAGAATTTGCACCTCCCAAGCCTTTCCTGCCAGAAGAATTCATATTTCTTAAGGTTACTCGCGTTCTAGTCCTTTCCTGGGTACTTAAAAAGAACTGCATTGTATATCCACTCACTTACATAGCATAGTACAAGAGAGACATTTGTGAGGAACTTCACTTGGGTGAATTTTAGAGTATTTTCTTTAGAGCATGTATGGAATCATGGCTTTCTCACAAAACGCAGTGTGCTCTGAGAAAAAGGAAACTTTCCCAAGTGAGCCTGGCTTGGGGCTTTGTGGAAATTGTTGAGGGGAGCCTGTATGTACCCCGCATCGTGGAGGTAGGGAATGCCCAGCGGTGGGGCACACAGGCCCTGAAAGGCAATCCGACGAGGGGAGGAAACCAGCTGCCGGAGACACGACACCCAGGCGGGACGTGCAGACCGTAAGCGGGTGAATGGCGGTGGGGTAGGCACTTCGCGTGCATACAGGTCGCTGGGGACTGGTTCACCGCAGTTCCTGGCATGGCCCCGAAATCCATTGCCCATCACATGCAGCCGTGGTGGCCTATAAAGTCCCTTCTGACGCTGCCTTCTTAAAGATAGAAGCGTCACCTGTGTGAGGGCCAACCAGGTGTGAGGTTTCCGCGAAGAGTGTCAAGCCTTCGCTCTTCCCGCAGCCCCCTCCTGCTAGCCCTTGCAGACTGGTTGCTCTTGTATTTATTTGTTTTTCACTTGCACATGAAAGACTTAGGGAACGAGCCCCTAGAGCCCAGGCGACAGAGCCCAGGCAACTGAGCCTGAGAATCACACACCTATTTCGATAAGTGATTGGACAGATGTGCATCCCCCAGTTGAACTTGAAAACACCGGCTTCAGTCTCCTGAAATGGAGTCTCTTGGCTGTACCTTTAAGAAGGGAACGTTTTCTATTTCCTGTCTTTTTGATGAGTCATCAATTTCCAGTACGAGTTGCTGTAATTATCCTGGTTAGATTAATTTCCCTAAAAATAGAGAGGCAGCCACTTTTATGGTTTCGAGGGGATGGGCTTGAATAAAGAGCCTACTGTCCCTTCAACCTTAGAGGCAACCAGATCATGCTTGCAGGGACCAACCAAGGGCGTTTTTGGGTTTTTTTTTTTCTCCCTCTGTAGCTTTATCTCCCGGAGAGCATAACTGCATTTTGCAGAATTCCTGGGATTTTCCATCTCTGTACAAGTATTTCACTTCACACCTAGAATCCGATGCCCGGGTGAGCCCCAAAGGGCTTTCCTTGGTTTCTGTAGCAACAGTCGCATCTCTAAGCAGCACAGCCCAGATCTGGACTCATCCCAGCGCAGGGCACTGCAAGGGACGAAGGGGGTGGCTTCGTCTTTTCAAGTCCACATACAATTTCCTCGGAGTGCCAAGGATTCGTCACCTGTCCCATGGACTCCAGATGTGTCTGGACATTACCCAGCATCAGCGAGAACCTGCAGTCTCCACGCCTCCCACCTTCAGCTACGCTCACTGAAAGCCTGTGTTAAAATGTCAGGCATTGTGTCAAGCGCTGGGACTGCAGAATGAAGGGGGCGGAAAGGTTCTAGATGCGACCTGCACATGGGCTCACGTGCTCTGCTCTATACACTGCGACACCCATGTACACGTGTGCCTAGGGCGATGCTGGGTGGAGTGTGCGTACAGACGTGCTTATGGACAGAGTGAGAGCAGTCTTCTTCATCCAGCATCCTTGGAGAGAGTATTATGGAGAAAAGCATTATTCCTCGCCTGCCACCCGGGTTTGGCATGCTTTTATAAAAATGGTGTGTTTTTAGAGACCCCTTGAGGTTTCCCTGATTCACTGTAAAGATAAAACTTGGGGAGCTCACAGTTTGAAGCTCAAGGAAACAGGTATGGAGGCCGGTGGAGAAAACGACGGTCCTGGTGCATCTAATGACCGGGAAGGTGGGCATCGTAACCCTTGCCCACCCATGTCCCAGACGGGCTGGAGCAAGTAGCGGAGTGTTCCTGCAACCCGCACAGTGTTGACAGACATCAGCTGAAGTGCCTCGTCCTATCCGTACACCGTGTGCATGTCCCCTCTGTCGTGGGTGTGTCACGGATGCGAGACTTCAGTGGACCTTGTAAATCAGCACGAGCCTTCGCCTCGACGACAGGTGATGAGGTCCCAGTAGCGCGAGGCCTGGACCCTGACTGCTGGCATTGTTTGCTCTCTGGAAGGACAACCGAAGGAAGCTGATGACTTCTAAGAGGAAAGCAGGAGCCATCTGAACCTTTGAAGTGCTTCAGATAGGAGGACTTACGGAGGCCCTGCCTGGAATGTGCACACCACCTCCGGCCCCCAGTGAGATTCCTCCAAAAGCCACGTGTCTCTACTTCGCCACGGGAGTCCCCGGCTACCACAGAGGCCCGGGACCACACCGGTCACCATGAAGCCGCACATCTTCTCCTGTGCTTCCCGGGTGGCAGAAGAGAATGTGATCGGATGCGCACTGACCCGTGAGTGGTCAGTGGTCTTTGCAAGAGAAGCAGGCGGGCTGGCGGAAGTGAAAAACTGTCCTTCCCGTGGAACACCCCCAAGTCAATGAAGATCAGTTTCTTTTATATGATACTTACTGTTTTTAAGTACAGCAGTCCTCCGTGGGTATTATACGAAATTTAGAAAATTCTAAACAGTTTTAGAAAACAGGTCATCACTCATTATCTCATGATGCAGAGATAACTGTTGTTTTAACGTTCTGGCATATTTCTTCCAGTCTTTTTTCTAGACAGTGCTTTATTTCCGTTGTCTATACAGATGGCGTCAGATGGATGAGCAGTTTCCATTTCTAGGCTGTTGGTTTGGTTTGGTTGTTTTCGTTTTTTTTACTTGACATGTAAATATTTCTTTCATGTCGTTAACTTAACCTTCAGAAACTTAATGTGTGCTGCCCAGTATTCCATCAAATAGGTGTGCTTGGGATAGTTACTCATTATTTTCCCTTTTGTTTGGGAGCCTGACTTCACAGTGCTGTCATTGCCTCGTAGGTTAAAACTAGAAAGCTCCCTACTTGCTGTCTTTTTGTGCCTCTATTCTTCCAGTGCCCGTGGCACTTTTAGGTGGCTTCCCTGTGGCATCATCAGACCAGGAGAGTCTGGACTCCCAGAATGCTCCGAGGGCCCCAGCAGCATTGGCCTCACTACCAGACTATTGTTTTGTGATGGTGATAGACGTCACGGCCTTCTCTGGTCAGGGGATGGTGGAAGGTGCTAGGCCTGGAGTCAGGAAACCCAAGGTTCAGCCCCACCTCTGTCACCAGTGGGACCTCACAAAGTCCCCTCCCTCAGCAGTAGCTGTGTCCTCGTTAATAAAACGATGGACCGGACTGGATGGCAATGGGCAGCATTGAAGAGACTGCTGCCTGTTTGGCCTCTTAGCTGTACCCCCAGTCCCTTCCCGGAAGCCGCGTCTGCAGTCTGTCCGCCAGCAGGGCCTGTGCAGCCTGTTTGTGGGGTGGTCTCCAGGGAAGGCACTGACCCAGGACATGGGGGACAGTGTGAGCATAAGGGAGAGAGCCCCGCTCTCAGGGTCACTACGAGGCTTGACTCCTGACTCTGAAAGGAGTCACCTTGGGCAGGGCACCCAGTTTCTGTCCTCAGACTTTAGTGTCCTCAACAGCGAAAAGAAGGAATGCCCCATACAGCGCCTGGCCTAGTACCTGCACGCAAACCCTCAGTGAACGGGGCTCCGGCTGCCCCTTACCCTCTCCCATGCTGACCTTGTGAAAATCGGGCTGGCTGTGCCGCCGGGCCTCCTCGTCCGCGTCAGCACACTGCAGCTGTGGGAGTCCTCGTCCTAAGGGCCTCGGAATTAGAAATCATGACCAGTTACCTCTCGGGTGCCGCTGATGCGGGGAGCAGAAAGCTCCAGGCGCCCACCATTGCAGAGCTGTTAATGCCCTAACCTCTGGAGGTTCGTAGCCACTGAGTAACGCGGCTGGAATCTGAACGCCACATGTGTGCGGGCCCAGCTCCTGACAGGCGAGCAGGTCATCCCACGTGTGGTCCCCTCCAGCCGCACGTCAAGGTGACTCTCAGACTGCAGGAGAGGTCTCACCCCATGTGGCTCGGAGAATTTGGGGCTCTCCCCGCTGTTGTTAAAACACATTAAGAGAGGTGCCAAACATCTGGGCACCAGCAAGGATGTCTGGGGCTCTTGTTCTGGGATATCATAAAAACAAAACAAAACAAAAAAAAACAAAACTTTTTGGAACCAGCCTTAAGAATGAAAAGTTTCCTATAGGAAAGCTAGAGTGAGCTAGATAATTGAACTCATTGATTTCCTTCATGGCTTGTTTGGCCTTTCATTCCCTTCCTGAGGTGCTGTTTGTTGAGGAATGTCTCCAATTGCCAGAAAGACAGTGGGGTGTCTCATATTTCCCCGCCAGCTCTCCCTTCAGCCAGAGCCGAGTTCCGAGGCGAGCCTACAATATGAATTTTTAATGCAGAACTTTATAGCCCCACTCTTGCAGCCCGGCTGCATTGCTCTCCTGAGCTTTCAGATTTAATGCCCTGATGAACAAGCAAAGACTCGGCATCAGTGAGAATTAACCCCCAGATGACCGCACGTGCGCCCTCTCATTTCCCTAAAGGTAAACCTAAAGGAGTCGGGAAGAAAAAACAATTAAATCCTGTAGTGTTTGGAGTGTTCTCAACATAGCCTGGAGCGCAAAAACACCATATTCTCGAAATTTTATTGCATACCATACATTTGTACCTTTTCATTTATCTTTTCAAAGTTGGCCTGTTCTCCCTTTGACGTGCTTCTGCACTCTTTTCTACCCATTAAGACGGCTGTACAGGTTTTAGGATTTACCGAACAGAAAGGTTAATGGGACACTCCCATTTTTTTCCGTGGGAAGCCCAAGCGTAGTTAGAAATCCAGAATTTGTCATCAATCATGGAAAAAGCACCACTTACGTCAAGTGGTCAATTCAGTGTGTAGGCCTGTGGTTGATTATTTTTTGTTTTTTTCTTTTTCTTTTTTCCTGCTGGTAGCTCTGTATATTGGTGAAGGTTTTGAAATTAAGGGGAAAATTTTTTAGAAGAAGCTGTCTGTAAAAACTGCGTGAGTTTAAGTAAGTTAGAGAAGGATGGAGTTCTCGATAAATGGTACCAGAGTGGTTGGCCACACGGAAAATGAGAGCTGAGCCCCAGCAGAATCAAGTCTAGATGTTTTAAATCCTTATGTGTAAAAAACAAAACCATAAAAACACGAGGAGAAAATTTTAGTTGGCTCCTTCTTTAATGTAGGGGTGGGGAAAATTTTTCAGTGCCCAAGGTGGAAATTGGGGAGATTCACAGCTCCCCATGAATTGAGTGATTGATACACTGACAGAAATATTTGCAGTGTATATGACAGATATATATAAAGACCACTTACAAAGCGATAAGAAAAAGTTTAACACTCCAGTAGAGAAAGTTCTCCTCTATTTTCAGCTCCGTCTCCTTTCTAGACAGTTCTGCCGTGGGCATCTCAAACTCAAGTGCACTCACCACCCTCCATGATTTCCCTCTTCCCCACACACAGTTTCCCTTGCATGTCCTCAGGCAAACACGGTCCGCCTTTATTCCAGAGACGGAGGGTCCTTCCTGGCTATTATCATCCCCACTCTCCAGTCCATATTCATTCCACCTCCTTGAGACATTCTGCATCCCTCACTTTTCACTATAATAATTTGGCTCTTTTCATCTCTTGGCCCCGCAATTCAGTGTCTTCCCAGCGGATTCCCCGCTGCCATTTTCTCCCTGGATTAATCCATCCTCCAAGTGTTTGTCTGCTAAAAGTATCTTTCCGAAATATAAATCCGATCCTGTTAAAAATCTGTCCTCCTTAAAGTCTTTCCGTGGCTGTCTTGCCTCCACTGAAAAATCATGACGCAGAGCCTGAGCCGCCTCGAGAGGCAGCCCCGCCTTCACAGCCTCATTTCACACCAGATCGAGCTCCCCACCCCCCCCACCCCCCGTGGAATTGCGGGCCCTTCCCAGGCTCACCGTGCCCTGACATCCCAGCGCACAGTTACCAGCCTTTCTTCACAAGCAGTGCCTGCCCCTCCACGCCCAGTTCCTGTGCCCGCACGTGCACCAGAGAGGAGGCCCTGGTGGCTCTCGTTCCATGGAGAGAATTCGGGCTGGGAGGGGATCATGAATTTGGACCCAGAAAACATACATCTTTATTTTTTTACTAACATCTATGATGTAGCATTTCCTTTCCTTGCACATGAAGTCACCGAACCAGAATAAGAATCTGAGGCTTGGTCACAAGTGGAAATCGTGGATCTTTTCCATCACGTTAAAATGGTTGTAGGTACCCCAGAGAGTCAGCAGTTCTTAGAACCACCACTAGATTCATTATTCCTTGCACGGATAAAGAAGAACGTTTGTTACTACATCATAAATTCGGGTGCTTTTTTTTCTAAGTGTTATAATAACTGCACTTCAGAATGATTGTTTTCCTTCATAAACTTGGGTATTTAGGATATTTTTTCTAGAAAGAGGTCCATACTATTCACCAGACCATCAGAGGGGACCATGGCCCAAGGAAGGTACAGCATCCGCATTAGACTGGCAGCATCTCAAGGGCCACGACGGGCCCCTCCTGCTTTTTTGCCCTAGGACTTAGCACAGTGCTTTATCACATTACGTGGGCTTTTAATAATAGTCCACGTGGCTTTCGTGAAACCCGCCTCTTCCAGGCGTGGAACAGTTGGGACTGGGGCGGGGGCAAGTATTGTCCCATCCCATACACACAACAATGCCAGTTGTGCGGATGGACCCTCCTTCCTCTAGGAATGGAGGATGCCTGCTTGCCCCTTGGGGTCTGCCCTTCACACACCTAGACCCCCGTGTGAAGAAGCAGCTCGGGGATTTCGGTTGCAGGAGGGCCAAGCCGGTAACGGTCTGCAGCGTATGCCATTAGCATAACATGGGGCATGAATCTCCGTGAGCCACCGTGAAAGAAATCGGCATCGGAAAACCTGTGGCTGATTTTCATAACAAGGGGAAGGCATAGATGTATTTTCAGTCTAAGCTAAGGGACATTTCTCCTTCCATAAAAAGGGAGGCAGTGCCCCTCCTCTCACGTCAGGGTTATTTGAACCTTCATAAGTTTATCTGCTGAGTGCCTCCCATGTGCTTGGCACGGTTAGGGGCGTGGGGAGCACCTTGGCCTCGGGACTCAGTCTTTGCACTTGGTCGTCATGTCCCTGAGAGGTTCACTACCCCACCCCTGTAACTTTAAATCCCATCTGCATGCTGATGACTCCCACACTGATGTTTCTGGCCCTGACCTCTCCCCTCACCTCCGGGCTTGGCAGCCGTCCTTAATAGACATCACAAGCTTCACGCAGACAAAACCAACCTCTGATGGCCCCCATCAAACCTGGTGAAAACAGCCATCAGAGTGAGCCTGTCGCTTTGCAAGCCGGCCATGTCACTGCTCGCAGAGCCTGGAAAGGGCCTCCCACTTCTCCAGGAATCAGAGGTGGGGTCCTCACGGCAGCCTGCAGCATCCCATGCAAGCCGCCTTCTCCCCTCCCGGTGGGCTCTGTCCTTTCATCTCACTTTACTCTTCTTCTTACACTCCCTCTGTTTCTCTCTTCTGGCCGATTTCTCTCTCTTGACCAGAATCCAGGTCCCTTTGCCACTGTGTCCCCAGTGCCCAGAACAGGCCCTGTTCAGGACTCACGGATTTCTTGAATGAATGGAAACAAAGTCCCTGCCCCCTAGAGGCCATCTCTGAGCAGAAGGCAGATTGCCTTGTAACCAAGGTGGGGATAGAGTCTAGTGTCACGTACTGCCAAGAAAATGAAAGCAAGGCAAGGAAGGGGGAAGGCGGGCGGGAGCCCTCCTGGCTTCCATGGACGGTCAGGGAAAGCAAAGTGACTTGATTGCAAATTTAATGTCTAAAAGCCCGGAGCAGGGGCTCTAGTCTGTGTGTTTTTAAATCCAATTCGTGGGTCCTTACTCTGCTATTTTAATGTAGACGCTTACTCAGAGATTACCTAACTGGGGGTCCTTGGACTCGACCCCGATACGAGAAGTCTCGTGCTGAAATGTGGAAGTCCCCTAACACGTTCAGAGCAGAGAATGCAGGGTGGTTCCAGATGGCTTCTAGAAGGGCAGGGATGTGTGGTACGAGGCGGGGAGCGGAACACATCTGTGCCTTCTTACGCTGTGTAAAATAGTTCACCTAGCTCTGCCCCAACCCCGGAAGCAAGGGCATTTGCTACATTGGCCCTCGCCACACAGTTCAGTGACCCTGACCTTGACTAAGATTCCTTAGAGCCTCGGTTCAACATGCACATCCGTGGGCCGCATCCCATAGTGTCTGACTCAGTGGGTCTGGCATGGGACCCACGGCTCTGCAGCCCTGCGCACACGTGGGGTCCGGTGACCACGCTTTGGAGAACTCTAATCTAGTCATTCTAGTCTCATTGTTGGTATGTGGTTTGAGGACAGAGTTGTCCAAATAAGGACAAGGGACAGCACTGTGGAGGCCCCTCTGGAGCCCCTCATCTCTGTCCCAGTGCTTGCGCGTGTACCTCCATGGGACCACAGTGTGTCAGACTTGGGTCAGATGATCCCATCGGTCATACCGGACCAGGAGCTCCTCGGGGGCTCGTGCATGGGTTCCGAGGGTCTCCAACTGTGCCTGGCACCCAGCGAGATGTCCATCAGTATTTGAGTAATCCACGAGCTGGGGCGCCGGATGAGCAGACACCTCCCCACATCATCTCGTGTCCTTGCCCTTGGTTGGGACTCTCACAGTCACTGTGTCTGCACCTCACCAGAAGTTCTAAAGAAGAAGATCCTTGGAATACTAACATATCTTGAGAGCCCACAGGAGGGTACAGGTGGGAAGCACACGAATGGGTGATGGCTGTAGCTGGCGATGGGCAGTCAGCCCTGTGAGGCTCTTTGAACTTCTCCGAGGGGAGTCCCAATGCCGAGTGTAAAGTACCAAATGAGGGGTTTTCTGATTCATAATTAGGACGTGCAGCCAGGTTGCTGGTTCAAGCCTGGTAGAGTCCCCTTGGTGGCCTGCGAAAGCCCCAGGGTCCTGGTGGCGCCAGAGCAGTGCCAGGGGCTAATGAGGGCAGGGCTGGTTCAAGACGACCCAAGCTCTTCTGCTTCTGGCTTTCTGGAATTCTTGTGGGCCGTGATCGCTAAGCGAGCCTTCTGTTACTCAAACAGCGACCATAGACACTCCTTACGTACTGCTCCAGAGAGATGTCCAACATATGTAATTAAGGGGAAACACAAGGCTCAGAGCTTCGCGTGTTTAATGTGCTCCGTGTGCTGTAAATGCAAACACCGGCTCTGGGAGGGACCCGGGGGCAGGGAGACAGGCGCTCTTTCACTTACCCTTTTCTGACTTTTGAATCTCCCATTGAATGAGAACCTGTTTAGTCCTTCTGGAGCCTTCACATCGACGGACCCAAAGTGGCCTTATAGCCATCAGGGCCCCCCTCCCCACACCGCAGCCGGAGCCCGTGTTTAGCCCCCTGTTTGTCCAGCTCAGAATCCATCACCAGGATAAACAAAACAGCACTTTGGAACCATCTTTGTGAACGTGTGTATCTTCAAAGCAATTCCTACTTCTCCGCTGCAAACTTAGTTAAATGTACCCCGCAAACCCTGTGGAGAGGAGGCTGAGTGTACAGGGGCCAAATCTGGGGGGCTCACCTGGTTCTACTTGCCAGCGGACAGCGGGCCCTCGGGCGAGTCCAGTGAGCCTCCTCCTGGCCTGGGTTTCACGTTCCGTGATCGTGTCTGCCTCCACGTGAGCTCCCAGGAGTTAATAGGCATAAAGTGTTCAGTGGTCCCTTTGCCGGGGTCCAGGCAATGATGTTAGCTGCCACCATCGTTATTAACATGTCTGACACCCTCTGCTCTGGGTCCCGTTGGAAAGCTAGCAGCTACTGAGAATGCGAAGTGACCTTCCACTGGGCCTGGCTCTGTTGTTCACAGTTCAGTAATTAGCCATCTTAATAGGAAAAAATAAAATCCGAGACATGTTTTGTCTCTCCCTAGCTAGTTTCGAGAATAGACACTTCGACATACTTCGGATGCCCGTGGCAGGGCGCACGCGCATCACATAGCCATGCCCACATTGTTGGTACCCCCAGACGAGCTCAGGACTTTCTACTTCGTGTGCTGTCCTTTGTTGTCTTGGCTTGACATCACTTGTACGGTTCTTACACCTGCTCACCTGCTGAGTTGTCATTTTGATGGCAAAACTTTATTTTCTTCTCTCGATGAATTCGGGTTTACGTAACCAGGCTTGGTTGGCAAGCGTCTCAGTTATTTTGGTTTTTTGTAATGAAATTTTGCTCAGAAAAATAATCCCTGAAAGTATTTTTCAGAAAGAGAGATCATCAGGGCAAAGAGATGCTGTCTTAAGGCTTCTTTGCATGTCACTTTGCAGAGGGATGGACCGTTTGCAAGAGCAGCTGAGCTTTCTTCTCTCCCCACCCCCGGCCCAAATTTTAGAGGCTCCAGTCCGGCCTGGGGAATGAACGCTACTTCTCAGACCTTCTGTGGCAAATCCAGAAGATAAGGGGCAGGCTGCAGTGGTGCTCACCATCTCGCGGCCGTGCTACGTGCGACCTCAAAGACGTTTAGCTTTATATTTGTCAGCACAAAACTCAGCGTTTTCCCATCTCCGTATTTACTCTGTGTTTCCTTATATCCTTGTATCCCTACAGTGGAAACAAGGTAGTAATTCTACACATATTTCTGGATTTTAATTACTCGCTCACATTTATCAGGACTTTTACCTATTGATTTTCTTTTCATTTGAGTTTTAGTGATTTCATTGTCCAGAGGTATGCTATCTAGTTTATAGGCGATAGACCCCATCAAACTTATCGTTAATCATTTTCAGTATGGTTTCAGTAATAGAAAATGATCTCTCCTTCCCAGTCTATTTTCTTAGTATTGTTTTATGATTTATCTTTAACCTGTTTGGAATTCATTCTAGCATATGAGGTAAGATACGTGTCTGCTGACTATTCTTCATATGAATATCTAGTTTCTCCAGCAGCGCTGACGACCCCTTCACCTGGCAGCAAACACTGGAGAAATCAGATGTAAACAGCAAATGTGTATCTGGCTTCCTGTCTGGGGTGCCATTCCATCAATCTGACTTTTCGTGCTAATAAGCACCACACTGTTTTGCTAATGTCTGTTTTCTGTTTGGATATTTTGTACATCCAGTTTGCTGCTGTTGGATTTGTTGGTTTAAAAAAACCTGCAGTATTTTGAGGGGCGCCTGGGTGGCTCAGTCGGTTGAGCATCCAACTCTTGGTTTCAGCTCAGGTCGTGATCTGAGGGTGGTGGGATCGAGCCCCGCATCAGGCTCCACGCTCCCTCTGTCCCTCTCCATAGATGGGAGGGAGGGAGGGAGGGAGGGAGATAGATAGATAGATAGATAGATAGATAGATAGATAGATAGATAGATAGACAGATAGATAGATAGATGATAGATAAATCGTTTTTAAAACAAAAAAACTTTAGCATTTTGATCACCTCATTTTTCTGGAAGCATCTTGTCATTTCACCAAGTTTTATAAATCGGTTTCGGAGAAAAATTCGTATTTATTTATCTTTAATGCAACTGCAAATAAGAAGTGTCAACATTAACTTTCTTTGCCCCTAGCATTCTGTAATTCGATTTTCTATAAATGGAATTTATACCGTGTTATTTTAATTCCCGCGTGTTTAATATCTATATCCCTGTTGTAGATGAGATCTTTCATTTCTGGATATTTATTACTGGTACATAGGAGTTTTATCCTTTTTTTTTTTTTCTTTTTTGTCTTTGCCAAAAAACATGGGGCTTTGCTGAGCTCATGGGCTATCTCTGATCCTTTGCTCCAGTGACTGCCTTGGATTTGGTGAGCATGTGAGTGTATTACCCACAAACAGTTAATTTGTGCCCTTTTGCAACAGGGCATCCGATCCTCTTCTTTCATTCCTATTCTTAAAAGGAGCATCTCTCTTGTTTCTCTGTGGAGGATAATGGAGCCTCTGGGTTCTGAGTGTCTGTCCCGTTCACGTCAGCCAGTCTAGTGCTTCCCCCATTTAAATTCCACTGTGAGCTGGTTTTCCGACTCCATGTGATAGGGGCCCCGTAACTGTGTCCTGCTCTCTGAGCGGTGCAGCGGATTTTCTGGTAGAATTATATTCTATATATTGTGTCTCTTTACATTTTTATATTATCTATTTTCTAGATTTTCTTGGCTCAGGATTTAAGACAAGTTCAAGCTTGCTGTGTTTTATTATTCACTGTGCCTTTTAGGATGACTTCTCTGGAAAGTGATTTTCTACATAGGACATTGGCTAGGGTGGTTTAAAACCTTACCTTAGCCTTTTTGAAACATCTAGTCAGTCTTCATCTTTTTACTCAAAGTGTGTTTTTACTCCATTTTGTTAGATTTGGAGTTTTCTTCAAATACGTATTTTATTTTTATAGGTGAATTTGGCCTGGTTACCTTTACTGACATAACCCTTCTCTTAACATCTGTCTTTATTGTTGATAGCTTTACCTTTCTCTAACTCGTAGTATCTCTGTCGTATACTCTCTGCTCTATTTAAAGAAGATGGGCCAGAAGGCTTCCTTGACTCTCAGGGTGTCCCAAGCCCTCCAGTTCAGCCCTGCTTCATGTCTCCTCTTTTTTCTGGAATTCACCACCAGATGCAGAATCATGGAACCCTTCTGAAATCTTAGAAAAAAAAAAAACTATTTATTTTTGATTCCCTTACCATCGTGCCCGTTATTATTATATGTCACACACAGCAGTGGGTCACACTTCACTGCGTTAACCGTCCCACTCCCTCTGCAGCGAGGCCCAATCTTTTATGCCATACTCTGGACCCCCAGATATTCCAGCTGGTGAATTCTTCCACCTTACTTGAATTTTCCAAAGACTGTCTGCTCCCTTCCCAAACCTGCTGCTCTTTAACAGGATTACCAACTCGTGATAAGAATCTTTTTTTTTCCCCTTAAGTCTTTATTTACCTATTTAAGTCATCTCTACACCCAACGTGGGGCTCCAACTCAAGACCCCGAGATCACGAATCCCATGCTCCTCCGACTGAGCCGGCCAGACGCCCGAGTAAGAATCCTTTTTTCTAGAGCATGTGGTGAATATTTTTCACCAGGTGTCACCCAGGGGGTGACAGACACAGACAAATAGTTCTTACCATTCACGTAGTTTAACTTCTACTAAACTCAGAAATGGATCACCTGGGTATTCGGGGTCGTTCTCGTAAGGGTTAAACCTGGGGAGCCCCTACCCTGTGGTTTGGAAAGCGACTGAATGCAGTTTCCTGTCCGGAATTACTGTACATCAGTGATCACAGGCAAAGCTGAGCCGTAAGGTAGCGGTTGGCTCTATGCGCCCTCCTGGTGGCAGGGCCTCTAGATGCTATCAGCTGCGGCTGTCCGGCCACGAGCATGTGAGAAGGAGTCTGGTTCGTCCACTAGGGATCCCTTCCCAAATGAAGGAAGGTTGTTTGTTTAACTTAAAATTGTCGACCTCCAAAAAGGTATTTGAAAGTGGCCTTAATAACACAAAATACAGAATCACTGAGGCTTTTAGGGTAGATTGAGGACTGTTCAAGGGCAGAGCTCCCTGGGGAAGATACTTTTAAGGCTTGGATTTGAATTAAAAAAGCTCAACTGTAGGGGGCGCCTGGGTGGCACGGTGGGTCAAGCTAAGGACTTTTGGCTTCTGCTCAGGTCTTGATCTCAGGGTCAGGAGATGGAGCCTGTGTGGGGCTCCGCGTGGGGCTCCGCGTGGGACTCAGTGCTCAGTGCTGAGTCCGCTTGAGACTCTCTCCCCCTCTGCCCCTCCCCGCCGTCTCTAAAATACAGAAATAAATCTTCTTTAAAAAAAAAAAAAACTCAACTATTCAGTAACCTGACGTGACTAAGACATTCCTTACGTAGGGTTTTTAAAGAGTTCCGTATCACTGTGACTGATGTACTGTTTGCTTGGCTACGAGGGAAAACTTTATGTTGCAATTAACCTTTCTATTTTTTTTCCCCCATGTCTAAGTATTGTGAACTTCCTTTGTGGTATTTTAGTGATTAGACAGGATGGAGGGTGTTCTTAAAGATTCATGGCCAAATCCGATGATGTCAGAACGAAGGGAAGGGACGGTCTTCATGGGGCCAGCAAGTCTGGCCCCGTCTGAATTGTTTGTCTAACACTTCACAAGTAGAATAGGAACCGCTGAATTATTCATTTTCAAGTTGCCCCAAAAAAGGCACTTACGCTGCCGAAATGCAGACTTTTGGTGCCAGCGAGAGGAAGAGGAAGGATGCTGTCTTTCCTGAGGGTGCTGGGCCCCTCTGCCTTGTTCTCCAGTTTCACTTCCCAGCCCTGTGGGGCAGAGGCAGCCACCGGGGGGCTCAAGTGCAAGGCACTCAAGGTGGGGGGGGGGGCTGGGGGGGAGACAACAAGTTCTGGGAGGGCCTCTGAAGCAGCCAGTGGAGCTGAGTGGGGAAGGACCAGGAGGAGAGGAGGCTTGGAGGGCGCTGGAGGTTGGGGAGGGGCTCTGTAGTCAGAGGCCCCCCCCAGGGGCGGGGGTGTGGTCAGAGGCCCAGGAAGTTGCCTTGGCCTTGGCCTTGGGCTTGGAGGAGAGGAGGGGGAAGGAGCCGAGAGTAATAACTAGGATGCAACTGTAGCTCTTTCTTGTTCTTAGTTTTAGCTTCTCTGCCACCAAGCCTCCTCTTAACATTTCCTACCAAGTAGTACTTAGGGGAGAAAGGGGATAATTAGGATTCCTTACACTGGGGAATAAAAGCAGGGCTCTTGCCCTTGGCCGGCTGCTCCCTGTGACCGTGAGTCCCTTCGGCACGATGCTGCCCTGGGCCTCAGTTTCCCCACCTGTGAAATCGGAGAGGTTTTCTCCTGTAGGCCTGTGTTTCCCACCGGCCGCACGTGCCCCACACACCACCGGGGACCGCGAGCAGCCCGGGCGGTGCCAAGAATCAGAGCCATTCTCTCGAGCAGCCAGTAGCTGGGCCAGCACCTGTCAGCTGTAGGCAGGGCATCCACAGGTTAAGCAAACAGGGAAAGAGAAACAAAATCTGAAAGGCGGTTCTAGAAGAGCCAGGGCTCAAATTGGGGAAGCAGCGCTCCAGCCGCTGGAAAGATGTGCTGACAGATTCTATACACTAAATACACGGAGGAAACATTTAGAATGTGTTTTTTAAAAACGGCATGAACAGCAGCCCTGCCCAAACATTTTTTTAAAGTCTAGAAGTAAACAGGCAGCAGTTTGGGTCCACAGGCCTGCTGGCAGTGTTCTCTGCCAAAGGGCCCTCACCCTGGCCGTCCAGCTCCTGGGGGCACGGGCGCACAGTGAGCAGTGAGGGAGCGCGCAGGTGTCCCGTCCAATTCATTTTCCTCCCGTCCCCTGGTCTCAGCAGTCTTTTTCTGGATCAAAGAAAAATGTTCATGTATGACTTTCCAACCATGTTTTTCTTACAGAGATGAGCTTTCCGTGTGCATTTTTCCCTCCCCTTTGCTGAGCAAGTCAATTGAGATTCTGGGGGGTAAACTGATGCCGCACAAGTCCGTAAAGTGCGGGATCTGGGCAGAGCTGGACTTCTGGCACAGAGGCTCCCCTCTCATGTGGGTTCTTTCCTGGGGCCTCAACTGCAGCCACCACCACCCCCCGCTCTTCACCTCATTCCTGTACAAACGGAGTGGCAGGGTCAACACCCTACAGGCTTCGTGAGTCGACGCCTGGTGTTGGAGGGATACAGAACTGCTGTGAGGGTCGTTGCTTTTCTTACTACTTTGTGCTTCTTTTTGGGTTTACTTTTTGTGTTAAATTTCTAACACACAGTAGATGACAGGACCCCGAGGTGCCTGGGTGCAGTTCCAGCCCCCCCATTTGGGGTCGCCTCTCTCACCCATCCCCACCCCACCCCGTTTTACCGTGAGGCTCTTCTAGAATCCTTTCCGTTCACCTAATGTTTTAGCACGTTGACCTCATGTAAAGAACTCTTCCTCTGTACAATACTATCATCAGGTCAAAAGCTAATTTCGTAGTAGCATCAGTTCTTAAATTTCTTGTTACCCCCAGTCATAGATGGTTTAATTTTTTTAATTTGTTGGGCTCGGAATTCAAATAAAATCCAGACTAGTTGGGATTGGTTGGTATGCCTCATTGATTTTCTGGGTCCCGCTTCTCTCTTTTCCTTTTCCTGGCAATTTATTTGCATAAGAAACTGGCTCATTTGTCCTGAAGAGTTTCCCACAGTCCGGGTTTTGCCAACAGCATCCCCGGATGTAGTTGAGCGCGTTCTCCTGTCCTCTGTAATTCCTGTAAGTTTGTCGTTGAACCTAGAGGCTCGATCAGATTCAGACTGGAAATTTTGGGTGAAAGCCGCTCCATGGGTGGTGTTGAGTATCTTGTAATAAATGTTCTCAGGTATTGAAAATCAGCTCTGACCAGAAGAGAAAGATCCTGATTTCCACGCGAGACAATAAGAACAGTTATGTGCGTGGGTCCTGGTGTGCGAAGCCCTTTTCCACTCTGGCAATGCTCTCATTTTATCCTTGTGCCAGTTTCCTTGAGAAAGGCTGCATTATTCCTGCTGTGCAGATGGCTATCAAGCTCACAAGTCGGCCAAGGTCAAACAACTAAAAGGCAGTGGGGAAGAATTTGAGCCTATTTGCTCTGCTGGTCACGCTCGTTTGTGTCTCCAGACCACAATTTCCCTAATTTCAATTCCGGTACCTCCATCCTACCTGGGGACCCTCTGGCACTTGATTTAAGGAAAGAAATCTCCATCCAACCTGTGCCCCGTTGCTTTGAGAGCAACAGTGTTAGAACGCTAGAGAAATGGCAAGAAGCCCCCAAAAGTTTCATCCAGACACTAATCCCGGGAGGCTTCGGATGGTCTCAGTAGCAAAAGCAGAATGAATTATGCAATCTCATAACCTGATTGTCAGCCACAGCTGTCCCATGTCCCTGCCCAGAGATGACTGAAGCCTGAGTGACAGTCACAGGCTGTTTCTGATCACACGGTGGGCCTGACCCTGGCAAGTGTCCGGCTGCTGGAGCTGCCCTGTTGGTTTGGCACAGGTGCTAATAAGCCTTATGCAGAGTGGAGAAGACCCCCTCATTGCCCAGCTAGCCACAGATTAACCTAAAGGAGGATTGTATTTCAATCATTGAAACCAAGTCCGCTAAACAGGGGGGCAAGAAGGGAGATTTTCTTCCCATTTGGAATTGACAAGAGGAGGCGTAGCTAAAATTGATTTTGTTACTCGTTGTATCATTTAAACTTGAATAGAATGGTCAGAAAAATGAACCAGTTAATTTGAACCGGTTAATTTCCGAGCAGGCAGAGATGACGTTCTAGCCATTTCACTGTCTGAACACGATTTCATTTCCAACAAGAATAAAACCCACTATTTCCGGAAGGTTTGGCCTAGAGGTTAAGCGCCGCGCGATCTCTCTGCTCAGGCCCTTGATTTGACTAGGGAGGGATGGTCTGCTCTGGAGCAACCCGTTTGATCGGAGGTTTGGAAGGGAGCCAAGTGGCTTCACCCCTGCCCTCCACTCCTGCCAGAGCAGAGATAGCTCAGCGCGGGTAGAACATGAAAGATCCATCTGGTCACATGCAAGAGGGTTGTCCAGAAGACCTTTCTCCAGAGAACACTTTCTCCTCCTCCCTGCTCGCCCTCCCCATCAGGGTCTGCCGAGTCCCGATTTGTGTGCAGCTCTGTGTCAGTCACGGGGATACGCTGGGAGCCAGGCCGACTGGCCCTGTCCAGGGGAGCTCACAGTCCAGTGGACAAAATGAAGCCTTACTCCAGATCTTGACATACGTTTTTCTCCAAGGAGATTGTTGTCCCCTTTTTCCAGGGCTATGAAAAGTGGCAAAAAACTTAAGTCTGCAAAAGCAACTTACAGACTCTTTCCATAAAAGTCATGTATACGTTTTGGCAAAATACCCGTACACCCTCTGCTCTTTAAAATACCAGCCCACGCGCCTGGGTGGCTCCGTCGGTTGAGCATCTGCCTTCTGCTCAGGTCATGATCTCAGGGTCCTGGGATCGAGTCCCACGTCCGGCTCCCTGCTCAGCGGGGAGTCTGCTTCTCCCTCTGCCGTTCCCCCTACTCGAGCACATGCACACACACTCTCTCTGCCTCAAATAAATAAATAAAATCTTTTTAAAAAAAAATAAAACAGCAGCCCACGAATGATTGCCTGTCAAGTGCAGAGCGGACTTCCGGTAGCACACAGATGTCGTTAATTTGCATATTTAGTTGGCCAATACTTAGCGTGCCCCTGCTGTGTTCTCGGAGCTTACAGCGGTGAATAAATAAGCGATCAATATATGAATAAGATACTTGGAGGCCATAAAAATAAAATGAGTGGACAGAGGGGAGCAGGGCTGCTGGGAGGCCTTTCAGAGGACAGTCAGCAGGGCTGAGCCATGGATGGTGACCACAGCCATCCGTGGGGGCCTCGGCAGAGGGGACAGCTGTGTGGACAAGCAGAGTTCCCAGGAACAGGACTGAAGAAGCCACAAGAGCATTAGCCAGTTGAGCCCCTGGAGGAAATTTAAAGGAGATGCATGTTAGTAATAGGTTTAAAAACCGTCCGCCAGAAACAGAATGCACCCCAGCACGGTGGCTCCGATGGGGTAGCCGTGCTCTTCTTAGGCTTCTTTGTTTGGAAGACTTGATGGCCTGAAATCTGGAAAAGGAGCCGAGGTGTTTATGGGAGGCTGTTGATCCTCTGCTCCCTGCAGGGCCTGGGCCCCCCCCCGAAGAGATTAGGGGGTTCTGGCCCAAAAGACACTTTGGCCGTTACTGGGAGGGAGCGAGCTGAAAAGAAGCTCCTGGAATCCACGCCGCCAGCCAAAGCTGACTGGTGGCTGGCGGACTGGATTTGACCACAAACGGCCATGGGAATGCAGTGAGGGAAGGGCTAGTCCATGGGCTGAGCAGGCCCTCCCAGAGAGGTGGTGGCCGGGACACTGCAGGCTGGGAGTGGCAGCGGGTGTAGACATCGCAGGGCTCACATGCTCAGTGGCGGCATGCAGACTGCACAGAGGGAATATGGGCTTGGGTATTTTAAGAGCAGTACTGTCGGGGCGTCTGGCTGGCTCAAGTCGGTATAGCGCACAAGCCTTGATCTCAGGGTCATGAGTTCGAGCCCCATGTTGGGTGTAGAGATTAGTTGAAAATAAAATCTTCAAAAAAAAAAAAAAGGCAATATCGTCAAATCTGTAATAGCTCACTTTGTCTACAGAGAGAAGGAAATGCTTACAGAGTATTTCATATGACTTCACCTGGCAAAGATAAGACCAAAGAACCTGAAAACCAATCTCATATATTAAGTATTTACGGAAAAAAAATACTAAATAAAATGTCAGCACACAGAATTTGGGAGCACATTAACAACAACCAAATAGGGGCAAATAACTGTTGATATAATTTACCATTTTAGCGAGTCAGAGGAGAAGAACCTTTTAATCTGCTCCATAAAAGCTTTTTTAAAAGGTACTTAATGAAATCAATATCCGTCTTTTATTAAAAAGTCTTAATAAAATAGGAACAGTTGGATATTTCATTAACAAAATAAAAACACATATATTTAAAGTCCAAAGTGAGCAACATGCTTAACGGTAGAACGTTTGCTGCATCGCCCTGGAAGTCAGACGCCAGGCAGGGATGCCCTGTGATGTGCTTCTGGAAACGCTGGCCCCTGCCTTCTTCCAGGATAAAGAACTGAGAGATAGGAAAAGGCAGGAGGAGGCGGCCCTGTCACAGGCACACGAGGGCGCAGGACACTCTGAAGCCCAAGAGAACTACCGAAAAGCTGTTATAAAATCAAACAAGCACCTACCACCTTGTGATTCTTTCCTTTGCCTAGAAGGTCGTTCCTCCCTCAGCCCCGCTGTTCTCTGCCCGGCGAAGTCCTCTTTATCCTCTGGGACGTAGACCATGTCTCCGCATCCATGAGACTATCCCTCCTCCTGTCTGCAGAGGAGACATTGTCCGTCTGTCCCTCAGAGGACTGTCACTGCACCAAATATACCAAAATCCCTTGGGTCTCTTCAGGTCCCCGCACCCCTCATGGAGGAGGCAGTAAGAGGGTCCCACCGGGTGCATATTTCTGAACTCCGAGGACGGGCAGGGTATGTCCCACGTACTAGCGATAAGGCAGATGCCGCCACGCACTGCCGACCCAGCACTGGGGACCTTCGCCTCTCTTGGCAGGGGCGTGTAGTAGGTGCTCGGGAGCTGTTACTGAGTGGAGACCCCACACCCCCGTTGGAGCGAGCTGGTGCCGGTGCTGGAGGGGGGCACAGCGCCGCCTTCTCCGGGTGCAGCCTTGCCCTGGCTCCCACACGAGACTCTGCAGACCAGCCTTTCCTCTTGGTAATGCTGCGTTCCTGTGCTCTGGCCCTGCAGGGGCAGAGAGCTACCTTTCCAGAGAGATCCTTCCCCCGCACCCCCTCCCGACTTAGGGGATTCTAGACCATAGCCAAGAAATCTCAGCACCCAGCCCCCTGGCCACCACCTCTTTTTCCTTTTCCTACCTTGTGTTTCTGAACCCAGACCGATGAACCCTGCTTCTGTGTCTCCGCTGCCCCCTTCCCCCCCCCACCCCGTGCTAAGAGAGCCTGGCCTGGGGTGGAGGATGTCAGGCAAGTGACAGCCTCCCTGACGGCAGAGGCCATCAAATGCAGCCTCCGGGGTGGAGGGGGAGAGTCGCTTTATTAAACATCCTAGAGCTTTTTTTAAATTTTATTTTTAATTTTTAAAGCAGGGAGAATTAATCTTCCGACGTCTTTTCTCTTGGTGCCCAGGAACTTGACAATCTCGTGTTGAGACTATTGGCTTTTGACTCGGGTCCAAGAAGACACACTGACCCGAAGGGCGCCCTGGAGGCTTTTCCAGCTGCCCTGTAGATGTCCTTTGTTTTCTCACCTCCTGATGGTGGTTGTGATTCTTTCGGATTGACGTCTACACCAGCCTTGCCCTGCTGCTGTCCCTTAGCGCTCGGGTGGCTAGTGCGGAAGTAAATAAAGTCCCCAGCATGGATATCGTTTCCTTTCCATCGCTGACCGTGTCCTTCTAAGTTCCTCATAAAAATGGTGTGCTAGGCCAGAGAATACCCTGAAATGATCATAGGGAACCGATGGAAGGAACTGCATATTCTAGGCCAAGCAGAAATTACCCGCTCTTTGAAGCTGGAGCAAAGCACAAGGCAGTGCAGGTTAATAGATCAGCGAAAGCTGTTTTGTCAGCTCGTAAAAAGGTGAGGGAACCAAATTTTTATAATAAATAGTTTCGCTGAGCAAACAATACATGCAGTTATTACGGACTTTGGAAAAGAAATGATTTTAGGCTAATGTCAGGCTCCAGATCCCAATGTAGGTAGTTGAGCCCTCAAAATGAAAAACCTCTGGACTATTGTTGACACCCGTGCTAGGAGAGCACACGCGATGTCAGTCATTACTCACTTCTTGGAGAACGTTTCTAGTGGTATTAACCGCTGGGCATTTTCGTATTACTTACGGAGGGCGGCGTGTCTGGTCAGATTGATTCTGTGGGGGGCTGGGGGCGGCAGTTTGGAGGGGAATGGATGTACAGACTCAGTGGCAGCCGTGTTCTCAGACGATGCCAGCACACACCTTCGGGAGCCTGCCATCTTGGTCCTTGTCTACAAAGGCCAATGGCCACACTTCGAGTCTTCAGAACCCCTGATCACATATAAATAGCCAGCTAGTTGTATCTTCCTCGACCTTTTAAGAAGCACGCCCCTTGGAGAAGCAAATCACGAGCCTACAGACTTCTACCTCACCCCGGCATCCCTGGTTCCTTCCATTGTCTCCTCCCGCGGTTTCTGGCCCATTCTGTGAATGGGAACTGCAGCCCCTCTGGGCCCTGTCTTCATCAGGTTGCCTGGTATCGAATAGCCACGCTCCTTAACAGCAGAGCTCAGTGTTGTGATTATCGTTTGAAAGCTTTGGAAATCTGAGAGTCGCTCCCGAATGAAAAGGTAAGTGCGGTCATTTGTTATCAGGTTCAATATTTTGGTCAGTTTAGCGGTTGCTTAGTAACCGAAGTGAAACTGACCAGAAGATGGAAAAACTTGAAATTCATTTCCAGGGGTTGCCTCAGACTGCCAAGAAGGCACCTTCCTGTTTTAACGTGACTAAGATCTTTCTTTTATAAGTGCCTTGAAATCTTTTGGAGACGATGCCGTTTTCTGGATATTAGGTGCACTAACAACTACCCACAACCACTCACCGGGACGAAACCCCGAGAGTCTGCATTTGCGAGGAGGCTCTCAAGACCACCCCATCCCCTAAACCAGGCCGGATGTGGATGCCAGCCTTGCCCATCCCTGCCTCTAGATGAAGCCAGGACCCTGGGAAACCTGTTCTCTACAGCAAGTGTTTGACCCTGAACTGGCCCCTTGGCCACTGGCAGGGCCAGGCAAGCAGTGAGGAATGGCTGAAAATAGGCAAGGGTGGGCCAGTGGACGACCGCAGGCAGCCACAGGTCCACCCTTATCTCCAAACCCGCAGGACTGGGGAACTGCACGCAGTGAGACCTGTCAGCTCCTCGTGCAGCCTCTCTCTGAGAATGAGAGCCCTGGCCAAAGTCTTCTGGCGGAGGGGAATTTATCAGTGAGGACTCTGGGGGCCTGGAGTCCTCCCCCGCCCCGTCCTCCCTGCACGCAGCAAAAATGCACTGAACACCTACTCCACAGCTTTCTGCTCCAGTTCTTCTCGAGAGACACACAGCAAAACCTGCCTCTGTCCTCCCTCCACCGACCCCGCCAGCAGGAGCAGCTGTGCTCTAGGGGGACATCAGCCCCAGAAGGGAGCAACCCTCTGGATGACAGACCCCACACCCCACAGTGTCTGTGATCGGAAGCAAAACAGAGGGACCACAGGTACAAAACAAGCATGGGGATATACTCCAGCAAACAAGGAAGATGTGAGCCAGGCAGAGCAGAAACGGAGGAATTAAAAAAAAAACGAATGAAGTATGAAGAGCAGAATCACCAAGCAAAAGAGAAAAAGTGAAGTTACAGGGTGGGTGCAGCCACGTATATCTGGGTCAAACTGCAGAACCAGCCAGAAGGCAGCGGGAAAGGCTAAAGAAACAGCAGGTGTAAAGCAAAGGTTGCTTTCTGTGGAAGGACGGAAGGAGATGGGGGCTCACAGAGGAGCCCATGGGAGAATTAGTGGGAAACCTTTCACGCAGGCCATTGCCCTGCAGACCGCCAGGTTGTGCGGCGGGCTCCCCGGATCTGCCCCGGGGAGAAGTGAGGCGTGGCGGCCTGCAAATCTGGTTCCAGCGATGCCTTTCCTGCCATCTCCCACAAATACGCGGCACCAGCAAAATACACAGGAGCCATGACTATATGGGCCCATCCTGTAGTCCCCGACCAGGGCCGGGACACTGGTAGTTGTTGGGAAACGGTCATGGGATGAGCGAGAGAGCGAGGGAGTGAGTGAGGCCTGCCGGTAGCCAGGGAAGTCAACTGTGTGGATCTGGCTTTCGTAAATACGCCATGAATAACCATCTGATTGAAGTTCCAAACTGTGCGTAATGGGATTAGGGATTAGCCTTGGGGAAAGTCCGTCAGCTTTTTCTTTCACCTTGAACCCAGCGAAGTTTGCACGTCATCAGCAGGCTGTCGGGGTGACAGCTCTCCGTTCTGACGGTCAGGCATCCTTTTCCGTAGTGTTTAAGACCCTTCACGCTTCCATCAACTTCTTTGTCCTTTGTAGTCAGCAGACTCCCTTCTACGGTATCGAGGTTTTTCCAAGAGGTCTTGGAGGTTTCTGGCTGAGATGTTTCCTAATGTAAGCGCCCCGGGCTTCTCCCCCCGCCCCCCCCCCTGCACCCAGCACCCAGCACTTCACTGCAGGGGCCCAGGTTGCATGGTTGGGTCTTTCCGAGACAACTGCCCTCTTTACAAAGCTGCCCTAAAAATAGCTTCATTTCACTAAGCCATTTCAGGAGTTCTTTCGGACTTTGTTGAGACCCAGCTGAAAGCAGGATCCTATTTCAAACAGGTATAATGAACGTTGAACCCGATCTCCAGGCCTCTGTTACCTGGGTCAGGTGCTGGGAGTTGATACGTAGCCTCGTCTGGAAGAGCCTCGGGGCCAGAGGGAGCGCAGGATGCAGCAGAGAGCAAAAACAGACCAGCCGGGGCCTGAGTCCAGTTTGGCCAACACTTGATATTAAGGGTGGACGGTGGTGAGGGCCAGACAAGCAGGTTTCAGGGACAGAAGAACCCGCTCAGATTGGGGCCCGTTCCGGATGCCCCGAGCTGTCCTAGAGAGTAGACTGGCCCACCGCTGGCAGGACCGGCTGCATCCAGGACTCTGGCCTCCAGGCTGACACCAAACCCTACAGAAGCTCCAGAGATCAGGGTGAAAGGAGACCCACAGCCTGGCCTTCAAAAAGCTCCCCATGAGCGGGTCCCTCAGCTCTAACCTATCAACTCAAACCTGTGGGGGGGAGGGAAGGGGGAGGGACTGTACTGTTCCCTGAGATGGAGCGGTTAGGAGGATTTGGGGAGCACTGGGGGTGGGGGCAGAAGTCGGAGATGAGGCTCCTGGGCATGGAGGGCAAGCCAGGGAGACCGCACAGTCCAAGTCTCTTCACAGGCCGACAAGTGGTGGGAACTGTCAGAGCACAGGGCCCTGGGGCTGAGGGGTAGGCTGAGGTGGGCGGTGGGCAGAGCCTCATGGAAGGGCCTGGTGTAGAGCGCTGAGCAGGGCACTGGGGCCTGTAGGTCCCCCTGGAGTCTGGAATCGGGGGGCCCCCGCAGGAGCGGGCCCTGAACCCCAGCAAGGATCTGTGGCTGTAACATTGTGCTCCCTCTCTGCCACGGGCATGCGGAGTTTTCCTCAGGTGGCAGCCAGTCTCAGCCTCGGCCTCCTGACAGGGGCCATGGGGAGCGGCCCACAGAACATGGGGCCACGATTGCCCAGGTAGGCTGTTCTAACCTACCACAGACTTCTGGAATTAGGCCTTTATCAGAACTCAGCATTCCTCTCTCTCTCTCTCTCTCTCTCTCTCTCTCTCTCTCTCTCTCTCATGATGTTGTGTGTTGGAACCATATATTTGCCTTCAAATGTTTCAAGGGAGTACTTTTGAAACAGGGAAAAAAGGAGAGAAAGACCCTAGCAGCTCCCTGTATGTGAGCTGGCCAGGTGAAGACCATGAACTTGGCTGGTTTACAGAGAGACTGCAGAAGCCCCCAGCCTCCATTCCTGCCCTCCCACATCCCCCTCCTCCACCTTCTTATGGTTCGGTCCATCCTGGCAAACTTCTGTTCATCCTTCAAAACCCAGTTCACACATCACCTCCTTTGAAGCCTTCCCAGATTCCCTCCCCTGAGGAGAAGTTTCTCCCATCCTCCTGTTTTTGGGGGGCACTCTGTTCAGTCTCGTGGTAGGACACATTGTATTTTATCTTCTGATGGCTCTGTCTCCCCAGTGAGATTGGAGCCCCCAAGGGCAGGGCAGCTGTTCCCACAACACAATCCTCCAGATGAGCAGTCCCCTCACAGGGCCACGTGCCCCTCTCTCCCCCAGTGCCAGGCCTGTGTGGCTGCGGGTCATTGTGCTGAGCTAGGAACCGTGGTCACCCTGAGCCTGCCCACTACCAACTAATGACGCTCTTTCGCTCTCTCTCTCTCTCTCTCTCTCTCACCTTCCCAGGGCCGACGAAATTGAAATGATCATGACGGACCTTGAAAGAGCAAACCAGGTAGGATGTTTCATGGCCTCAGGCTTAAAATCCTAACAGCGTAGCCATTTATGTCATCTTGCTAGATGCTTCTGAGTTTGAAGGCCAGTTACTCTCGTATTTTTTCCGTATGATTGCCAATGTCGACACTTTTTCCAATGTCATGAGAAGTACGCGGGAGGTCCCAGGCATTATTACCTTGGCAGGGTCTTCGGTGTGGTCCCAGCGCCCCAGGCTCCCTTGGTGAGCTTCACTGCAGAGGGGCTGTCGCTTTTCCTTCTCCTTACTCCATTTCCTAAACGACCAACTGCTCCCACAGCAGCCGTTACCCTCGAGTTTGCACCAGTGAGTCACACCGTAGGGAAGTCTTCGTCTCTGCTGTCGAGTGCTTTGAAGCCACGTGCTCAACTGACGGCCTCCTCCTGGCTGATACTTAGGCATCACAGGTGCCTTGGGGAACGTACTTGGCACCGTGTCCGGCACAGAATACTCCACAGAACAGTGTGGCTGTAAATACTCAGCCGCCTGGGGCGCCTGGGTGGCTCAGTCGGTTAAGCGTCCGACTCTTGACCTCAGCTCAGGTCGTGATCTCAGGGTCATGAGTTCAAGCCCCGTGTTGGGCTCCATACTGGGCATGGGGCCTCCTAAAATAAATAAATAAATAAATAAATGCTCAGCTGCCTGGAACATTGCCCCCCTCCAGAACCCCTCACTTCTTCCCCAAGAACTCCACAGAACAGTGAGACATGGCGCTTTATTTAGCAAATGGTGCTGCTGCTTTGGAAAGAAAGAGTCTCCCCATTTATTTCTTTTATTCTTGGGGAGAAACACCCAAAGCTGTGGTCGATCTCTCAGCGTCAGAAGGCCCCAGGCTGTGGCCACGGGCCCAGGAAAGCTTAGCGGTTTGCCTCGGGTAGAATCATTGTGTATTCGTGGTCCCGTTGGTAGTAAGAAGGGCTGACGGCTCTTGAGTAACTTGCGCCTGGCTCTATTCTGAGCACTTCCCGTGCACTGAGCTCCTGAACCCTCCCTGCAGCCCACTGAGGTCGCCTCTGTTACGAGTCCCATTTTACAGACTAGGAAACTGAGGTCAGTGGCTGGTCAGGTGCGGAGCCAGGATTGGAGCCTGTGCTCCTCATTGCCACCCTCAGAACTAGGGACGCAGAACAGAGGTCACTTTGCCTTTGTTCAGACCCTCTCAGCCCCCGGGCACACCCGTCCACACGGCTCCTCGCTGCCAAGCACTACTTCCGCTTCACCGCACAAATGTGCGTTAGCATTTATTTACCTTTAGTGGCTAAATGAATTTACTTTGGCCCCTTTACTCTTACTCGGCACTGCTCAACTTTGCCGAGACCTTAGAAGGGGGTACTAGAAAGAGTTACCCTGCTCCGTCAGACAGTTGCCCTTTGCGCATCTCAGATTTGATCCCTGGTCAGTCTCGAGCGTGCCTCTCCTTTTGATGGCGCCTTGGGGTGAGCTCCAGGTTGTTCGACCGAGAGCCGCAGTCTGGAAGTATCGAGTGGACTGTCTCCTGTCTCCGAGGCAGTCCCCAGGTACCAAAGAAGTTTGGCCGAGTTGGCGTACTTCTCACGCTTGGGTGGGTCTCCATCCTGGGAGACACCAGGCAGGACTGCGGAGAAAGGGGCCACATCCAAAGTGACCCTGGGTTCAGGTCCCAACTCTGTGCTTGCTGGCTGTGTGGCCTCAGACAAGTCTCTTAACTGCTTGCAGTTCCTTAAAAGAAAATAGAAAAAAGATGAACTTTGCGAACAGAACACGCTAAGGGAGAGAGGAATCAAAGTCATAAAGGTGGCATCCTGGTTGCCAGGGCCTGGGTGAGGGGGCACTGGGGACTTGTTCAGTGGGTATAGAGTTTCAGCTTTGCAAGATGAAAAAGCTGTGGAGAGCGGTTGAACAGCAATGTGAATGTACTTACTTAACATCGCAAAAGCATACGCTTGAAAATGGGTTACGATGGTATATTTTCTATGTATTTTGCCATAATTAAAATGTTTTAACTTTTTTTAAAACGTAAGAAAGAAAGGGAGAGAGTGATAACTGGTACTTGCTTTGCACAATTGCTCTGACGGTTAGAGGTTAAAATGCCCAAATACGAAGTAGGTACTTAGATAAATCTGTAGTTGCCGAAGAAGTATGTATTTGGTGGGAGAGTCGTAAAGTCCTGTGCTGGGGAAATACCAGCATGGCGGGCATGGGAGACGCATAGGCGAATTCTAACCGACAGCTCAGGGTGAGTTTGAGCCTTCTGTAGCTGCCCAGAGAAATGAATGCAACCTCAGGCTACATTAATAGAGATAGAGTTTCTAGAATGAAGGAGGTGGTGTTCTGCACCAGTCTGCAGCAATCAGTCCATGCCCAGGGAATTATAATATATTCTGGAAACCACGCTATGAGGACAACTGGGACCTCAAGTGCATTCAGGCTCCACCCCATGATCAGGACTGGGAAGGGACACTCACACAAAAGAAATCAGGAGGTTTAGGGGATGGTCCTAATCTCTGGGGAACAGGGAGATAAGACAAGGGTCTTGACACCAAGCACCAGAGGAATAATTTACAGATCTTGGGGTGTGACAGGGTTACAAAGGGGAAGGTCTCAGGTGGGGATATCATGGATTCTGTCCCGTAGCTCTCCGGGCTGGCCCAGGGAAGGGGTCAGGCTTTTTCATGGCCATGGCACGCTCGGTGGCTTGTAGGAGTGACCTTACTCCGGATGTAGAGAAGCCTTCTCTCAGTCCTGGCTCTTTAGAGGTGCCCAGAGCTGTACAGGCAGATGCGGGCCAGCCCTCGCTGAGGGTGTGGGGCGGGGGATCAGACACAGAGGGAACAGAAGGAAGGATTGCACTTGACTCCACGAGTTAACAAGGAGAAACATGCCCTGAGTGGCCATGAGCAAGACAGTGTTGCGGGCAGGCACGGAAGGGCGTGGTAAGCCCTGGGGATTCTGGGCCATTCCATAAAACCAAAACAAGGAGGTGTAGGGTGAGAGAGTGGGCCCGCAGGCAGGGATCTATATCGAGGCTTGGGGGAGGGCTTTGAACGTCAGGCCTCTGAGCAGAAGACCTCTTTCTGAGAACGGTGGAGAATCCTGGGCAGGAGTGAGATGTCGGACTTGTGTTCTAGAAGGATCCCCCTGGCAGAACATCAGAGAACGGATGGGAGTGGAATGACTAGAAGCCGGGAGAGCAGCTGTCATGATACATCAGGGCAAAGATGACTCGGGCCTGCAGCGAGGCGGTCCCAAGCAGAAGGGGGCGGAGGCGGCGGGGCAAGAGGAGGGGGACGAAGGAGCCGCGCGCCCGTGCAGGCGCAGCCAGACATCTGGTTCAGCCGCCTTTCCCATCAAGGAAAATCCCCAGGAGGAGCAATTTACTAGTTCATTGGCATATAACATTATTTTTGCACTAGGTTTATAGTCAAAATGTTCTACTGAGACCTGAAGCTGTTTTATTGCTGAAGCACTCGTGTTTCTATTGTGGAAAAGTGGAAGAGCAGTCGGCAGCCGCCAGCTCGGGGCCTCATTTACACCTGTTTGTTCAACTTCAAGGCACTTGCCCTCGTATTCTCTGCCTTAATTGGTGGCCGTGATGGTTCAGAACTTGGAAGACTTCGGGGTAAAGAAGAAGCCACAGCTTTGCGCTTTGCGCCCGTAGGAAGCCATCCGGGGACTTGGGTCGTTCTGGCACTGTGCCAACTGTACCTTCACTCTGATGTGAGCTGCTGGTGGCACAGAGCCCCAGCGGGGAACAGGAGGAGGTCCTTGTCGTGAGCGGTCCTCCTCCTGCTAACCTGCCTGATTCTTATGGAGGAGACCGCCCTAACGGGAGGACCATCAGCTTGAAGCACAACTTCACCTCCCCGAGGAAAAGAGCCAAGTGTAGAGAAAACTGCCAGGAGCCACAGGAACTCCAGCCAGGACGGCACTTTCTTTGACCGAGGTTTCTGGGTTCCAGTGGGGAACACCTGGCTTTGCATCCCAGATCTCCTCTTTCCAACCCATGTGACCTTGAACGAACCCCCAGGCTCCTGGTGTGTTTCCCCATCTAGAGAATGACGGTAGTAATTCACACGTCTGAGAGAACACTGCTGAAAAAACAAATCCACTGAGTTAATTTTGAAGATCTTGATCGGCTTTATTCAATGATTCATGAATCGAGCAGCATCCCATCCAGCAGACAGAAAGGAGCTCCGAGGAGCTGTGCAGAATGGAAGGCTTCTATAGACAGAAAAAGGAAGGACAAGGAAAGAGCCTATTGTTTCAGGTGGGGCCCCCTTCCTACAGGAGCCGGGAGGGGTGTGTTGGACAGATGACCTCACTAGCGCTGACCAGGAAATTCCAGGTTGACGGGTAAAAGGTCCTGTTCCCAGGAGAGGCTGACACTGCAGTTAGGTTAGGTCTTCCATCTTGGTTTGCTGATGTGGGGGTTTGGCACAAGTGACTCCACTGCGGGCCTGTTGTCTCTCTTTTAACAATTCCTCCCTTTGATCAGATTCTCAGTCTGAGATGTGTGATCAAAATTTAAGGCGTTTGTGCCATTCTCAGCCACCACTCTGTAGTCTCACAGCTTTTGCCGATCTTCTGTGCGGTATTCCCAGGTCATGATGCTTTTGTGAAATTCCTGTGGTGGTCTCAGAGTCACGACTTCAGGCCCCCTGTTTCTTAGTGGAGTCATTGTTTTCATTCCTTTTCTGACGTTCAAGTCTTGAGATCATTCGCTTGACAGTGACTTCAAACACACATTTAAAGCTTTTGAGGGAATGTAACGCACAGGGAGGTTACTATGATTATCATAAGCAGGATAATTCCCAGTTTCTGGAATGTACTTTGGAGCCATGGTCCCCAAGACCCAAATGATTCAAAATCAAATAAGTCAAAGAGACAGCCTGTTGAAAGAGTCCCCTTTCTAAGCCAGGTGGCCTTGCTCAGTGGCTTTATGTAAACAAGTCCCTACGTCCCCCAGAAGTGTTAATGCAGGTACAGCAAGTAGTGTTGATCACAGCACAGACACCCCCCTTGTTCAGCCAAAAGATAATCAAGGTCTCTCCTATTATTAAGAACCACCTTGGCCAGAGAGTCTAAGGGTCTTTATTGAGCAGCTATTGCTTTAGCAGTGGAGTCCCCAGTACTTTCAAGAGTTAAGGAGAGGTTCCTGGTTGTAACCTCACTGGCATTTACTGCTAACCAGGGAAGCAGGGCCTGGCCAAAGGAAGCAAATCCTGAATCACCAATGCCTCCCAGTGGGTCCTTTGTAACTCGAAACTCAGAGGCTGACCATTGAGGTGTCTCAGCCTTTGGACAGTTAGGAGCACATTAGATAACCCAAGAGGCATTGCCCAGTTATGCACCAGCCAGCCAGGCATGCACAGGCCCAGGGAGAATGATAACCGCCACAGGCAAAGATCAACCCTGTCTGGCCACAAAGCATTCCCACTAAGGTGACATTGTTAATGGACAGGTAGGAGTTCTTTACAACAAATCCAGCAGTCTGAAAGGCAAAGGTTACCCTCGGCTCCTAGCAGTGGCCTGGGAGATATGGATGATGGTGTTATCTTTCCAGGCTAATGTCAGAGTCAAGGAACAAAAGGGAAGAAGAAAGGGTTTCATGTTCAGCTCAAGTATGAGGTCTCCATCCAGCATCTTGGGGAGAAGCAGCCTAATCAATGTCAGCTGCTTCTCTTCCTAGTCATTCCATGCAGGAGGTCTGTGTTGAACAAGACCAGCCATTGGGTGGAGCCTTCTTTGGCTGTGAGATCTGTACCCAAGCTTCAGGTCCCTGGAGTCAGCCCGCCAGGCAGTGAGGAGGACCTGGTCTCGTCCCTTCCAAGGAGATTCAAGGGCAGTCTTTGTTTCTCGTGAATCCAAATCAGAAAGGTGGGAGAAAATTAGAAACGTTAGTTTTGAGAGTCATGGCCAGATATTTGAGGAAACTAGAAGAATTCAGGATCCAGTCCAGTTTACGGGTTTTATCAAAAAACCTCAAAGACAATTAACAGGATTAGCATCTGATATCTACACATGTACAAACATAATTTTTCTCTCTGCAATCACCCCTATTCTTCTATTCTTTTTTTTACTACCGATAATCATAGTAAAAGTAATTTTACATTCAACTTGGCCTGATTATTTATGTAAGTGCAGCAAGAATAGTGACTGACTGTATAAGCTCCTCCATGCTTTCAAAGCTGGAACCTTATAAGCAAAGTACCAGGTCGATTTTTTAAGGGGCTTTATTTATTGGCCCCATAAAGTCAACCTTAGTTCCTTAAAGCTATTTGGTCATATCCAAGTCGATGCATATCTCTCAAATATGACAAGCAGGTCAAAACCTTGGTAATATAGGGGCGCCTGGGTGGCTCAGTCATTAAGCGTCTGCCTTCGGCTCAGGGCGTGATCCCAGGGTTCTGGGATCGAGCCCCACATTGGGCTCCCTGCTCCGCTGGGAGCCTGCTTCTTCCTCTCCCACTCCCCCTGCTTGTGTTCCCTCTCTCCCTGCCTCTCTCTCTGTCAAATAAATAATTAAAATCTTTAAGGGGAAAAAAAAAAAACAAACCTTGGTAAGATAGCCAACATTTCCAACTGTGTCCTGTTACGAGGAGCACACATGCTCATTGAACTGATGCAAAAGCTGACTATATTGCCGTGAAAAGAATAAAGTTTCTGAGTCCTGGAGGGATTGGGTTGAGAGAAAAAGTAAGTTTCATTTTCGTTTAAAAATGTAAAAATTGCCAAATTGCTATTTGAGAAAAGTTTCCTTAAATCTGGAGAAGTGAAACAGCAGTATTTCAAACAAGAAGTCATAAAAATTAGTCATCTTCCTCAGTCGATTCATTTCCTTGTTAGTAATCCTCATTCTGCTTGAATACAGTTGTTTTGGGTTGGTTTTTTTCTCCGTAAGTTCTGGAAATTCTTACCCAGTTCAGTTTAATGATCTTTGGTTATCTAAAATTTGGACTTGTCACAGTCCTTTCCGTAAAACCCCATGAAGATGATGCACTTTTGTAGGAAAACTTTTGCAAAAGCATCTGAGTAAAACAGTAATTCTGTAAATGACAAAGACTTTTGTCCATTGTTAAAGATCTGCTGAGAGCTCATTTGATAAGGAATTGTAGTCATTTCTGTGATGTATGACATTTTAAGATAATACCTGGAATCGTGACATAATACCAAGACCAACCTGATTTCTAGGAATTTCACACAATTTCTGAAACACTTAAATAACTTCACAAATACAGCATAAAGATGGCTCAGTACACGGCTTCCCATGTGATTTAACAAACCACATCAGCCGAGTTAGTTTTAACATCTCCCTTTTTATAAGGTGAGAGAACAGATCCTTTGAGATGTCCCAGGAACCCTCCGGAAAATCTCAAAGTTAGCTCCGAGTCAAAAAGAATTCATTTAGCATTTGATTCACAGAAGTGAATATCAAAGGATTTTAAAACACTTGGTCAGGTAGGATCATAGGTCACTGTGACACAATACTTACTCCCCTATTAAACCGTAGTGACAGCAGAAGACCTTGAAGACAAATAGGGGAAGTTAAATAGTTGTTTAAAAAACAAACAAATACTTAGCTCTTTTAGTAGAGAAGACAGCTTTCTTAAGGAATCAAAGGCCTGATAAAGGCCCAGGGAATTATTTTGACAAGACACAAAATCTTCATTTTCCAGGCAGGCTCCTTAAAAGGTAGAGAAGAACCTTTTACAGACGCTTCTCAAGAGCAAACCAGCAGTTCAAGAAAACTCTGACCTTTTAAAAGAGAAAACCAGGGCCCCTGGCTGGCTCAGTAGAGCACGTGACTCTTGGTCTCAGCTCGGTGAGTCTGAGCCCCACACTGGGTATAGAGATTACTTAAAAATAAAATCTATTTAGGGGCGCCTGGGTGGCACAGTCGTTGGGCGTCTGCCTTTGGCTCAGGGCGTGATCCCGGTGTTATGGGATCGAGCCCCACATCAGGCTCCTCCACTAGGAGCCTGCTTCTTCCTCTCCCACTCCCCCTGCTTGTGTTCCCTTTCTCACTGGCTGTTTCTATCTCTGTTAAATAAATAAATAAAATCTTTAAAAAATAAATAAATAAATAAATAAAATAAAATCTATTAAAAAAAATAAAAATAGAGAAAACCAAACTGATGTTGCACCAGATGACTTCTGATGTTAGAACCCATTTAACTGTATTACGTTTATCCTAACTTTCGCTAGCTTGGCCACACAGGAAAATTTCTTTCCAAAGATTTCTTTTCCGGAGATCTGCAACTTTTTTACATTCAGATTTTACCCTGTGTTTTTCCTCTCTCCCACTCTGAAGTAAACAGCCTCACTTTAAGATAAAATCATTTTCTTTTCCCCCAACACAAATGCCTCTCCACTCTCATCATACCTTCTTTGACTAAAAACACACTTCTTACTTTCCTTGCATATGGAGATGTTTCCTTTATCATTTCTAGTACTTTAATTACCTATATTAGAATTTTTAACCCTTAGGAGCCTTTAATTTCTAGTAGAAATGAAGAAGTAAGTAATCCTTAATTTTTACGTCAGCGTTCTGTGGCTTGGCGAATGTATAAATATGTCGTATAATTTCTAGAAATATGGTTTCTCATAGTAAGTTTTTTAGTGTGGCACAAAATGTGTCTTACTGGTAGACCCAAATGTCTTTGGTTCCTCTGTAAAAGGAAGCCCAAAGTGGATAAACCTGTGTCCAGTGATTAATTAGCCTTTTGCAATGACCCTTGCAATGAAACGGTTTTGGAATTTTGAAGCATCTTGAGACCTCTGGCTGGCAGTTAAATACGCACCCCATTCAATTTGTTTGATTTGGGAACCCTTGCTTTCAAGGGCGCTGCTTAAATAATCTTCTCTAACTGGAACATTCCTCTTAATGGCCATTGTTAATTCTAGGTTGTTTTTAATAAGATCCTGCCGTGTTTGTAGGTATTTAAAGGTTCTGAGACTGTAGTTCTTTCACATTAAATAAGCGGGTGTACCAGTAGGTGATGTGCTCAACTCTTTGGACTTACGTCCACGACGACGATGATGATGTTTACTGTTTTAGCTAAGCCCTTGGGTCTTTGGGAGCCAAACTAATATCTGAAAGGGATAGGCCTCTGGGTTGGGAGTTGTGTGATGTTTTCAGTGTACCTGATTGCATGGAAATTTTCTTGAGGGTGGCAGGTGACCTAGTGTCACTCTAACCCAGTCCTCATTCACCCCAACACAGGGGTCTTAGAGTTAGGTGGTTCTAAACAGGGACTCTGGTCACTAGTACAGGGCCAGCTTGGGACACAGGGCAACACGTGTCTCATCTCTGAGCTGTAGTAGACCTTCCTGAGCTCTCTTGTGCAGAATCGCTGAAGCAGGGTCACCTCTGGGGTTCTGGCTGTTCTCTGGAGTCGTGTGTGGGTATTGCTTTGGACCAGAAGTTGGCTGTGTGCTTTCCAGAGCAGTGGAGTCCATCCCTTTGGAAGGCTCATTTGTTGGCCTTGCTAGCCTCCCCTCTCTTTTATCTCTCCTTCCAGAGTACAGGGCCTTGAGGAGAGCAGGCTGAGAGGTCATCCCCAAGGAGAGCCTGCCTTCTTCTCGAAAATGTTGGAATGTGGTATTATGTGTCCTTGAGTATGGTAGCCAGAAAAATGGCCCCCGAAGTTGCCACGTCCTAAACCCAACGACTTGTGAATACAGTAGTGTACCTGGCATAGGGGGGTTAAGGCTGATAACAGCTGACCTGGAGGTGGGGAGATGACCCCACCTCACACACGGCGTGTGTGAGTGGGCCCCGTGTAATCACAGGGTCCTCAGATGCAGAGGAGGCCACATCAGAGCCCTGTGCTAGCTTTGAAGATGGAGAAGGGGGCCACGCACCGAGGAATGAGGGTGGCCTCCAGAAGCTGGAAATGGCAGGAAAATAGGTTCTCCCCCAGAGCCTCAGAAAGGAACACAGCCCTGCCCACACTGTGATTTTAGCCCTGTGAGACCCATTGCAGACTCTTGACTTCCAAGAGCTATAAGATAATAAATGTGTGTTGTTAAAATCCACTAAAGTTGTAGTAATTTGTTCCAGCAGCCTTAGCAAAGCAATAGAAGGAGGGCTTGCCTGCGAACAGACTCGTGTTCCTAGCCAGGTCCCCCCTCTGAGAAGCCGAGGGTCTACCTGGAGGCTCAGCCCATTGCCAGCTTGTGTGGCTGCTTTGTCCCTGGAGGGAGTTGCTCATCGCTGGTGGCCGCAAGCCTGAGTTTTCATGGCCACACATAGAGTAGGAGACACAAAGAGCAGGGCCAAGTTGGGCAGAAGACTGGATCAGACACCCACCACCACCACCACCATTTAAAACTAGGGACCGCAAAGGCTACACCTGAAATGGGTAAACTGGGAAAAGCCCGGATTGCATCACGTCTCCACCGTGGTAATGGGGGAAGCGAAAACACGCCTCCCTAGAGAATGTCTGACCACAGCCACCTCTCCGTGGGCCTAGGTCCTTCATCTCACGCCAGGCTGTGACCGGCCTCACCAGCCTCCCCCTGGGCCTTCACCCACCCCGCCAGCCGCAGCTGTCTGAGGCTCTTGCCTTTGCCTGCTCTCTCTGCCCCACCCCACCATGCCTCCTCCATATTTTATAAATCACATTTTTCAGACTTTAAGGTCTAGAAGTAGCTGCCAGCATCCTATATCGGCATTTTCATGTGTCCTCCCTCAGGGGCTGAGTTGAGGGAAAGCATTCCTTACTGCCCTTTCTTCAGGCATTTCGAGGAGTTGGGTGGAGGCCAGGAGGCCCCCGCGGGCTTCCCTTTAGGATGAAGACACACCCCGGACCCACAGCTCAGGCTGCCTTTCCCGACATACAGAGCTGTGCCTTGGGCCAGCCAGTGTCACACACGGGGGACTCCACTGCATTTTGGTAGCTTGACGGACGGAAGCCGCCTTAAATCAAAGTGCTGCTCACTGCTTCCCGCTGACTGCTGCAGCCCAGCTACGTCTCTAGTCACCTTTCCCTAGACACCTCCAGTCTTCAGATGGGGAAAGAGTAATGACCACCTGAGGCAGTGCCGCCAGGGCCCTAATAATAGAAATAATAGCTGATGATTGAACACCTGACCCCGTGCGGTGGACGCTGTTGGGCCCTGGGCTCCTGTCACCTCCTTGGTCCTCATTCGGCCCGTGAGGGCTCAGGCAGCGGCCACGTCCAGGCTTATAGTCAGGGCTACCCCCCGAGGCAGGCAATGTCCCCGCTCGTCGTGTCATGTGCCCTCCGGCGTCACTTCTCTCCGTGCTGTCAGCACCAACTCTCACATCGCAGGAAAAGTACAGAAAGTCAACAGCAGCCAGCAAAGCAAGTGTCTCGGGGGCTTGGCAAACAGTGGCCACTGGATCCCACACCCCGAGACCGCTCCAGCTGCCACCCAGAACCCTGGCCTCGTTGGCCTCAGCAAGGGGGCGAAGAGCGAGGGCACCAGCCCCCCAGAAACAAGGAGATGGCTGTGTCATGGCATTCCAGGTCAGAAAACACCAGAGCCTTCCGCCAGGCATCGCTGGTGCCCATTCTTGGAAAGGCAGCTTCATCTGGTGGGACTGTGGTCCTCAGGAAGACCGGAGACCCTCTGCACACGAGCCATAGCGCGGGGCTGACCCAGCACAGCGCCCCCTTTTTTTTCCAGCCTCAGCTGCCAACGATGAGACTAAATTTACCACCGTGGGAACGAACTCCCCCCAGCAGCCCACCGGCGGCTGCTCCCAGTCCTTCAGCGGCTCTTAGGCCTGCTTTTATTTTTGATCTGCTCTGTGCCTGTTTAGCTGCATGAACCACCTCAATTCCTTTTGTTTGTTTCGCTTTGTTTCATTTTGTTTTGTTTTTGATGTCCTCAGGGCATAAATCCTAAACAAATAATAAAATACTAAACAACCAGAAAGTTGCGCCGAAGTCACCAAGTCAAGCCAAATGTGGTGAAAAGGCTGTGACCGCCATGGAGAGGCCACAGAGTGACTCTGTACGTGAACTTGGAAACCGCACGAAGTTCGGAAGCTCTGGAGAAGTTAGGGCAGCCGAGGACAAAGTCCTCGTCGGCTAGACCCCGTGTTCCCTGAGCCACCCGCCCCTGGTGAGACAGCGCCGTGCACCCTGTGGCTAAATGCCCGTGTGAGAGCCTTGCCGTGAACCCACTGCCCGGGCCTGCCCGGACTCTGGTGTTTCTGGAACAGCGCAGAGCCAGCGTTCCCAGGCGGGGCAGGGTGGCTGCACGGCATCATTGGCTGCTGCTAAAACAGCTTCTCCACCAGGCTAAGAAGGCTTTTTCCTCGTCCAAGAGACTAGAAATATGTTAAATACACCTCATTCCTGGCAGGGTTGGGGAGGTTTTATGCCCAAGGGCTTAGCCGACTAGAAAGAGAAGAGTAAACTTTTCAGTAATAAAGACACGATTATCAGAAAAACTTGGAGTGGCACATCCAGAAATCTGACACTGAGAAGGAGAGTTCCTGCCCTTGGCCTGAGCCGGGAATCACCTCTGCCCCGGTCGCCACGCCGGCCACATTGCCGCCTTGCCCGGCAGGCCGTTCTGAATTCAGCCGCATGAGCACAGACAGGCCTGGCCAGGCACCGTGGGAATTAGATGGAGCGAGGTTCCAAGCGCCCCTGGAGAAGCAGGGCGGGTGGCCACCAGCACCACCGTGGGCAAAAGTCCCTGCTGTTAGAAATATCCTAATTGGTCGGCGTGCAGAGATAGACTGGCTGAACAGTCCTGCAGCAGGATTGCTGAAGGCTGCCAAACCCGCTCCTTGGCCAGCTAGATTGACCTAGAAGTACCCGGCAGGCTCTCTTCTGTTTCTCTCCTTCGGTCCTTTTGTAACAATTAGCCGACATGGGGCGCCTGGGTGGCTCAGTGGGTTAAGCGTCTGCCTTCGGCTCTGGTCATGATCCCAGGGTCCTGGGATCGAGCCCCGAGTCGGGCCCCTTGCTCAGCAGGGAGCCTGCCTCTCCCTCTGCCTCTGCCTGTCGCTCCCCCAGCTGGTGTTCCTGCTCTCTGTCAAATAAATAAATAAAATCTTTAAAAAAAAAAAAAAAAAAAAAAAAAAAA
>NC_048227.1:7941901-7954355 GCF_002007445.2 Ailuropoda melanoleuca
AAAAAAAAAAAAAAAAAAGACACACAAGCTAGCCCTGCTCAGCCAGGCTCTCCTCGTTCATCTTTTCCCTCCACACAATGCAAGTCCGCTGGAAAGAGCAGCACATGACTTCTGGTCCGCGTGCCCAGTGCCACCATTCCACACCCCTCCTACAGTTTCGTCTCCATCATAACTGTAAGATCAGGACAAGCCCAGCAATAAAATGCTTGTGAATGAGTCCTGTGTGCAGTGCGCCCCTGCAGAAACCGATCCCCGCGAGGTCCCTGAGAAGCTGACTAGGTGGCTGTGTCCCCATTCGGGGTGGCTTGGTGGGCAGAGGTCACTTGCCCTGGCTTCTCCGCCTGCTGCACCACGGTGCCTTCTCGGGCAGCGGGCACCAGCATGTCCCAGTGTCACCGCCCGGTGGGAAATCCTGGGTTGCCATCCGTGGCATTGGTTTTCCCGTCCTGGAATGACACGCAAACAGCGGAAGCACCCGCCTTTCCTCCTCGGCCCCCTTCCTGCAGTTGGCTCCATGCCCCCTCACCCCCAGCGGGCCTGGCCGCCCTCCCGCCTCTGGCCCCCGGGTCGGCCTGGCTGGCCGGACATGCCAGCATCGGCATCAGAAAGCTTGGTCGGGTGAAGGGTTAAATATGTTGAAATAAGGCTGGCCTCACAAAAGAGGTGGCATTTACGCCCCGTACGTTTATGGAAATACTTGCTGAAGGAAAACAACCACAACATTGTGCGTGTCTTTAGGAAGAGAATGGCCAAAGTGTCTTTAATTCACTGTTTACCCGTGAGAATTACTCCCAGGAGTCATCCTGCAATAAAATCTTCTTGGTCTATGAGAATAGAAAGAAATTGAATCAAAAGACTCTATTTCCACTTGTATTTATTCAGTCTGGGAAATTCAGTGGGCCGAAGCATTAGTATCAGCAGGGGATTCCTTGCTCCTAGCGTTAAATTACTGTCATAATCGCTCAATTATTTCTTCCTTGTACTGTTTAAAATAAAAATCCATCACATTCTATGTTTTTTTCTAGCATTTATTAGGTTGAGTGTTTAGGAAAATCAATTATAGTCAGTCAGGCATGAATTGATGAATGTTCTTGTAATAATTGTCAGTTGTTAAACTGAATGTACTTTCTCTTCTCACACTTTTCATTTCCTTCAGAGGGCAGAGGTGGCCCAGAGAGAGGCGGAGACTTTGAGGGAGCAGCTCTCGTCGGCCAACCACTCTCTCCAGCTGGCCTCGCAGATCCAGAAGGCGCCGGACGTGGTGGGTAGCCCGGCCCCGTGGGGACTCTGTCCGCCGCGCCTCTGCCCCTCTGGGCGACAGCTGCTTGCTTTTGCTTCTTAACGGTCCTTTTCGGGAAAATTTTTAACCAGTACTGCTGTGTTGGTCGGGAATGCTTTGGGCAATCTGGGGACGGGACTTGTAAGGGTCAGAGGAAGAGCTTTCCCGATTGGGCGTCGATGCTAAATGGTCGGCGTGTCGCCCTCCCGACGTGGAGGCCGAGGCAGGGGATCCCCTCACCAAAGAGAGGGCCCTCCTGGCTAGGACTGGGGGGAGACGGCTGACAAGAGGGTGGGGCATGTGAGGCAGGAGCGTTGCCAAAATTACACCGGAAAATTGGAAGTTCCGTCTCCACCTCCATGTGTCCTTCCAGAGCAATGAGCAGGGCAGGCCGAAGAGGTAATAAAGTGATAAACGGTCCAAGTCTGTTTAGTCACAGGCTCGCTGCAAGAGCCGGCATTCGGAAGGAGTGAGGCACACATCTTGTCCCTTTGTATGCCTCTTGATTTTTTCTAAGACGAATAAAAATTGCTCTCAGACGGAACTTTCCCAGCTCGATCGAGGCAGCTTGGACTTTAAGATTCCAGGCTCCCGCCTTGAACGCCATGCAGTAGCCTGACTTCCCCAGGCCCGGGTTTCATCACGTGTGCAGTAAAGTTCTGGAAGGTCTTACGAGCAAAGTGCTTAGAGCAAGGCTTGCCCCGTAATAGGTGTCAGTCAACCTCAGCGCTTGCTTACTGCAGTTGGCCTCACCATCTCTGATCAGGGAGCCCCGGGTTCAAAGCTCAGCTCATCACCTGTTGGCTCACGGACCTCAGGTAGTCAAGCGGGGGCAGCCTCAGTTTCTTATGTGCAGAGTAGCAGTGAGTGGCCCCCAGGGCCCTCCAGCTCCCGTGGCCTATGGTGGGTGAACTGTGCTTGTAGGAGGCCTTTCCTTTAGGAGAGGGTTCCAGAGCACCTGCTGTGTGGACAGTGGGAGAGCAGGGAGGGACAGGCCAGGCCCTTCCAGAGAGGGCACAGTCTCACCGGGAGACCCCTTCATGCGGTGGTTGGACAGCCACTCTCCCACCTAACCCGTGAGGCAGGCATTTTTCTTTCTTTACCTAGGTGACTCATTTTCTTTCCTTAAGTTGACATTACATTTTAAAAATAATTAACATTCAAGAGAACATGATTTAAGGGTTTCAGGGTACAGAGAACAATTTTCCATTTAAGGAGCCATCCCAGCATTCATTTTACCTGAAACGCCCCCTGGGCTCTGTCACTGTCCCTTCATCCACGCGTGCCTGCATGGGACCCGGGGCCTTGGCCGAGGCGGGCGGAGACCCTCGAGGAAGGAGTCAGTACGGCTTCTCTCCCAGCCTCTGTGGTCGCCTTGGGTTCTCGAGAGAAAGCCATCCGTCCTCATGTGTCTACACGGGGCTCCTTAGCTAAATGTTTTTGATTGAAAGGAGTTCTGGCACCATCCGAGACTGTAGCAACCAAAACATTTCAGAAGGAAATGAATGTTTTTGCAGGTCGAGTAAGTTGTGGGTCCTCGAGGCGCTTAAACACTTCATCATGGGCTAAGTGCAGTGTTTACGTGGCTCGGGTTCAGCCGTCCGTGAGCGGCCCTGCCAGGGCTCCCCCCGGGCCTGCGTTCCCAGTAGCTGCAGCTCCAGCCAGTCGGGGAGCAAACATAGGAAACTAGGCCAGCAGGAAAATGTCTTTTGGGCTTGGCTGGCAGGACTCGGCAGAAGAACAGCGAAGTCTATAGATCGAGCAAAAGCCAAAACCGATCCATTGGGCGTCTTAACAGAATCGCCAGTCATGGAAGGTGAGCCTGCCTCTCGGCGGCCTCTGGCTCTGCAATGGGGGCCGCGCTGGGGCTTTATCTGGTTGTCTGATTTATGCCTTGAGACCCCACAGTCATTGGAGGTAGGTTTTATTGTCCTCGTTTTCCAAGTAAGGGAAAGAGGCTCAGAGAAGTTAAGTAATTTACACAAGGTCACACAGCTTGGACATGATCAAGCTGGAGTTTGATCCTCAGTTGACCTACTCCATAACACACTCTTGCCCCTCCATCGAGCTACTCTCCTTTGTGTGCATTGAATGAGACGGGACATATGCAGGTCCTTTGTCAAGTATTTATAGACAAATAGTCGTTCAGGGCTTTGGTGCACCATAGCAGGCCACCCCTTGAACCTAAACAAACCATAATATTAGGAAACATGCCTGTGTTATCAGGCGAACCTACCAGGTGAAGCCACCAGATGGAATCAGCCTACTCCAGGCACTTGGTGTTGGCAGAAACACAGGGGGTCAGTAAGAAAGTAAAACGGAGGTCCCCATGCCCTCCTCTTTCCCGCGCTGGGGTAAATGTAAGTAAGACGTTAGCCCAGAGCCAGGCGTCTGAGTCTAAGTCTGGGCTCCCGGGCGCAGCATCATTTCCGGTTAGGTTTTCTCGCCGTCTCAAGTGGTGCTCTTGCGTCTCATCAATATTTGACATGGAAATGGCTGCAGGATAGAAGAGATCATTACGTAGCGTATTTCGGCCCGGGCGTGCTGGTCTCCATCAGAGGACTCAGATGCACGCGGCTTGGGAGGGAGGGGAGATGAACACATCAGTACCTTCTGCTTTTACATTCATTTTTCCCTTTGGACTGTCATCATCTTAAGGCCTTCTTTTTCTTTTTACCATGTTTTCAGACTCTACAGAGCATTTTCACACGTCCTGTCCTGGCCCCCGAGCCATCAGAGCCCCCACCCACAAGCCCTGGCTCCCATGAAGGGCGTAGGACCCCCTACAGGTCTTGGAAGCCTGGAGCCATGGGGATATCCCTGCTGGGACAGACTCTTGGGACTTGGTTCTGGTGCCCACCAGGGGAAGTCAGTTTTGTTCCTTCCTTCAGAGGCTTGTCCCGGCCAGAGTCCTGACCTTGAACCTGTCTCCAGGGGAGGGCCCAGAACCCATGTATTTTCTAAACCCCCCAAGTGCTTCAGGTACCACTGAATTGAGGCCCAGAGAGACACGCGGGAGCCAATGGTCCTGACCCTCTTTGGTTCATGTACATTTCATGTCCTGGCAGTGATGGCAAGAGGGTCTCAAGTGCCTGACACTGAGATGTGCAGAGCGCCCCTCCTGTCGGCCTGTGTTCACTCCATTGCACAACTTCCTTTCTAGCTTGTGCCCAGGGGCTGAGACCCAGGCCCAGACCTCCCTCCACACCCTGCCCCTTGATCACCTCCTGCGCCCTCGTTTGGTTCTTCCTTATCTCCCGCGTGTCTTCGTGATGGGACAGCCAGGAAGTGAGCCCCATTTGGGCTTCGAGTAGAATGACCTTTTCTGTCTCCTTTCCAAGGTCTTACTGCTTTTGGGTGGATGATCTCATCTCTTGGAGCTTATGTAAGACACAAATGACTTTGGCTAGGTTATGAATGAGGAAGCCGGCCTGGGTGCCTGAGAGTCCGTTGATGTGCTCAAGGTCGCACGGCCAGCAGGGGGCCAGGCCAGTGTCGGCCCCTGGAGTTGAGCAGATGGCCCTCTGGGACTGCCGGCTCCCAGGTCCCCATCCTGAATCCAGGCTCAGCCCTGCCAGCTGCTGTTTCTACACATATCATTTGAGCCACTTATCCCTGGTGTATTCAGCTTTTACTTGGCCGTTTGAAGCCCCAGAGCCCCATTTGACTCTCCCAGAGAGCACTCAAAACCATTATTATGGCTGGCATCCCTCAGGTTGGAAACTTGATAGATAAGTTCAAATGAGGTAACTCAGCTCAATCTCTAACCCCCATGAGACCAATCTCCCTGGATATCCCTCTCATCGTGTCCCCTCCCTGGTCCCCCAGGCCCACGACCACAGGTGCGTGCACTTTTGGCCACCCTCCTGAGCGGTGGCCATCAGGTAGCACAGGCTCTCCCCTTTTCAAGCTGGCCTCAGCATCAGTGACCCCCACCCATGCCCCGTCCCTGCTCTTTCCAACCTCCTTGTCCTCCCATGGTGCTCCCACCCTGACACGGAGCCTGTCTTCCTTCTGCCCACCAGCCCTTCCGCCCCCTTCCCTCCTCACCGCTCACTTCCACACGCTTCTCTCACTAATGTGATAGGCAGTAACCCCTGGCACGGCCAGGTGGACTGGTCTCAGGTCCCTGTAGCTCCTGACCTGGATCCCAGCCAGCGTTGTCAAGGGCGGGGCTTCCCACACGCTCGGAGGTCAAGGATGGGTTTGGTTTTGTTGTTAATTCCTGATCGGTTGCAGACAGTAAAAGCGTCACAGCAATGTTGAATCGCTAGGAAAGTTCTTAAACCCTCACTCTCCCTTCCTGGGCTTGGCTCCCTGTGTACCGGCAACATTTTGTGAGTTGGCGCCAGTTCAGGGAGCACACTCTGAACAGAACTGATCTGGACAGCATGTGCCTTTTAAAGAAGCTGGTGGGAAGATGCTCGCCGGGGCCATGTGCATGTCTGCCAGGACTCAGAAGGAACGAAGGCCTTACTTCCAAGACAGTACAAACCAAAGGAATAGAAAGGGGTCACTTGTTTGCACACAGAGCTTTACATTCTTAAATGATCAGGTCCTTAATTTCCCAGCAGGGAGATGTGAAAAATTACCTCCCTGATGACTGGCTGTTCCCCAGTGTGAGAACCCTGTGACAGGCACATCGTGCCTGGCCTGGTGGGGCTGCACCTGCCAACTGGGGCCGCGGCTGCCAGTGTGGGCAAGAGCAAGACATGAATTGGGGCACATTGGGGGCGGGGGCATGACAGTGAGGATGATGACATCCCACACTGTAGTCTGAGCTGTCCCCAGATGTCTGCTGTCACAGAGACCAGTGTGTCCTGTGACCCTGGCCATGCCCAGAAGAAGTGCAGCCACCCGCCAGAAAAGCTTCCAGAGTCCTTCAGGAGCCAGAGCTCCTTTTAAAACTTAAAAAAAGGACAGCCTTAGTCCTTGGGAAGTAGAATTGACTTTTTCTTCTTCTTTTTTTATTTAATACCTTTTTCCTATTCTGCATATTTTCCAAAATGAGCAAATGGGGGGGGGGTTGGCAGTAAGTTTTTCACAACATCAATGATCAAAAGCGTTCCAAAGCAAAGAAATGCCAAGTGCATTCTCCCACATCTTTTAACTCTTTTTGAAAATGCTGACTCTTAGAATCAGATGGTCAGACACCATCCCGGCCTCTGGATAACACGGTAGCTAACCCAAGGGACGTTGCATTACATCTTGGGGTAGAAAATCCTAATGCTTCAGAGCTTCCACGGGACCTCCCCAGAGCCTGCCCCCGGGTGCCCCCACCACGCAACCAGACCCTTTCTGTCACCTTCTTCGGTGGTGGCTCAGGTGTCACCATGTGCACGAGGCTTCTCCCGAGCGTCTTCCTGAAGTCCCACGCCTCACCCAAGCCTGACCCCGGGCTCCATCCCCGCCTCAGTTTCTGGGTGCCCTGGTTGGGGCGCAACACACGTTGGCATCTCAGACGCCCAGCCCCGCCCACTGACTGGATGCCCCAGGGCAAGAGGGACTGTTCTCCCTGTGCTCACAGAGTGTGCCTGGTTCCTGGTGTGCACCCAAAAAATACTTGTCCATTGGCCAAATGCAGGCGCATTTGCCATGCACACAGGAAGGTGGTGCAGGGAGGGTGTTGGCAGGTCTGTCCCCACGGAGGCAGGAGGTTATGTCTCACCACCAGTGCACCGTCCACATCACTCCACCTGCGCGTCCTGGCCTCTGTCGCCGGCACAGATAAGCACAAGCCCCGCCCGGAGCCAGGGCACTTCTGTCATTCCCTCTCTCCTCCGCAGGAGCAGGCCATAGAGGTGCTGACCCGCTCCAGCCTGGAAGTTGAGCTGGCCGCCAAAGAGCGGGAGATCGCCCAGCTGGTGGAGGACGTGCAGAGACTCCAGGCCAGCCTCACCAAGCTGCGTGAGAATTCGGCCAGCCAGATCTCCCAGCTCGAGCAGCAGCTGAGCGCCAAGAACAGCACACTCAAAGTAAGGGCGCCGTGGGGGCCATGGGCCGAGGGAGGGCCAGATGCACACGCGCACACCTGCTGCCTCTGCCTTCTTCCACTCGCAACCCCGGAGGGAGCCCGAGGCCAGCTGGCCCAGTGGGTCGCTCCTGTCCTCACTGTCTGGGACACGTGCTAGGTGAAGTGAGCACAGCAAGAGACCTTAGCTCAGAAGCCATCTTGTTGGCCCCACCTTGGCTGTTGAGCAAGTTGTCTTTGCCGTTTGTGGTCTGCACCGTCATGGTTAGAATTCGTTCTCACGGTCAAAGCAGAAGTGACAGCTCAGGTTTTTCTCAGCCTGAGCTCCAACCATCAGCAAGAGTTTTTCCCTCCCGTGAGAACAGTGGGAGCATAAGGAGGCCTGAGGTTTCCCTGGACACAGCTCTCAGAGACATGGGTACACAGGTACCATCAGAGCTCCTTTCCTAAGACCATCTTGTCTGGAATTGACTGCACATAGGGCAACCTGGAACCTCGGTGACAGAGCTAGAAGCAGGGTCCTGGAGCTCAAGGCAGGGAGAGTGACTTTGAGCCCTTCTACAAACTCTTGCCTGGATGGCACTACCCTCAATGGCACTACCCTTGCAGGCAGCACTTGGTAGAAGGCCCCGTCTTCAGTGCCCACCCACGGTACTGCTTCCCCACCTGGCATCCCAAAGATGGACATTTTGTGCACCTGCTAGTGTGGGGTTGGAGTGGTTGCCAAGGTCGCAGGCCATCTGCACAGACATACCTTTCATCAAGCTCCAACAGCCTTTCAGTATGTATATTTTTTTTAAGTATACCTGATTTAAGATACTTTCAACCTGTTACAGTTAGCACAATATGAAGAAAATCCTTGCACCCTAGATTTGTGGCATGTCAGGGCCAGAAGGGCCTCCTTGGAGGTATCTTATTTGATAATAAGTGACAGGGCTAGCAAGGGTATGGGCCCAGCCTCGAGGCCAGACGGGCCCCCACTCTGCCATCCCTCCCAAGCCTGCATAGTGCCCACCCAGCATCCGTTTGCGGAGCGCACGAATGATGGCCAAGCCCAGTCTTCATGTACTAAATACAGTGCAATAAGATCAGTTGTAAAAATGTCAGGAAAACTTTCTCTTATGTAAAGTAATTCCAGGGTGTAGTTAGGCGCATTTTAACTTTTTAAAAAACTGAGATTTTTCCCTTCCCTTCCCTTCCCTTTCTGACCTCGAGCCGAGTTTCCCTAACCCGGGGCACCCACTGCTCTCCCTCCCTGGTTTCCTCCTGGCCTCTTCGGGGTGCATTTCATCCCCTGCCAGGTGCCTGGGCCCCTCTGCGGAGCCGGTCCTGCTGGCTTTGGGGACAGGGTTGTCACATTTGTCATTGACCATGGCATTTACTTCTTCTGTGGTTCTTATTCTCCCATCGGCCTGCCCAGTGAGTGCCAGCGTTCATTTTTTATTTCTAGATTAAATCTAATTTTCTCATGTTACAGCCATTCCTGACCCCAGCAGTGACATTATTATTAGATAATTTGCCTTTCTCTGCTTTGTTACAATGAAGGGGTATGACTCAGATATATCCTGCATTTGACTACAAGAGAGAGGCTATAGACCTCACATTTTTTATTATGAAGCAATTTCTTCTAAATCAGTTAAGGTTTTAATGTTTGCCTTCACACACACAAAAAAATGAAACGCCGTTTTCCAAATGAATGTTCTTTATCCGTATCTTGGGGGAATTCTTTAATACGATGCAGTTAATGAAACAATTTGGCAATACTTCTTCCAAAATTATCGCTCCCTTATCTTCTTCTGATCTAATAATCAAAACATATCCTCTAGTAACAAGACTTCTCTAATTCTAATTATCTTAACCCCTTGTCACCAGGAGTGAAGATCTCCCCAATACTGAACCCGCACACAAAAGGCATTAGCCTCCCCCAGACAAGCACAGCTACCTCCCTCACCCAAAGGAGTAAGGTTAATTGAATGAGATACCTTCCCAGGGCTTTTTTTTTTTTTCTAATGTGTATAATTTATAGTCTGAAATCTAAACTGAACAGCCATACAGTTATTAGGAAAAATATGTTATGAATGGGACCCATCAGATTGGCAACCAGATGCTTTTCCGATGGGGGGTCTCCAGCCCGGCAGCCATGGCTGCTCAGAAGCAGCCAGGAGCGGCACCCGAACTTTCCCTGGGGCTTTTCTTTCCTGTTCCTCCCTCTCCCACCCCAACGCCCCAGTCTTTTCCTTCTGGGACCATGCTATTCAGCTCCAGGGGACTCTGGGACACACTGAGCGAGCCGAGGCTCGAACTGGGATCACCGTCTGAGGATGCTCCAGCTTCCAGCCCACCTCCGATGCTTGGCGTTAAGGGTGGTTTTGCCTTGAACGTTGACGATGGTCTTTGAGACAAAGGCTAACGGGCTTGATGACATTCACTGAGGGGACATGAGGGCGGGGGTTGATCTCTTACCTCTTGAGCTTTTTGGGGTTTTCTCAGCGGCATACCCTGAAATGGAATACATTTGGGGAGCCGTTGGTTTGCTTTCTCCAGCACCTTGGAAGCCTCCTTCTCTTGCAACTCCTGTTTCCTCACCTGGACGCTCGATCGGTCATTGCGTGAGGATGAATCAGCCATTGCCGGGCTGCCAGTCTCTTTCCCTGCATTCCACTTACTCGAGCCCAGTTCACCCTAAACGCATCGCTGTCCACATCCAGTGGGGCCCCCTCTCACCTTGAAATAGACATGGAAACAGACTCAGAAGTGGGAGGCGTTTCTTCCTGCCGAATCTGCCAAGTACTCAAGCACATTGCCGCTTGTACGGGATCATTCTGTATTTGTAATTAATGGAATAACCCAGCTGCCATTACAATGCTGCTTTTTTTGATAACTCTGTTCTGTGGCCTTCTGTCGGAGCTCTTCAGTACAGAGGCAGCATAATTAGGCAGTCACCTGCATTTCACTCACTCAAGCACAGAAAATCATGCTACCAATAGCTTCAATTTAAAATGGGTATTTATAAGAAAGGCTGGCTAAAGGAATGCCAATCTCCCATTGGGAGAAACTGTATTTTCTAAAGATGAGTACTTCCCACTGGGGGCTGGGGGTGTGTTATAATCACCTGGGGGGCTGTCTCCAAACCACATGCCTCCCCCACCCTCTGTCCTGCCCCCCTCCACCATCTCCTATAGTCCTGATCCGTCCCGTTGACCCACCGTAGAGCACGCCGTGTCCCTCAGAGGGTTGGGCCAGGGAAAACACTAGTAATCACTTCTCTAGCTTCACTCAGTGTCTTTGTTTCTGGACGCTGGCTCTTCGATACGTAGGTTCCCTCACCCAGCAGCGGGTTTACCCTGCAGGGAGGCTGCCTTCAATTCAGTTAAATTCAGCAAGCGTCTTAGCGTCATCTCAGGCTCACCACACAAGCGGCCGTGATGATGATCGTGGTCTCTCCGAGGAGGTCACTGAGGTTAGGAGAGGCCTGCGCGTGTCCCTCCGCTGTGCCTGTCCACCAGCAGGAAAGACTTACCCTGGGTCACACAAACGAGCCCGAATGTCCAAAGTCCCAGTAGCAGGGAGCTCGGGGCCAGGCCTCCCCCAGCCTTGTGCTGGCTAGGTCTCAAACACGTCGTGAGCACAGATTCAGGGAGAGGAAGGAGTAAGGCTTCTGTGGGGAGGAGGAGGGCGAAGGTGGCCCCTGGGGCAGGAAGCAGAGGCCATCTGCCCAGCCACCATGGTGAGGCCCCGGGGAAGACCACCCTGCAATCAATCTCAGAGAAACTGAGGGGCTCCGAGCCACAGGCCTCAAGGTCCGCGTGAGGATGGAGGCGGGAGCAGGAGACGGCAAGTGAGCTTCTCCAGAGCGGCTGTAACCCAGGGCGTTACTAGAAGTGCTTTCAGGAGCTGATTACTTGTGGGAATCTGTGAGGAGTCCTTTTGGAAAGACACACATGCCCCTGGCACCTTGAATCGGATCCGAGTGTTTCACCTGCAGGCAGTGCCCCGGTGGCCCGAGCATTGAGCCTGGACCCTCCTGTGATGGCACCGTTCCACGAGAAGGAGTTGGCTGCCTGGGTCACACCTGGATCACAGCTCGAGGAAATTAGAAGTGACCTCTGATAGGGCTGCCTTCCTGGGGATCCCCGTTCACGGTACGGGGTCACACTTCTCCAGCCTGCAGCGAGCCCTCCGGGATAACCGTCCCTCCCCCGCCACAGTCTGGCCACATGTGCACAGGGCCCACCTGGGCCCCCCGGGCTTCCCCCGCCCCCAACATACACCTGGCATCAGTAGATCCTAAATTTACATGCCTGCTACCTCTCGCCAAGAAACCCTGGAGACCAGACGAGTTTCCCGTGCAGGTGAAGGGAGGCACACGCAGCCGCAGCCAGGACCTCAGAGATGGTGTGTCAACCCGAGGGGCGGGGCCTCAGACCCACCCCCACCCCCCATCCCGGACCCGGGAGCCCGGTCACCCACCGCTGCTCCTAGCCTGAGCTATTGGGCTTCAGAGAGCACTGCTGGCTCACAAAGCCTGGCTCTGACCATCTGGAGGGAAAGATGGAGGCGTCTGCACACGGCAGCGGGGTCACCTTCCCTGGCCCTCTGTCTGTTTGGTGGTATAGATGAGTCACTGCCCTGCCCCCGGCGCTGCCACCCAGAAGAAAGGCCTTCCCGAGGGTCTCCACATCGGTCTTCCTGCCTGGGGTCCTGTGAGTTGGTAGCCCTAGAGCATTTTAAAAACTTCATAGGGATCATTCTTCTAGCAACTCAAGATCCTTTCCATGAGCACCTGCTGAGCTCCCGGGACCACGTGTGTGCTCCCTGTTACTAAATGGATGGGACTTGCATCCTGCGACTGTCCTGTCGGAGGGGCTCTGGCAGCCTGCATTTGTCCTGCATGTCCTCACCACTGGCCTTTGAGAACCCGCGTTCTTACTCCCCCCATTGTCCAGAGGAGGAGCGTGAGGCCCAACAGGCTAAGCCCATTGGGAAGCGGAGAACTTCATAAACGGAGCCCTGGATTTAGAGCTGGAGAGCCGCTTCCAACATCATACAGTCCTACTCAATACCACCCCCCCCCAGGGATAAAGTCCAAATAACACCAGTAGCAGCCACCACCCCCTATCTCCAGAGTGCTTTGCCACGCGTTCAGTGAGCATTATTCTATCCGGACCTCACCAAAGTACTGTACCGTGGGTACTGTTATCCCC
>NC_048227.1:7955138-8008422 GCF_002007445.2 Ailuropoda melanoleuca
CGAGCCCTCCGGGATAACCGTCCCTCCCCCGCCACAGTCTGGCCACATGTGCACAGGGCCCACCTGGGCCCCCTGGGCTTCCCCCGCCCCCAACATACACCTGGCATCAGTAGATCCTAAATTTACATGCCTGCTACCTCTCGCCAAGAAACCCTGGAGACCAGACGAGTTTCCCGTGCAGGTGAAGGGAGGCACACGCAGCCGCAGCCAGGACCTCAGAGATGGTGTGTCAACCCGAGGGGCGGGGCCTCAGACCCACCCCCACCCCCCATCCCGGACCCGGGAGCCCGGTCACCCACCGCTGCTCCTAGCCTGAGCTATTGGGCTTCAGAGAGCACTGCTGGCTCACAAAGCCTGGCTCTGACCATCTGGAGGGAAAGATGGAGGCGTCTGCACACGGCAGCGGGGTCACCTTCCCTGGCCCTCTGTCTGTTTGGTGGTATAGATGAGTCACTGCCCTGCCCCCGGCGCTGCCACCCAGAAGAAAGGCCTTCCCGAGGGTCTCCACATCGGTCTTCCTGCCTGGGGTCCTGTAAGTTGGTAGCCCTAGAGCATTTTAAAAACTTCATAGGGATCATTCTTCTAGCAACTCAAGATCCTTTCTATGAGCACCTGCTGAGCTCCCGGGACCACGTGTGTGCTCCCTGTTACTAAATGGATGGGACTTGCATCCTGCGACTGTCCTGTCGGAGGGGCTCTGGCAGCCTGCATTTGTCCTGCATGTCCTCACCACTGGCCTTTGAGAACCCGCGTTCTTACTCCCCCCATTGTCCAGAGGAGGAGCGTGAGGCCCAACAGGCTAAGCCCATTGGGAAGCGGAGAACTTCATAAACGGAGCCCTGGATTTAGAGCTGGAGAGCCGCTTCCAACATCATACAGTCCTACTCAATACCACCCCCCCCCAGGGATAAAGTCCAAATAACACCAGTAGCAGCCACCACCCCCTATCTCCAGAGTGCTTTGCCACGCGTTCAGTGAGCATTATTCTATCCGGACCTCACCAAAGTACTGTACCGTGGGTACTGTTATCCCCGTTTTACAGATGAATAAACTGAGACTAGGAGAAGTTCAGTGTCTTGTTCAAGGTCACCCCGCAGCTAAGTGGCAGAGCCAGGCCTTGGCTGATCTGTCAGGCTCCGGAGCCCAGGCCTCCAGCAAGCAGCTGGCTTGGCCTCCACACGTGACCGTCGTCAGTTCCTCCTGGAATTGCAGGGGGAGGCTGAGTGGGGGCGGCCTCCGCTCGAACGCGATTTGATTGTAGAGTTCAGTGATCTTTTTTCCTGTGGGCACACAGCCACGTCTGCAGAAGGGGCATAGCGGTTAAGTGAGATCGTGTTGGGGCCGTAGAACCCAGCACCGAATCTGGCCCAGCCAAGGAGCACTTGTGAAATCTGGGAGGAGCCTTTCTCCCCAGAGGGCATCGGACAGAGCACCTGTTACCCTTTCCAGATTGAGAGTTTTTGAAACTAGAGTTTTCAGGCACCCAGAAAGGAGTCTCTGGTCAAAGACCCAAGCAGAAGACTGAGTGTGGCTCTGGGAAGTCACACTCCCCGGAGACTGATGAGGACGGGCTCATAGGTCCGGACAGGCTATGTCAGGCAGCCCTGCCAGGGCTGGTTCTTCTGCCCAAAGAAACAAATGTCGGAGGTTTACAGAAGCAGTTTTGGGTTCTTCTTGATTAAGCTGCCCCGGGTAGGCGGCTGAAATTTCAGCAGACGATTCAGTCCTCAGTGAAAACTGTCACGTCCAACCACACGACATGACTCCAGTCCTAAAACCTTCTAATTAGGGCCCATCACGGGCCTGCAAAGCCGTGCTCCCTGGGAAACTTGGCAGTGATGACAGCCCCACATCAAAGCCCCGTGGTGTCACATCCACACCAGGACCTGGCCCTGTGCTCCGTCCCCTGACCCTTTGAAGTCAGTGCTGCCCTTCCGTGTCTCACAGATTAAACACTGATTACCATCCCCCAAGGTGTCCCGCCCATAAGTGATGGACTGACTCCAGGTTCAGTGCCCTGCTGGCTTCTGAAGTGCTCCACATTTTCCCCTCTCGCTGCGCTTCCTCCTGTCTCTCTCGTGTTCCCTGAACACGAGCAAGTTTTACGCATGTTTCACATCCAGCATCCATGAATTCCACAGCCTTAAAGGTACTTGCAGCCGATGGTCTTTTGTCTGGGAGGGCTGGCACTCGCCTGTAGGGAGAATGAAGTAATCGCTTTTCCGAGAGCACCTTCGAAGAATCTTTTTTTGGAAAATGAGTGCATGCTAGCCCCCCCTCGTTTGATCATGATGAGAAGCCGTCATGATATATACAGCTGGCAAGAGGTCATAAAAAGGAACTAGGGCAGAGCATTCTTACATGATGGAAGTACGCACAAGAAACTGCCAGCAAAGGCGATAGGAAAAGATGAGCTAAATGAGTTGAGTTTACAGAACACCTGAATTCTTGAACAGCAAGCAAGTTGAGATTCAGGTGAGCATCAAGCCTGATGGGCCTGGTGGGCATCTCCCCGAACTCTAGAACATTCTCAGTGGGCCTTAAACTGTGGCTACAGCCGCGGCTGGCCAAGCAGGACCTAAAAAGGCAACTGGGAGCGCTGTGGATTCGGGACCTGGAATTTGTTCACCCCAGACCTGGAGACGTGCTAAATGGTCAGCCATCCCCCACCCACCCCCCACCCCGCTGGGTCTCTGTGTTTTATATGAGGCTGCCTTATTCCCTGCCGCTTTGCGGGAGGTCGAAAGCAAACCAAACACCCTCACAGAGGGGAGCACCCTCTGCTGACCACCCAAAGCCAAAGGCCCCTCCTGGCAGGAAAGCCCTTCAGAGCTCTGCACAATCCAGCCACACGAGCGCCGCGTGAGCTCCCGGAGCGTCAGCATGGCCGGTGCGTGTCGTCCCTTTCCCCCTCTGAAGGGCACTCGAGGGCCAGGGAGACGACTGTGCCCTGCCTTGGCCCTGCCAACCAGGCTCCCTGCAAGCGCCCTCCCGTAGGACTCAGACAAAAAGACCACGCAGCTCAACAGGCCTCCGCTCCTAAAATGCCCATGTCCGGGGCGGGGGGGCAGATCTGGAGATGCAAATGCTTTTTCCCTGATGCCCGTCTGATGCCAACACTCAGCGACAAAGGGCCTGTACCTCTTGTTAGGGTCCCACCAAAGGTGTTGACAACTGACTGCACGTGTCCGCTAGCCTAACATAGCTCACGAAAAGCCGCACGCTGATGTGGAAGTGCCGAGAATTTCTCTCCGTTCTGTTTGCCATTTCGTGGTATTTCATACAAAGTGGCCTTTTCTCATTCTGTTTCCCACTTTCATAAAGCTCTGTTCTACTTAAGTTTTATGTTACGTCTTATATTACCGCGTGCGTGTGCGTGCGTGTGTGCACACGTTCACTCTTGCCCGCACCCACTCACACACACGATCGCGCCGGACCAGAAGTGCAAAGGCCAAGAACGTGACCCCGCACGTTGGCACCATTCCCTTCGACACGTTTGCGTTGCCTCTCAGGGACAGCTGGAAGTTTTCTAGGGACTGTCGTCAGCAAAGGCTGTCCAAGTGCCATAGCAGGACATCGTGAACTGGGCGGTTTAAACGAAAAACATGTATTTCTCACAGTTCTGGAGGCTGGGAAGTCCCACATCAGGGCACTGGCAAATTCCGTGTCTGCTGAGAACTCCCTTTCTGATTCACGGACCAGCATCTGTCTTCCCGCCATGTCCACACACACTGGGGCAAGGGAGCTCCACAGGGTCTCCTGGACAAGGACACTAATCTCATCCATGGGGCTCCCCCCTGGTGACCCAGTCGTCCCCAAAGTCCCTGCGTCCTAACGCCATCACCCTGGGGGTTGGGATGCAACACTACGGATTCGGGGGTGGGGTGGGGAGGACATTTGCTTCCTAGCCAGGTCCCTCAACCTGTTTCAGACACAGCCACTAATAAAATTCCTCTGTTTTCAGCAACTGGAAGAAAAACTCAAAGGACAGGCTGACTATGAAGAAGTGAAGAAAGAACTAAAGTAAGTGTGGAGACACAGGCACGGCCCCCCGCAAGCCAGGGCTCGCTGGCAACTTCTGCTGAGGAAACGCTGTGCCAGGGACAGGGTGGCCACGGGCCCTCGCTCTGGGCCTTGGCGGCTGCTGCATCACTGGGCCATGCCACGGGCTGCCCAGAGCCGTGGGCGTGTGCACTCAAGCCTCTGCCTGAGCTCTTTGAACGTATTCTAAGACGCCGTGCATGTAAAGTATGCCAGTATGCACAGAATCAGGGGAGACGTTGCCCTGATGTAAATTACTAAATACGAGCTTGTGTTCCAGCGGGAAGGAGGAGCAGAGCAGGGAAATGTTTTGTCTTGGGTTTTGGGGTTTTTTTTTTTAAAGATTTTACTTAGTTATTTGAGGGTCGAGGGGTGAGAGGGGCAGAGGGAGAGGGAGAAGCAGACTTCCCAGCTGAGCAGGGAGCCCGACACGGGGCTCGATCTCAGGACCTCAGGATCATGACCTGAGCCAAAGGCAGACGCTTAACCAGCTGAGCCACCCAGGCGCCCCCAGGGAAGTGTTTTCCAGTTGGAAGAGTATGTGTGGGCTCACAACCTCCCTGACCACCTTCAGACCCCAGGACTCTCTTCTTTCAACTTCCGGTTTCCCATCCGGAGGCAACAGCTGAAGGCCTGTCACGCCTCCGGTGCTGATGCGAACATTCTCAAGTAGAAGTCCCCCCCTCATGCCCGGCCTTCCAGCCTTGCCCTGTCGCCTCAAACTCCCTCCCCCAAGGCTGCCCCCAGCCCTCCTGGAGCTCATGGGCGGCCCTGCCTCGATGGCTTGGCTCTCAAACACAGCAGACGGTCCCCGGGCCCTGCAGGCCTGTGTTCTCGGCTGCTGCAGGAACGGGGTCCTTCTGCTCCCCCCTTTGGGGCCCCAGCCCCTCCACAGATGCCCCCTTGGCCTCAGACTCCCTGCTCTGGTCTTGGCGTCTCCTTCCCATCTCTCCAGTCTGACCCCCCCCCACCCGCACCCTGGCTCCCTTCCTACTCCCCTGCTATCCCATCAGCCCCCCCTCCCAACTTTTAATTTCTCCTTTTAAAATAAGCCGACACCCACTCACCGTGGGGTCCTTTGTATTCTCAGTTCCATTCCCTGGGGTTTGCTGAAAAAGCCCCCGGGGAGGCCTCTTCGACCTTCCCGCCCCCGGGGCCTAGCGTCCTCCCTCAGTCATGATCTCCTCTAGCCTCACTGGCGACTTGCCTCCAGGTGGCTCTTCAGCCCTGGTGCCTGGTGGCCCAGCATGTGTCTACCTGGACAGTCTTGCCCCCTCTGGCCGCAGACAGCCTTGGAGCACCTCCTTGGACACCCCCTATACCCACCTACAGCAGGTCCAGCCTCCCCTCTTCCAGCGTTGGGGTGTGTTTTATTCACCTGTCCGACCTTCTGTATCTGCCTCTCCTGTCCCCATCGTCCTTCCTTCCTCTCTTCCTCCCGCTCGGGAGAAAACGTGTGCCTTCTAGTGCTGAGTCAGAGAAACTGATGTGAAGGCCTCTGCTCCCAGCCCCCTCCCGTCCACGAAGTTCAGTCCTCCATGTCCTCTTGGCTCACCTCTGTTCCCGCATGCGACACGGTCAGGTCTATTCCCTCCCACGCAGCCGCTGCACCCTGGCCAGCGTCCTCCTCCCCAAACTGTGCCCACATTCCTAGTGGCCCTTTCTGCTCCCCATGAACACCACGCCCCCCCACCAGCCACAGGTCGGCATCCGAAGGCCCCACTCGGGTGGCTTTTCTGCTAAAATACGTTCCTGCCCTCCTGCTTCCAGACACATGCCACACCTCCCGTCCCATCTCTGCCCTGGGCCCCCTGCCCACCTCGGTGGTCTGTAAAATGCCCTGCTCCTTCCAGGCCCTTCTCAGACACTGACTCCTTCTGAGACAGACCCCGTCTCCAACCCAAGGAGATTTCTGCTGTCAAGGGCGCCCATCAGGTGTTCTCTCTCGAGTGCTATTCGGATTTTGTCTTCTACCTGTGACAGCCTGTGGAGTTTGCAAGGGTGAGGGGCAGAGCAGCTCTGATTCTCCGAGTGCCAGGCACCCAGTAGGACATCGGTAAAGATCTGGGGAGCAAATGAACAGATGCTGGTGTGTTGGATGTAAGCTTACAGGCTCACTTTAGTCTTTTGTTACACAATCCTAAAGAAGATCTCAGACAAGAATATAGCCGCAAACATGACAGCTGTAAAAAAGGACAAGTTCCAGACTGCTCGTCACTTCTCTCCCGGCTGACGCAATGCGGCCCCTAGTTCTTACGATTTTCAATAACTCACCATAAAATAAAATTATGAGGTTCCTCCCCTCTCCCCCTACCCCAGCTGCTCTTTCATTCCTGTTCTGTTAGTCTGTGTGACTTGGGCCACTACAAAGATAAAACCGCAGATAAACTAAGCCATCAGCTCCTTACTAACCGCCACGGGGGCTGCAAGCGTGGTCTCCCAGGACCCTGGGCATTTTTACCCCCCGGGACTCTGCTCTCTTGATGACACTTCTGTGGAACTTAAAGATTGCAGAGGCCAAAGTCATGGCTGCGAGAAGGCTGGGAGAGCACAAGTGGCCCGGTGCTGGGGACCACAGCCACTCTCGCTTGCCTTCCCAAGCTCCTGGGGCCGTGCGGACTCACTGTCCTTCCCTCCCAGATAGACAGACTCACGGAAAGGAAGGAATGTCCTTTTGAAAGGAATGCTGCAAACTGTGGTTCTGGGCCCCTGAACTCACTCGGCTCTCTCGGACTTGTGGAAACAGGTTGGGACCGAAGTGATTTCAGCGATAAGGAGAACAAAGGAGAAATAGTCCTGCTCCCCCGCAGCGCCTGGGGCTGCCCAGCAGGTCTGTGGCCAGCCTTTGAGCCGTGCAATTTGGAACCTCACTTTTTGCCTATTTTCCCAGGTCCCCGCGTGCCAGCCACCAAGTGAGCGTCTGGCCCCGGGGGACAGGTGGGAGGGATGAGGCTTCTCTCTCTGGCTTCCTTCTTACAACTTTTTCATTCCCTGTAAGCTTCACAAATACATTCCACTTGCAACAATGTTACGTCTGTGTTCAACTTTAAAATTATACTCCGAACAGCCCTGGTGTGATTCCATATGGAATGATTTACATGCTGGGCAAGAAACTTTTGCTGGCCAACTGCTAGTTGAATAGTTATTCTAGAGACACTATCAGATTATCATGCTGCCAGGGAGGTTGTTAAAGCTGTCAGTTGCTCCGTTCCTGGAGTGCAGGAAAGTGCGATGTTAGTGTTCATTAGTGTGGCCGTTATCGAAGGTAGGAGTGGGGAATAACCGCTCTGTCTTGCTCTCCACAGCATTCTGAAATCCATGGAGTTTGCACCGTCCGAGGGCGCTGGGACACAGGTACGCGCTCTCGTTTGCTATCAGTGTGCATGAAGGCCAGCTCGCCGTGGTCACTGTCCGTCCCCGGGCAAGCCTCACACTCTCGAGGTTTCTGTGAAACCTCCCGCCTACAGCTGGCGAGTCCTTTCCCAGGAACCTTAAACAAGTCCAAGCACATTATCTTTAATTAAAAAGAGGCAAGAAGAGAAAAGTCAGTGTTTTCCAGACAGGGAGCTCCGTTCACATGACGTTGATTTCACTTGGGCAGGCACTAAGAACGTGGGTAAGACCACCTGTAGATTGTGTCAGAGACCAGCCCCAAACAGACTGGCTTAGGAACTCTCTTTGGCTACTGCCTCACGTGGAGAAAGGGTGGGGCAAAATGACCATGGCGCCAGGTCACCCGGTGGCCAGGTAGAATTTTAAGGCATCAAATGGGATCCCGCTGCTGATGCCCAGACGGCAGCTGACTGTGGCTGGCACCAAGGAAAGGGTAACGTCAGCAGTGGCCTCCGGACAGGTCTGTGGCTGGGCAGCCAGTCCTCGCAGATGAGGCACGGGTATAGACGCCTGGAACTTGGGGACGGCATAGAGAATAATGAGTTGTCTAAAAGCCACACGGGTCTGAAAGAAGAACGACTGCTGCTGGAATGCATTCTTTTGGAAAGGAACCCGAGTGCTGTCCATGTGTGTGGGAGCATCTTCAGGGGAAGGCAGCTTTCTGTAACTCAGAGGGGTCCGAGAGTGGGGTGCACAAGCCGTGGGCGCAGGGGTTGCGGGCCCTGGCGGCCCTGGGGAGCGGGAGGGGGGCCGGCCCCACAGTGAGCCCTGCTCTGCCCCATCTAGGACGCATCCAAGCCCCTGGAGGTGCTGCTGCTGGAGAAGAACCGCTCGCTGCAGTCTGAGAATGCCGCACTGCGCATCTCCAACAGTGACCTGAGCGGTAGGTTGACAAGGGTCTCGCGTGCCGCGCTCGGTCCCTTCCGGGGGCCGAGGAAGAGGAAGGTGAACCGTGAGTCTGGGCCGATGCATGACGGGAACATCAGCGGTTGATGACAGCCTTGACTAATGAGCGCTTGGTCTCCTCCTGGTCCTCCTCACGGCTCCTCCCCTCCCCCGCCCCGCTTACCGATGCGCACGGCGAGCGCGCGGCCGCAGCGCACCTGCGGAGATCAGTTAGGGCCGGTGTTGCAGGAAAGGCCAGGAGGGACACTCGGAGGATGGTGGCCTCTGTGGTCCATTACCAGTCGTGCGCCTCTGTCTTGTGGTGTTTCCGGGGCTGCCTCCAGCCTCAGTGCAGCTTTTCTTCCTTTTGTCAGGTTTTCCTTGGGAGCGCATCCCCCATCCTTAGCCTTTCTTTGCTCGTCCCAAAATGGTGGCGTCACTGACTGCTTCTGGTTTTGGCAGCTGGTAAACCGTTTAACAGTGTCTCGGGCTCCGATGATATTTCATTCTTAAAATGTGCGTGCCTTCAATCGAGTGGACTCGGTGCGGTGCGTTCGCCTCAGAGCAAGTGGTGTGAGAGAACCTGTTGGTCCCAAAATGTCACTGTTTGCTGCTTCTCGGGTGGGGCCCTTCTGGTAATAGCTCGAATGCTAGCGGCCCGATAAGAGGCCCCGCGACCTGTCGACTCTTTACTGTGTGGTACCGGCTCCTGGCCACTGTAGGGGTTTGAATCTGTGTCGAGGGGACTCTCCAGGCTGCAACGTACAAGAAAGGTGCAAACATGAAATGCATGTTGCTTGTTTCGGGGGGCCTCGTTTGGCTAATTTAAAAATTCAATTGAAAAACAAACCAACACACCTCATTGGCCCTTGGAAAATCTGCACTTTTTTTTTTCCCTTTTGTGGGGCAAACTTGGCATTTTGATCTTGGTTTTTTTTTCCCTTTTGAATCCCCCATAATGCATTATGTTTGCCCTTCCTTGTAGGGTCAGCCAGGAGAAAAGGGAAAGACCAGCCTGAGAGTCGGCGTCCTGGACCTTTGCCGGCCTCCCCTCCTCCTCAGTTGTCCCGCAACACGGGGGAGCAGGCTTCCAATACTAATGGTACACACCAGTTCTCACCAGCGGGGTTAACGCAAGACTTTTTCAGCTCATCCCTGGCAAGCCCCAGCCTACCCCTGGCTTCTACGGGAAAATTTGCACTAAACTCTCTCCTCCAACGACAGCTAATGCAGTCCTTCTACTCCAAGGCCATGCAGGAAGCAGGAAGCACAAGCATGATTTTTTCAACAGGTCCATACAGCACAAACTCCATATCTTCCCAAAGTCCATTACAACAGAGCCCAGATGTAAATGGCATGGCCCCGTCTCCCAGCCAGTCAGAAAGTGCTGGGAGCGCCTCCGAGGGCGAGGAGATAGACACGGCAGAAATCGCCCGGCAGGTGAAGGAACAGCTAATCAAGCACAATATCGGACAGCGCATCTTCGGACACTATGTCTTGGGACTGTCTCAAGGGTCCGTGAGCGAGATTCTGGCCCGGCCCAAGCCATGGAACAAACTGACCGTTCGCGGCAAGGAGCCCTTTCACAAGATGAAGCAGTTCCTCTCAGACGAGCAGAACATCTTGGCTCTTCGCAGCATCCAAGGCAGACAAAGAGGTGAGAGGCTTTCGGGGGCTGGCGCCAGCGTGTGAGCCCGTGAGGGTTGCGTGTGAGTGTGTATGTGTGCGCGCAACGAAACACCTGTGCATCACATCGGGTAAAGTGCTCTTGAGTTCTGCCATCTCCAGGGTCCAAGGGTCGGCTGGCGGGAGCCGGAGCCCATAGATTGGGGGGGTCTGGCCTCTGACACTCGCTCAGCACCTCGCATGTAACACACTCAGAACCTCGGTCCCACGTACCGACTCGGACGGAGTTACACCCCGTACAGGGTCCCGACGTGTGTAACATCCAGTGGTCCGAGGGGCAGTGGGTGCTGGCCTCACGTGAGGGGAGCCCTCAGGCAACGTTCAGCCTTAGAGCCGCAGCCGCCAGGCTCGGGCCCGGGGAGGGCGTATCAGCCCTGTTTCCTTCCCTGTTCCCCACGCGCACGAGGGAGCGTGTCCTGACGCTGGCTTCCCTCCCGGTGTTAGCTTCTGTGAGCGATTTGCACAGCCCAATGAGCAAAACATGCCTGCCTTGAGTAAGATATGTGGAAGTTTTAGTGAAACACCCTTCCTACCCTACCCTCCGCAAAAAGACGAAAAGTCCATTCGCATCCCTGATTGAAAGAATCCCTTCCCACTTGAACGACGGGATCATTCTGCTAAACCAGCAGTGGTAGAGAGGGGTGAATCTTATCAGACGCGTTTGAAACACGACAAACGGAGAAGGGAGATGTTTCGAACAGCGTCGATTTGCACAAAGCACGTCGAGCTTTCTATGGCGATGTTAACTGAAATGGACTGTCTTTGGATGATTAATGTGAGCTTTGTTCCGGGGGCTGGTGGGCGATGCGCTTGGTGGCAGGCGGTGCTCCCTCCGTTTGACCCTCATGGCATTGGTGCCGTGGGCCACTCCTTAGGTCTGTCTGATCCTCCGCAGCAGAGCCATGGCCTCTGCAGGCCGGCTGGCCAGGGAAGGGCCTCTCAGAAGTTTCTAGTCACTCCCGAGTTGCACAGGAAGCCCTGAGCCCTTTCTGTAGTGACAGGCGGCTCAGATTTCATGTCACACAGCCCATATCGTCAACACCACCATCCCCCTGATTGTTTTGTTCTTACCACACTTGTTTTTCAACAGAGAATCCAGGCCAGAGCCTGAACAGACTATTTCAGGAAGTACCGAAACGAAGAAATGGGTCCGAAGGTATGTTGCAGGCAGGTGTTTTTCTTTGCAGTTAGTAAAACCTAGGAAGCAGCATGTCCTTAGCTGTGCATTTGGGTTAAAACTGTGCAGTGTGATTCTGGCCTGGAACCTGATGGAAAAACAGCTAGTAAGTATAAAACAAAGCTTGGGCTCAAGTGCGCACAGTCCCTTCCTCCTGAGCTGCCCGCACTCTACCGGGTGCAGAAGAGGTGGGGAGAGAAAGCGCCCCAAAGAATCAGCCTCCAGGTGCCATCCCAACCCCCCTTCAGGTTCAAATTACACCGCACCCCCCCTTTTCTCAGAAGCGGGCAAGAGCGTAACGATCGCGTCGCTCTGAGAAAAATCAGGTGGCTGAGTCAGATGACATACTGCTGCTTCCCTGTACTTCCTTTTAACTCTGAACTATGTTAAAGGTGCTACGGAGTGGACAAATTCCAGCAAATTCCAAACGTAATCCCTTCTCCTGTGGGCCCCCCTGCGCTCCTTGGTGCTGCATCTTTAAAGGGGCTTTGCCCCCGCGGTCTGCTTGTTTTGCGATGGTTTGGTGTGGCGGTGCATACTTAGGAAGGTAGCGGAGAATTAAAATACGATATGTGGAAGGCTTCCAGAAAGATCCAGGGTCAGCCCCCGGGCCACAGTAGCTTCTGTGCGTCCATGCAGGGGGGCTACTCTGCAGAGCACCACCATGTGACCGAAAGACTGAAGTCTTGTCCTGGAGGGAGCTCTGCAGGCTACTCGCCTTGTTCATAAATTTTTAAAAGACAGCATGTGATCAGAAAGGCGAAACGTGAAGCCTTCATCCTCTTCACCTTGTATGTGCCAATGACTGATAGGTTATCCGCCTCGACCCTTCACCCATCGTTGCTTTTTGGGGACACCAGCGTCCAACAGACGCGCAGAACCCCGAGCACGGTCCCAGGCCAAAGCAGATTTTCGGAGTTGCTTTTAAACGATTCGCAAACACCACTGCCCTTTTGAGGCCTTCATCTGGTCGTGTACTGGAGTAGGTGACCTGCTCTCCCTGGTCCCGCCCCACGGGTGCCGGCCAGTTGGGGTAACTGTGAGAGCTTGTCCCGCTGGCCAGATGACCCTGACCGCCAGGTAGATTTCGCAGGAAGCCTTCCCTGCCCCGGGGCCGCAGTACTGCCGTGAAGCTGCCCGCACGGCAGGTACGGGTCAGGGGGAGGCCACAGCCTGCCTCCGTCACCGTCACCGGCCTCAACTCGGGAGCTCTTGACCAGAATGACCTCTTTGTGCAGCACTGATTTGTGTGTGTGTGTGTGTGTGTGTTTCACGTGTGGGTTTGATGTCATTGGTGTGGCTTCTCCCTGCAGGTAACATCACGACCCGGATCCGAGCCTCCGATACCGGATCCGATGAAGCAATCAAGTCCATCCTGGAGCAAGCCAAAAGGGAGCTGCAGGTGCAGAAAACTGGTATGGAATCCACCTCTTTGACCACTGTCTTCCAGGCTTAATTAGAAGAATTGTCATGAGTGTTCTGGTTAGTGGTAATTAACATTAAAAAAAAAAAAACCCACACAATAGAACGTATGTTTTCAAGCATTCAGGCAAGTGCAGGAGGGAGCAGGTCTGCGTGATCTCTATTTTGCTAATAGTTAACCAGTCTTTTTATCACGTCATGTCCTAGCATTGACTCAAGAAGGTCCCCTGGCCTAGACTGTCCTTGACTTACGTGGACAAGTAGTGTGTATCAGACTTCCCTTTTCAAATGCCATACGGGCTTTGTCATTTGGATGTATCCTTGACTAAACCCTGAAGAAGAATGGGTGTACAATCGATGCTAAGCTGCTTCCCGAACGAACGTTGCCAGGGAGGAGCGGGAACCGTGCCGTGAGGCGGTCTCAGGACTCGGCCCTCGGAGCTCCCGGAGAGCTGCCTCGTCTGACGGGAGAGCGCTCCCACGCTCCAGCCTCCCTCTGGCTGCGTGTGACTGCGAGGCACAGTGGCCGTAGGTTTAGCTCAGACCCGCTGCTGGAGAGGAGACCAAGTGCCTGAGTTCTCTTGCTCTGGGGTTCAGCATATGGGCACACACCTGCCCTGTCCCCGTGAAGCCTCCGCTCTGCAGAGCTGCTCCCCCGCGGACCTGGTGACAGGCTCCCACCAGGCCTGGCTGCAGGCCACCACCCGGTCCCTCCCCTGGTCGCCAGGCCCTCTCCCCAGGCCCATCCCACTCCGATATGACTCATTCAGTGGTGAGCTCGGAGCTGCCTCCTGGGAACCAGTCCCGGGCTTGGCATTTTTACCTCTACTGTCCTGTTTAAACTAGGTCTTCGCCCTTGCCCTGAAAGATAGGTATCGTTATCCTACTGCTGGTTCTCGAACTCAGGCTCCAAGTGAAACAGTGTGCCCAGATTTATTAAATGGCAGGCCCAGGGTGGAAACACAGGTCTCTCAACTCTTGTCCCAACATCTGGCCCTGCCCTGCCACCATCTGCCTCCTTACAGGGACCCCCAGAGCGGTGGGAGGGAGACCGTCCTGTGAGGCCTCCAGCCTGACACCCGGGCGGGGGGCCTTCCATGTGGTGCAGTTCCTCTTCTCAAGACCGGAGTTGACGTGTAAGGCAGCCCCTCCTCCGGGTGACTGAACAACCAGCAGAGTTGGCAGGGCCCCCTGACAGGGTGGGAGGCAGCCCTGAGTCAGGAGCAGAACGGCCTAGTCTCTCCTGCGGAGCAATGGTGGGTCTGCCTGCCATCGAGGGTGCTGTGGGGCTCGTGTGAGTCTGCAAAGGAGGGCCTTCGGTCACCCCGTGAAATCGAGTCCTCGAGGGACCTAAAACGTTGTCCCTCTTGTTGGAAGCATTTTCCAGCCTCGTTTAAAGTGGATAAAGAGCTGGCTCCCGTGATTCCCTGCCCCGGACCTGAAGCTGTCTAAGAGCTGAAGCCGCCTATAGGGGCCTTCAGCCCAGCGCTCCTCAGCCAGGGCCTTGCCCCATGGTCACCCGGGAGTTGGTCAAAGATGCGGGGCTGGTCCAGCCCCACACCTGCTACTCCGCAGCTGGGGCCTGGGCAGGCGCATTTTAACAAGCCCAGCAGGTGCTTCTGGGGCACAGCCCTCATTTAGAGTCCTCGATCTAGCCCATCAGCTGTCCCACGCTCACAGAAGGAAATCCTGAGGCCTAGCCGTGCCCTCTGCGACTCCCCCAAGGTGGCAGCCCTGGGTTCCCGGGCCAGGGCCTAGCCCCTGCCCCCCATCGTGGGGCTCACTGTGGCTCGCCACACCCCAGTCGCCTGCGCAGGGGGAAGTAAACGTGAGCCAGCCCAAACACGGCCGTGTATCCCTGGAGACTCCAGTCTCACGCTGCAACCGCTCACAGAAATGATGTTTCTGAAGGTTGACAAAACCACTACAGTTTTGGAATTTAGCACACGAGAACGTTGTTCAGAAATCCTCAGGGATGGTGGCACGTCCCTGAGTGTTTGCCCACTTCCCCCTCCCCCACACTCGGAGATAAGGAACGCTTTCATATGGTGTGAAGTAAGGGCCAGCGGATCTCTGAGCGGTGGCGTTAGTCCGTCTGTCCCTGCCCAGACAGGATGCATGCGGGGTCCACCGACGGAGGAAACGTTGGCAGAGTAGAGCAGCTTGGTTCTCCCCGAGAATCCGCATTTTGTGGGAGGCCAGGTTAGAAGGAAGCGGAGGGAAAGTGGCATGTTCCAGCCGAAGTGGGGGGACCCACCACCATCTCACGTCTGTGTTTGCCCCGTGCAGCAGAGCCGGCCCAGCCTTCGTCCACGTCCAGCAGTGGGAGCTCCGACGACGCTATCCGCTCCATCCTGCAGCAGGCCCGCCGCGAAATGGAGGCCCAGCAGGCCGCCCTCGACCCCGCCTTAAAGCCCGCGCCACTGTCCCAGGCTGACATCGCCATCCTGACCCCCAAGTTGATACCCTCCTCGCCCATGTCGTCTGTGTCCAGCTACCCTCCGCTCGCCCTCTCCTTGAAGAAGCCCCCCTCCGCCCCTGATGCCAGCGCCTCCACTCTGCCCAACCCCCCGGCCCTCAAAAAGGAGTCCCAGGACGCGCCCGGGCTGGACCTCCAGGGAGCGGCCGAGTCTGCACAGGGGGTCCTGAGACACGTGAAGAGCGAGCTGGGCCGCAGCGGTGTGTGGAAGGACCACTGGTGGAGCACCGTCCAGCCGGAGAGGAAGAGCGCCATGCCCCCCGAGGACACCAAGGCGGAAGAAGCCAGCAGCGCCAAGGAGAAAGGTGGCAGCAGCCAGCCGCGGGCCGAGCGCAGCCAGCTCCAGGGACCCTCGTCGTCAGAGTACTGGAAGGAGTGGCCCAGCGCCGAGTCGCCGTACTCCCAGAGCTCGGAGCTGAGCCTGACCGGAGCCAGCCGCAGCGAGACGCCCCAGAACAGCCCCCTGCCCTCCTCCCCGATTGTGCCCCTGTCCAAGCCCACCAAGCCCTCGGTCCCTCCGCTGACCCCAGAGCAATACGAGATCTACATGTACCAGGAAGTGGACACCATCGAGCTCACCCGGCAGGTGAAAGAGAAGTTGGCCAAGAATGGCATCTGTCAAAGGATCTTTGGGGAGAAGGTAAGGGGTTGGATTCAGGGCCCTGTCTTCTCCCATCTCCCTGGAGGATGTGGCCATCGCCCCTTTAGTGAGCCACAGAGCAGAAAGTGTCGTCCACCCCCAAACTTCTGGAGAGGCTGGCCAGTGAATGTTCCATCTGCTGCGTCCCTATCTGGGGCGAGATTCTGGGTTGGGCCCCACTACCCACCATGTGCCTTTCAACTCCCGGTGACACTATGAGGGGGCACTGAAGTCACCATTTGACAGATAAGGACAGCGAGGTTCAGGGATGTCAGTTCCATGCCCCCAGCCGGCCGGTGGCTGAGTTCAAGTCCCACCTCTCTGCCAAGTGTGGCCGACGCACCCCCACAGCTTTTTTTTGGCCAAAAAAGAGCTGATCCCATAGGGAGACCACCACTGTGCAGAGAAGCAAGAGGCATGGGATGGGAAAAGCTCGTGCCACACGACAGGCATAATCGTACCTTCCTCATAACTCAGAAGGTGCTTGGGCCCCATTCAGCCAGATTGGTGAAGAGCGCTGCCCAGAATCCATAGCTCAGGCGGCCCGGGCCATGCCCACCGCTGGCTCTGAAAGCCCCCATTTCCACGTCTTCCCTCCCCAGCTCCTGAAAGTACAGTGGTTTGTGAGTCAGCCCCCAGACCCTTTCTGTTCTTGGCACTTCCCGGTATGAGATCCTGGATAATGGGGATGTACCAGGGCCGTAAAATAGAAGATAAACAAAATACCCCAATATCGTTTCAGAGTCAGTAATTCCTGGGCATCATGAGCAGTACTCCAGTCCCCTAAAAGGCAGCCTCCCTGAGGGGCACGTGGCGGGGTCGGCAGTGGCCTCCAAGGGGCCCCACGTGGGGTCTCCCTCCCCCCGTTCCCTGCATCCCCTCCAGCCCCACACTGTCCTGCCTTGCATTCAGTGTTTGCAACGCGCCATGCCTCGGATCCTTACAATATCTCATTGTGATCTCTTTGTCCTGATTTTGCAAAAGGTGATGGGGTGGAGAGAAGTGAGGACGAGAATTTTAAAGTCCCTTGAAATTTCTAGTTCAGTGTTGTAAAAATATCATTTGAGAACATTTAAATAGACATTTGTGCTCATGCCTTAAATTTAGCAGAGACTTAATAGCGTTGAACTTGTTTGGCCCGTGAGTGCAGTTTATTCTGGAACTTGAGAACTTTTCAAAAGAGTGATCGAATGCAGCCCCTAAATATCTCTGGGCTGCATCTGTGTCCTGTGGGGGGTGTTTGTGCCCATACATATGTATGGCCATATGTGAGCATTCAGAAAACTCGGGCATGTACGTGCAACTTGCGGGCTGTCTGCAGTGAGTCTCACTCCCTGGCTGGCGCCCCCATCGCCACCGGCTCACCTCTGGGCCCCCACTGCCGAGCAGGATGTGGTCAGAGAGAGCAAACCTCTCTAAAGGCCAGCCTGGCCCAGCGCCACAAGGACAACTGGCCTCCCGCATCCCGCCAGCATCCGCTGCTCCGGTAGCTACAGGGGTCCTTGGCCCCAGCATCTCTGCCTTTCATGACACCCCCAAAGAGCAAGATGGTTTCAGTGCTTCCTCCTCGGGGTGTCAGGGCGACAGCCCTGCGGCCTTGGCAGGATGGAGGCCCCGGGCGAGATCCCATCCCCTCTCCCTGTGAGCAGAAAGCTAGGACTGTAACTACGGCTCCCCCATGCGTCAGCAGCCCCCCGGTGACCTTGGAAAGCTATTTGCCCCACCCCAGGCTGGCGCCATCCACCAGGCAGTGGGCGGGGGGTGGTCTGTGCTCAGCCCCTAAAATGCTCAGCAGGTGTCATCCATCGCGGCCTCTCCACGGCTGCGTGTGCATCTCGAAGCATCTTGTGGCCTCACACTAAATCCTGGCCACTGATGCCGTGTCTCTGGTTGCCACTGCAGGTACTGGGCCTGTCCCAGGGCAGCGTCAGTGACATGCTATCCCGGCCAAAGCCTTGGAGCAAGCTGACCCAGAAAGGCCGCGAACCCTTCATCCGGATGCAGCTCTGGCTCAACGGCGAGCTGGGCCAGGGTGTCCTGCCGGTGCAGGGGCAGCAGCAAGGGCCAGGTAAGGGCCACCCAGCCCTGGGCTCCTGCAGTGGGGGGGAGGGAAGTTGTATGCGGGAAGGCCGCCAGCCGTGCCCTCCACGGTTGCCCAGCGCCTGGAGGCCGCAAACTGCCCCCTTCCTCCGCAACCTGTTGCCATGGGACTGACTTCAGTTTTTAGGAGAGAGAAGACTGTGCCTCGCTAATTTTATAAGCAGCGGAAAATGAGTTACTAATTAAGAAAATGCTGTTTATACATAAATACAAGTAAAAGTCAAGTAGCTAAATCAGGGAATCAGGAAAGGAAATCAGCCAAAGACATAGAGGTGAAAGAACGGGCTCCGGCTTCCATCCACTCCTGACCGGGCATCCCAGCTTTCTCCTGGCAGAGCTGTGCCTGCCTGCACGGACCCCAAGTCCTGGCCCCCCTGTAAGGAGTGAGACCTTCAGGGCCCTTATACTCTCCCCACTCCACTGTGCTGGGTGCATTAGGAAGCTTTAAGCACCTGGGATTTGTTTCCTCACTTAATTGTAACCCTTTGTTTTATTTAGTTCTCCATTCTGTGACGTCACTACAGGACCCCTTGCAGCAGGGCTGTGTGAGCTCAGGTAAGCAGCCGATTCTTGTTGTTGTGTGTGAAATTATTTCTCTCCCCTGTACGTTCTCCTGTCCTCTGGCCTGTAGCGGGAGACTCGGAGGATCCCTGGTTCTGGATCTGGGGAGCTGAAAACACTGTGTCCGGTTTGCGCGCTCGGTTCTCGTGGTCCTAGTTTCTAATGGAGACGGGGAGAGTCAGCAGCTGAGTGAGGGTTCCCTCCAGTGTTTTCCTGCTCGCCGCCAAAGTCTTTCATCGTCTGTGGCTTCTAGGTGCTCAGGCCTGGGGGCTGGGGTCCAAGCCAGAGACACATTCTGTAGCGGGGGTGGGGGGGCCTTCCATATGAATAGGAGGGGACAGGATTGGGCATGTGGTGCTAGCCCCACAGAGTCACGGCAGGGAGAAGTTGAGTCCATCTGGAAAACCTTGGGGCCACCTTTAAGCCAGAAGGCCGGGGAAGAAGGAAACAGCCGGCAGGGCCGTGTAAGGGAGATGATGGCAGAGGACCCCTGGGAGCCGTTCGGGGTGAGACTGGATACAGAGCCAGTGATGCCCAGGAGAGTGGGGCTGAGGATGCGAATCCAGCCTGGAAGGGGGCGGGGGGGCCTAGAGTGCCGGCCGCCGAGACGCTCCCCTGCTGCTTGTTGGCATCTGAAGCCCGGAGGTCTCCCAGGCGGTGTTTCTGTCCTGCGGGCCCCTCGCAGCGGCACCGTGCTCCCGGAACCGCCTCGTGTGTCCTCCCCGCGCTCCTGCTAGTGCAGAGCTTGGCTCGCCCAGCTTCCAGGAACAGCCAGCATCTTGAGCTGCTCCTCGTTTTTCCTTTATTTTTCTAAACATGTTGATTAGTCTCCATATCCCATTGATTCATTGAAAACACAAACAAAGCTAAGTGAGGAGCGTGAAGCCCGCCAGCCTGCTGCAAGTTTTACGAGGGAAAACATGTGTAGCGCGGGAACAGCTGGGCGGCAGCGGCCGCTACCGCTGCGAGATGCCAGGCCCACGCACAGATGCAGCGGGAGCGGGGCTCCTGCCGCGCAGTTCCGGGCGGAGCTTGCGCGTGGGCTGTTCCCAATTTGATTTTGACCAAAGTGGGGGGGAGCGGAAGGCTGTATCGCACCCGAACCCTTGGTCTCCGTGGCTGGACATCTAAACGGAGCAGTGTGTCCACCCGCGGAGGGATCCCAGGTTCTTCCTACCCACATCATTTCCGGGTTGGTCAGTTGCATTAGCAAGCCCCAGAGACCTCACCCGCCCCGGCTCGCCTTCCAGAGGCATCAGGGAGAATGATGCATGGAGTTGTTGGTGTCCGAGCTTAGCAGACTTTTGCATGGAGAATTCACCTTGCCTCTTCCTCCAGCGGAGAGTTGGCCTCCCAGTAAGCCCTCCGAGAGTATTTGCTGCCCCGCCAGAGTCAGGACTAAAACTTGGCAGGAGGTGACCAACGTGTTTTAGCTCAAAATCACTTGTTCCTGAATAAAACAGGAAATCTCCCACAGTTCTAGGTCAGTTATGATCGATGCCAAAATTTTCTCCACGTGTGAACAAATCCTTGAAAAGAACGGCCTTTTGTTCTTTATTGTACGGCAGGTAGTTGCTACCGTGCTAGAACTTCCATAGCCACATTCCCAGGGTAGGAAAACCACGCCAGGCTCCTCAGAGGGACATAAATGTATTTGTGAGATATCGAATTACTTTATAAAGTGATGCATAGAACTCTTAGCGAGTCTGCAGATTGGCGGAGGCAGGGAGCCTCTGGATAAAAGTGAGCACTGAAGAACTTTCCAGTGGCTTCTGTGAAGAGGTGGCAGGCGGGCCTCTCCCTGTGTCACCTCAGCCAGACGGGAGACGAGAGTGCAGACCGTTCACCCACCATGCCTTGTTGTCAGTCAGCAAGAGGGGAGCTGTAGAAACAATAATCATGGTGATTGTGGAGAAAAATGAAAAAGTATTTCATATATTCTAGAAAATATAATTTTTAAAAGATTTATTTATTTTAGAGAGTGTGCACATGTGTGTGCAAGTCGGGGGGGGTGGGCAGAGGAAGAGAGAGAAAATCTCCAGCAGACTCCCCACCAAGCACAGATCCCGATGCAGGGCTCAATCCCTAAGATTATGACTTGAACCGAAACCAAGAGTCACACACTCAACCGACCAAGCCACCCAGATGCCCCTAAATTTTTTAATATCATGATGGTAGCTAAGCCAGAATGTTTCTTTGGATCGGCCAAGACTAGAACGTGCTTGTCAAGACGAGGACAGTTATCACAGTGGCAAGATTGTGGGTAGTAGTTTACCTTGAGATTTCTTTACTGTCAGTGTTATCCTTTGAAGAGTGTTTCTAAAAATCAAAGTAGCTGAGCTTTTCAGTATGTGGAATTTTGATTCCAAAAACAATTATTTTACGATGATGAGTATTAGTAAATCACTGGACAGATGCCCATGGGGGACTCCAGAATCTTCCCCGACAGAGTAGAGAATCAGGGTCTCTGCAGTGCTGCCCCAAAGACACGGTTCTAGGATTTCCCCAGGATTCTGGTTCACTGTTCTCACCATGGCTACCACGGAACCCTGCCAAGAGGCTCCCCGGGCCTAGAAAGGTGCTGTCCTCGGTGGTGGCTCCTTGAGGCCCTTGCCAGGGGCGGCTCAGCATGGCAGAGCCAGCTGCCGGCAGGAAGATCATTCCAGCCATGGCTTGGTTGATTCCTGAACGTTGGCAAGAAACGCTCAGCCTGTGAGCCTCCAGGCCGCTGAGCTGGCCTGGCAGTGAGGGTAGCGTCCCAAATGTGGAAGGACTCTGGAAGACAGGCCTTCTGTCTGCAGCTCTTCAGCGAGAGAGGTATGGTCTCAGAGCAGAGAACGCGTGGGCCCGGTGCAGGGCTCTGTGCTCAGTTACCATGGCGATAAGGTGCCCGGGAGTGGAGTGGCCTCACTCATCTGAACAGCAGGCTGCTGACGCAGGGATCTGTCTGCCTCGCTAAAGAACTCCTGTCTGCCTCTTTCTGCCCGGCGCTATCACCCCTCAGGGTCTCCGTTTCCCTTAATGATCTCTGTGTCAAGCTTGCTGATGAGTTTGACAATGAGAGAGAGACTGAACTTTGAATCACATCACCAGTTCCTCTTGGTGAACGGAACCATTCCCGAATGTTCCTTTGATTATCTGAGCGTTGGGGCGATGGCCTTGGGCATTCAGGAGGGTTGATGCCGTTTTCTGCTGGTGACCTGTCCTTTTTCTTAGAAGCTGTGGGGGCCTTGATGAAGAGTCAGGAGAGCAGGGGCTTCCTTGCCAATCATAAGAGTACCTTTCAAAAGGGAGCGGGTGGAGCTTAAAGGCCAGAACTTCAGATGAGATACTTGTTAATATATTTCCAGGCAGTCTAGGCCTCTGCAAACATTTTTGAGTTGGCTTCTTTCAAAGTTCCCAGTGTCTTGGGGAGGGGCGTCGCCAGTCCTATCCAGGGTCGTCTTTGATCGAATATGGCAAACGTATTTGAAGGTGGAGTTGGCCGGGAGGCCTTTGGGGATTGATCCTCTGTGTCTTCCTTTTGTCTGTCTTCCATCCCCGGTATCACGCATCAGCCGACCTCACACTGCTTTGCAGTCTCGGTGCTGAAGCCAAGAAAGCACTTACGGAAGGAGAGGGGAGGGGCCCTGTGAGGCTTGTTTTCTCTGAGTGGGGCCTGCCGTCAGTGCTTATCAGGCAGCAGGCTTTTTGAAGGGGAAGAAAACCTTGAGGTTCAAGGAAGGGGGTTGCATGTGTGCGTACGTATAGCTAGGTAGGTAGGTACGCACATAGGTCGGTAGGTAGGTACGGTCTAGTAAACCACTGGATTTTTTTTTTCCATTTTCCTTCCCTGAAGCTCATTTCATATTCACAGCTCCTTGGTGTGATTAATCTCTTCGCCCCAAGGGAAGGAAGGAGACAAGAGACAAAATAAAGGGGCAGGAAAAAAGGGGGAGGGACACATTTTCCTGGACACGATGTTAGTCATTACGTTGCAGACAACTATTGTGCTCCACTTTTTAACATGAGAGCGTTTGGTTACTGCGGCTAATAAGCCTCCAGCCTGGCCTCAGATGGACTATTGCAAAGTGGCTAAGCGAAAGGATGGCCCAGCCTCCTCCGATTAATTCTAAAACATCCAGCTTTTTTCCCAGCGTGTCAGTCAGGAACTGTGGGTTCCAAGTCTTCTCCCCCCGTGGAGAATTCCATGGCTTCGTGTCACTGTTCTCAGTCAGCAGGGCATCAGCTGCCTCTCGAGGGGACAGCTGCTGCAGTGCCTTGAATGTGGGTGGCCTCACACGTGCCCCCTTGCTGACACGATGGCCACGGGCTGGGTGCTGTACGTGGCCTCGCGCACCGGGAGAGTCCCGTGGCCACAGCCCCCGGTGGGGGACTGGCTGACATTCCTTTGTAATATGCATAGTGACTCTCGTGTCGTGCCCATGAGATGACCAGGAAAATATGTGCAGGGTTTTAGGGCTTTGAACTCAGCAGTAGGATTCTCATGCAGGCATTTGGATAGCGTGTTAATAGGGAAAGGAGGGGCTAGTTGCACCCTCCAGGAGATTCCATGGCCCTTGTCTAAAACACATTCACTCAGTGCCTTAGACTAGATTTGATTTGATTTTTTTTCCTTCTCTTTTCTTCTTTTTTTTCTAAGATTTTAATTATATATTTATTTGAGAGAGAGAGCATAAGGAGGGGGAGGGGCAGAGGGAGAAGCAGGCTCCCCGCTGATCAAGGAGCCCAATGTGGGGCTCGATCCCAGGACACCGGTATCATGACCTGAGCCAAAGGCAGACGCTTAACTGACTGAGCCCCTCAGGCACCCCTCTTCTCTTTTAATCAGTATACATTAGCAGGGGCGCCTGGGTGGCACAGCGGTTAAGCGTCTGCCTTCGGCTCAGGGCGGGATCCCGGCGTTACGGGATCGAGCCCCACGTCAGGCTCCTCTGCTATGAGCCTGCTTCTTCCTCTCCCATTCCCCCTGCTTGTGTTCCCTCTCTCGCTGGCTGTCTCTATCTCTGTCGCATAAATAAATAAAATCTTTAAAAAAAAAAAAAAAAGAATACATTAGCAGTAGTAAATGCTGGTTCTCTCCAGAAAGAATTACTCTAACTCCTGAAAAGATTTGTAGATAACTGATTTATACACAGCCACAGACAACAGAGAGACAAGAGAGAATTCTGGAAGGCCACTGGAAAGTGCCCCTCCCTGAGCAGGTAGTTGCTGCTCGTCACTGGACATGGGCTCAGCCCTGTGCACCCACCCATCACCAGGACATGTGGACGTGGCGGCCAGGAGAACTGGGTGCTCCATTCATTTCTTTCTCTCTCAGTTGAAACCTGCTTTAGAATGTTTTTATTATATCAAGAATGCCATAATAAAGGAATAACTGTCTTCTCTAAGGTCAGAAAAGACAGGTTTCTGGATTCAGGCACAGCCTCCCTTCCTGTTTGTCATCGGGTATGTGTGGGTGCGGGCCCCACAGTGCCGAGGGAGCCCCAAGGCGGGGCTGGGCCGGGAAGGACCAAGGTGTCGGGGAGGAGAACATTACAGATGGAGCTATGCAGGTGCGAGGTTCATAGCCAGGGAAGAACGTGGCAAGTGTGGAACCTTTGAAAAAGGTGAGAAGCCCCTCATCCAGAACGCTTTTTTTTTTTTTTTTCTTTTTAAAATGACAGCAGGGGCCACCCGGCTGGCTCAGTTGGTGGAACGTATGACTCTCAATCTCAGGGCTATGGGTTCGACCCCCACGTTTGGTGTAGAGATGACTTAAAAATAAAATATTTTTAAAAACAAGAATAATAATAATAAAGTAACAGGAGGAAAGTGGATTCTGGGAGAATTTTGTCTTTCCTGTGTGTAGCTGCCTTAAGAAGAAAAGTATAGACGTGGGACAGACTGAGGCGCCCTGCTCTTTCTGGGTGACCTTGGCGACCTGGCCCCTGGTGGTGTTGGGCCTGAGAGCTGGCCTGCAGCCTCTCATCCCAAAGTGCTTCTCCCCGCCGGGGGCTCTTTCTCTAGAGAGGTGAGCTTGAGGGGCTGTGCATCAGAGCCAGCCAGGCCTGAGAGCCCCAGCCGAGGCGGGACTCAGGGAACTCCCACTAGGGCCTAGAAAGTTCCTTGCTCGCCTTGGGTGCAGTGCCATAACTCGCTCTGCCAAGAGCGAGGTGTCTCCCCGTGCCTGCCAAGATGGTCTAGGAAACTGTGCTCTGTGAGTTTCCTTCTAATTAATGTCTTTCAAAAATTGTCAGCCTTATCTCGGCGGAGCTCGGGTGGAAAGGGGCTGGTTGTACTACAGCTAAGCCTTCAAGAGTGACGAGACACAGGCTGGGGCACAGCAAGCCCACAAGGGGCCTCAGAGGGGGGCCCCCTCCCAGCCTGCACGCCGCAGGACAGGAGGGTGGCCCTCTCACAAATTCCCCGAAATGTGACTTGTCGGGATCACCTCCCCCTTGTGCTTGTACCCATGCTGCTTTTCAGCTCTCGTAGCCACTTGGGAATGATGTGGGATTCATCGCGGGGGACGGGCCACGTGACCCTGAAGCAGCCCCACTGCAGCATTAACACAGGAGGGCAGGGGAGACTGGAGACCTAGCCTGGCTGCCCTGCCCTGGAGCACGCTACACCTGCAGGCCTCCTGTGTGCCTCCCTGGGCAGCCCGCTCGGGGTTTGCTCTCAGGCAGGAGATGTCGGCCTCACCATTCCCCGGGAAAGGCTGCTCCAGCATAAAGTGGGATTTGCCACTATGCTTTACCAAAAAATAAAGAGAGAGAGAATTACAGTAACTCAGAGAAAGAGATTTATTTGACTTTTTAAAAAACTGATTTGTGGGGTTTTCTTGAATAAATGAAGTGCACCATGATTATAAAAGGCAAGATGTCGAAGGGCTTATGCCTTTTTAAAAAATAAGTCACCCGCCCTCCCTAACCCCCTAGCCCCCCAACCGCCGTCCCCAGAGACGATCCTGTTCCGTTTCCTGTGGCCGGTCTCTACATCTAGATATTGTTCTGCACAGAAGGGACCATGCAGGCCTCAAGGTGCTGTGCCTTCCTCTTCTCAACTAGCAGACCAGTACACGAAGCATTTCCTCCTCCTCTTTTTACACCATAGGGATCCTGTATATGGATATATACAGTATTTCATTTAACCAATCACAGTGAGAGAGATGTAAAGTATTTATAGCCTAGGGTGCCTGGGTGGCTCAGTCATTAAGCGTCTGCCTTTGGCTTCCGTCATGATCTCAGGGTCCTGGGATCAAGCCCCACATTGGGCTCCCTGCTCAGCAGGAAGCTTGCTTCTCGCTCTCCCTCTGCCCCTCCCCGCTGCTGGCGTGCACTCTCCTTCTCTCTCTCCAATAAATAAAATCTTTTTTTAAGTAAATAAATAAGCTTAAACGACTTCATGTCCCAGAAAGCCTCCGGAACGGGCTGGCACAAAGGAAACACTTTTTGCACCTTTACTTCTGCCACCACCACCACCACTATGGTTCTGTGCTGCCTCGTGTGGGCATGGAGAGCTGCAGGGTCATACGCATGTGCACCCCAAATGTCAGGCCTCTGGCTTTAAAAAAGTCCAGCCACTCACTCCTTGGGCGGAGCTTGTCGAGCACAAACGTTGCTGAGTGGCATCCGGCACCAAGGGTCTGCCGAAGGATGGCCTGCACGCAGCTCTCCAGATTGCGGCTTCTCTGAAATCCCATCCATCTTTGGAAATTGCCTGTCCATCTACCACTCTGTAAAGTCGACCCCAAATCCTGAGCTTCCAGAACAAGACTGTGGGTTATCGCTCATGCCACCTGGGGCAAACCGTTATGGAACCTGGCCATCTTGTCTGGATATAGGGGTGACCATCAGCACAGGTGAGCGACAAGACCATCCCCCTCCATGCTGGCACACCCCAACTCCCCGTTTGGAGAAGGCCCTTGCAGGCCCTGGTCACGGGCCTGTGGACACGTTCATCTGCCTTCTCTCCCCTTTAGACTTTCTTTGGAAAACAGAATTTACAGTACATTGGGCATTCAGTGCAAGAAGCAAAAGTAGGTCATAGGAGCAAATGAGGACTTGGGTTTTCAGTGGTTTGGTTCTAGGGAAGGCGGAAGAAAGCTTAAATGCCTAAGAATCCTCAAGTGGTTTTTAAAAGGTGGTAGGAATAAAACGAGGAAACTCACGTATTTGTGTCTCTCGTATGCTGGGCACAGTGCTAACACCCTTAATCCTTAATCAGTAAGTGGAAACGATTTTCGCCATCTGACGGACGGAGAAGACCAAGGCCCAGAGATGAGAGGTGATGTGGCCCCAGGCAAGAAGATGGAAAAGGCAAGATGGTCCTGAGACCAGTAGCCCTCAGCTATGCGTGGAGCTGGGTGCAGGCAAGCTGTCGCTCACCCCTGAGGCCTTGGTTCCCCCCACCACGGGGGAAGGGTTGGTCCTTGGAACTACGCTCAGGGAGAAGTCAAGGCCACATTTCAAACCAAGGAACAAAACTGGGCTCAAATTACACATTTGAACAAATACAAAAAAGCAGATCTGAGACAAAAGACAGTAGAAAATTAAATACCTCCATTAGGAGAAGAGGAGAGAAGCCAGAGACAAGTCAGTGGCAAAGTCCCACCCAATTCTTATGAAGTTTTGTGATGGAATATATGTAATCCATCCAGCCCATGAGACGGGTCCACACCGCTTTGAAACCCTTCCCATCTACATCCAAGGAAAATATACACGGTAGCCCAGGGCCCACTCCCTTACTGAAGGACCAGCCCTGCCCTTCAGCTGTTATGTCCTCCATGCCGGCGGACCTGAGCCCACCCGGTCCCCCAGCCCCCTAGCCCCGTGCACTTTGGCCCTCGGGCCACACTCAGGGTCCTCACAAGGAGCGAGGAGGGCATCTCAGAGAGCAAGCCAGGAGACTCCATCACCGGCCTCAACTTGATTTTGTGTTTTGTTCTTCCTTTTGGAAGTGGATTCCCTAAATATAGCCCGAGTCTGAATTGGCAGATGTTGGATTTGTCCTTTACAAGAGGACCAAAATTAGTCTGTCATTTGGCACCTAAATAAAGCACCCAAACTGCCTTTGTACCAACTTTGCGACAAGGAGGGACTGAAATTGCAGCATTTTGTCTGATAAGGAAACTTTCTTGGAAGCTGTTAGCAGCACCTCCGAAGCCAAAAGCTGAGGGGGGAGAGTGAGAGAGGATGCGGAGTCCGGAGGGCCGTGCCTTCCTCCTGGCCAGACCTGCTTGGCCCCGAGCTTCACAGTCAGCTTTGTTCCACGTGGTTGAACCACCTCCTGAAATCAGAAGAGAGAATCAATACTCCACCGAAATAGCAGTCGGAGAGAACAGCCGAGGTTCCTGTGTTTTGGGGAGGAAAAGAACAATCCGTCCAGAGTGCCTGGAGCCGGGTGAGCAGAGGGGCTCCCCAGGGGCAGCAGAAAGATGTTATAATCAATTACCACATCATAACACTGATGTATGATAATTACGGAGTGTTTCTCCTGAGATAGTGCCGCGTTTGGCTGGGATACAGTTCTTTCATGGTCCACTGCCTGATTAATATGCAAATAATAGGCTGATTGCATGATGAATGCAGAAAATGAGTTCGCTGATAACGTGAGCACTGAAGCGGGAAGATGATAAATTACTTTTACTGACTGCCCTACATTAAGTACCCTTTCTCAACAATTTCATCACAAATTAAGTAAAGCAGTATGGAGAGATTAGGAGGATGTGTAAAATAACGCACCTTAATAGCTTTCCGAGTTCCGTCGTGGATGGCAGAGACGTTATTGGTTCTGCCCCGCAGGACCCGGTGCCCGTGGACGGCCGGGTCAGCTCACCCACCCGCGTCCTGATGGAAAGCCGGGTCGGATCCCGCCACACCGGCACATTCGGCAGCTGCCATCAGCCCTGGATCCTCTAAGGAACATTCCATCACAGCCCAAACATCATTGCCCACACGCCAGGCGGCCTGGCGGTGTTATTGAGAGGGGACGGGCTGCTCCTGGGGCGGATGCTAGAGCCTCAGCTCAGATGGACAGTCCGAAGCCCGCGGTCCCCCAGGGTGCCTGGGGAAAGGAGAGTTTCTGAGCTGCAGGCCCAGAAGGCTTAGGAATAAAACCCTATTCAAAACCACCTCTTCGCTCCTTCAACTCTTAGAAATCGGGGAAAATTAATTCCACTCTCAGAGCAACGTGTGTGACCTGTGCGCCGGGGAACGTGGCTGTCGGTGAAGGCCGGGCAGGTTTGCCCGAAGCCAGAGAGGAACCCTGGAGAGAAAGAGAGGACACAGGCGTGCGGGCGCACACGCTCACACACGCTCACACAGTGATTAATCTTTGATTACAGCAAAGCAATTTAACTAGAGGGTTTGTTTTTTCCCATCTCTGTAATATATATTTAGACTGTTTGTATGACATACATTTTCTCTTAATGCACAGGGACGCATTGATAAGTGTTCATACACACAGCTGGTTCGGTAATAAGGTTATTGAAGGTAATTTGAAAGCATTATTTCTAAATCAGTATGGATCTGCAGAAAAGCTGGAAACCGGGTGAGCACCGAGCTCCTGAAGCCGGGCCAAGTGTGTCGCCCAGTGCTGCTTCTGCAGCTCTGCCAGGCTGAGTTCACTACAAAAGATGAATTGTAATTTAAGGAGCGTTTTTAATTTTGAACTGAATTAAATGAACGTTGAATTCCCAAACTCTGCCTTTGATGTGCATGTTCCCTTCAGAGCTTATAAAACATACACCAGAAATACGAGGATCCCTGAGAGAGGGCAGACAGACAGCCCGAATATTCCGCCGAGCCCACCCCAGCTCAGCCACAGCCGCAGGACGGCGCCGCCTGGGTCAGCCCAGGATTTCAGGGAACGTCTCTCCCCCATGTGCTTTCCCAGTTTGGGGAGAAAAGAGAGTGAAAAACCATCTCGAGAGTGAGGGAAGCGCCAGGTTGCACAAGATGGTGTCTGATGGGAGGAACCGAGCATCCGTAGATCTCTGGGTGACAAGAGACAGCATTCCTTGCACCCCCGTGCTGTGCGCCGCGCTGAGGGGCCCAGCCGAGGACGGTCCTGCCTCCTGCCTCCTCCTCCCTCCCACCGCAGGCCACCCGCCACCGCCAGACCCAAGAACTCAACGCCCGCTCCGGTGAAATGCACCTGACATTGGACTCAGCCTTGTCTCCCCAGACCTGCTCCCTTCAGTGAACAGCACCCCGCTCCCCCTGCCGCCGTCATCTAAGCCCAAGTCTGGCAGCCCGTCTCTGTCCTTCTCTCCCTCTTACGCACCCTCCCAGACACGCTCGTGTCCACGCACACACGTATGCACACACACAGTTTCTATTTCCTAAGTGTCTCTCAGATTTTTTTTCTTCCCATGCCCACGGTCCCCACCCTGACACACGCCTCAGAGCCTTCTTTCCAGATGGCACATCCGGCTGGGGCACTCCCCCGCTGAGGCCCCTTCCCTAGGGCCCCACCTTCTTAGCATGTGACCCAGCCCCCATCTCTTCCTCACTCGCTCCCAGCCCTGCCCTCATCTCAGGGTCTTTGTGACTGTGACTTGCTTCATGAGTCTGCTCGGCTCCCCACTGTGCCCCATCTCCTAGCACCCTGCCTGGCACTTAGAGGGCCCCCCTCGTTGAATGAAAGACACAGGCCCTCTCTTCAAGTGGTTTAGAGGTCAAGTTTGGGGAAGTAAGCTATACGTGGCCCAAGTTAAATAACAACTTTACTTTTGTGGGTTTTTTTCTTTGTTAATAAGTAAAGTATTTCGGCTTTTACGTCACTATATGAGTTTCCTTGGATAGGCTTTCAAAACTGTTTTGCTCACGCACACGCACAGCCCAGTACCTACCGTGCGCCAGAGCTCTCGTCTCATCTGCCTGCCTTCTGTGCTGGCAGGGGGCCAGGTGTATGGAAGAGCAAGCACTGATGGTCCGTGTTCCAGAAGAAACTAAGACCGACAGAGACGTTTTCCCTTCCCGGGACAGCGGGGGTCCCACCCAGCCCGTCGGGCCCCTCCCCAGCTCTTCCTGCCCCGCAACTTGTGCAGGTTACTCCTTTCTGCCATTGGGAAAAAAAAACAAGGGATTTGGTAGGTTTGCTGAGATTTTCAGTGATTTCAGGCTGGCTCAGGGCCAGAAAGAGTGTTGCCACCCCGAGGAGGGGGCAGGCAAGGCCTGGGTGTGGGGACGGTGTGTGCTAATGCTTGATGGCCCCGCCTGTTTGGGAATGGACCTTTCCTGCAGGTGGGGGGAAACCACTGGGGACCCTTGGGAATGGGACCTGGTGAGGCCCCTTCCCTTACTCCCCTGTGTTATCAGACGCAGGCCTTGGCCCTCAGGAAGAAGGCTGTTTTGTAGCGTGGACACACCTCAGTGTGTTACTAGGTTCCTTCTGTTCCTTTCTCGGTAGAAAACATGCAGGGGTGTAGGAAGCTCTGACGTCTGCTGAAGTGTCTGTGTATTTTGTTTCAAGCCCATGCTAATCCATCAAAAGGCTGCTCATACTCAAAAACAAAAAATTCCACGTTTTCTATTGGCCTGGAGAAGTCAGTCGTGGCCCTAAGGGGCCGCGAGTGTCTGCTGTCAGACCCGGAGGCGGGATTCAGGACTGAGGAGCCTGCCTACACGGCCACCGCCGCTGGGGCTGGGTTTGGCACAGGGACTATTGGTAAAGGAGTCTCACCTCACCATGTGGGGCAGGCCTGGTTGATTTGACGGAAACGCGGGAGGGCAAATGAGTGTCGCCGTGCACCTTTGAGGTAGAGGGGCTCAGGTTGGGGGGGGTGGTTTTTAGAAGAAGACAAGCGAGTCCCGAGTGTCGGCTTAGGTTTAGAACCCACATCTGAACTCCACGGAGAAACACTGCAGACTGCTGGTTACCCTGGGGTGGTCTTTGAAGCTGTCAGCCCCGTCCGCTAGGAAGGCCTCGAGCAGGGCAGGGTCTTTCCAGGCTATCAGGGCTCCCGCTGGACCCAGGATGCCAGCACCGGGCACCCCAGGATCTTTTGCACACCCCGGCCCCACTGTGCAGCTGCAGCTGGCGAGCCTGCCATCCCCCCCACTCTGGCTCCGTCTTCCACTCTGCCTCTCCCCACTGCACCCCCTTTTCCTCATCTCCTTTATTTCCTCCCTTGCTCCCATTTCCACATGCTGGGCCCCGGCCATGCTGCTCCCCAGCTCTGTTCGGCAACCCCCCACCCCCCGTCTTCTCCCTCCCCTCTCCCATCTCCCCATACTTGTCTGTCTTTATAGTCACTTGGAATTTCCTGGCTTGGCAGGGGCTCAAAGCCTAAACTATGGACATAATGAAAAGTGGTGCATCAGACCAGCCACCAGTTAAATAATGTTTGGGTTCTTGTCAGAATGTCACAGAGTACCCTGTCATTTTGTTTCAGCAACTTGTCCTTCTGAATGCACAGTTCGCCTTATGGCACGCCAGCAGTAAAAATGTCACTTACAATAATTACTTTTTGGTGAAAATGCTTGCTGACTTCCTACCTTCAAGCTGTTTTTTACACAGTGGGGAGATAATAAGAAATGACTTTATCCTGACTGCTCAAATGAACACTAAATGGAATTTGGGTTATTATTACTGCAGATAGAGGGCCGGGTATGGAAATTTCAACAGTGGATCGGATAAACTGCAGGGAGATTTATCTCTGGAAATTATGGCGGGTGAGCGTTTTCAGCCGGCTTCTATTGAAAACTTAAGGCAGCTGTTGTTTGCCTGCTGTTTTTGGAATATAATATTTTTCATAATCCTTTTATAGTTCCTGGACGCCTCGTGCATTTCAGAGGGCCTCGAGTCACTGCCTGTGCTCTCGGTATCTTGCTAACCAAGCGACTCCAGTGCATGATTCGAAGCTTTGCCAAAAAAAAAAAAAAAAAAAATGTAATCCACATGGATCCCTTCTTAATGTAACACCTTACTATTGCTGTCGACATTGGATAGATGAGCTAGGTGGCCGGGCTTTTCCAATATGCAAATTGCCCTTTTTCAGTTGGCCCAGCCCTGCTGTCCGCGGGCGCCGTGAAGGCGAGGTGGGTGCCTGGTTTCTCTTATACCCAGTGCCCAGCGGAGTGCACAACACAGAGTAGGCGCTTTCAGAATACGCGAGCGAGCAAGCAAATGAATGAATGAGTGAAGGGCAGGCACACGGATACTCCAGTGACTGCCAGACAAAGGGTGGATGGAAACACGGAGACTTTCCACTTGGTCCCGTTCAGATCCTTCTCCACCCTTGTGACCTGGACAAGTCACGTTGCCTGCCTGAGCCTCCGTTTCCCCGCCTGGAGTGCGGGGTTTATATTCCCGCCGCAGGGCCATTAGGAGTTGGATGCAGCAGTGTGTAAACACCCTCCATTCGCTGCCCCATTTGCACTGGGTACTAAGTGCATTCTGGTTCCCTTCCCTAATCCCAGTAGTGGGTTGGCTTTTGGGTGCTGGCCATCCTGTTTTTGAGATTCATGCCTGTTGACATAGGGATTGTAGAGCAGTGCTGCAAGGCAGGCCCCGTTGGGCTGCCACGAATGGACACGCAGGTGGGAGCCCTACTGTGCAGGGGGGCTGTTTGGAATACAGAACATGGGACCGGTTCCTGACTGTGTCACTGGACAGGACATCTTGAGTCTGTCAAAGGAGGGAGATGGACATACCTGCCTGACCCTCTGAGGTCCTCGTGAGGAGTGCAGTTGGTCATTCGCGTGAGTCTTAGCCCAGTGCCTGGCACGCAGGGAGTGCGCAAGAAGTGATGTTAGCTTACGTAGGAGCTGCTGTTGTGAATGATGATAAAATAAGGCGCTTTTTTTTTAAGATTTTATTCCTTTATTTGAGAGAGAGAGAGCACGAGCTGGGGAAGGAGCAGAGGGAGAGGGAGAAGCAGACTCCGCACTGAACGTGGAGCCTGACGTGGGGTGGATCTCATGACCCCGAGATCATGACCTGAGCCAAAACCAAGAGTTGCACACTTAACGGACTGAGCCACCCAGGTGCCCCAAAATAAGTCTTCATAATATGGTCTCTCCCATCCCACCCCCCCCCCAGATACTCCTACTGTCCCCCTCTCTGAATAGCACTCCAACGTGTACAGGTACCCAGGCCCTGCCATGTGAAGGACCCTGCTTCTTCCCTCTTCCTCGGCCGTCTCCCCACATTCACCCAGCCCCCAAGGCCTGTTGAAGGTATCCCCTCCATCTGTCTTGAACCTAGATATTTCTCCCAGCTCTACCTTCTGCCCCCTTACAGGCCACCACCCACTGTCCCTGGACCACAAGACCTCCTGGCCCCAGGCTCCGTGTGTTGGCAAGTTCATTCTCTCCGCTGAAGCAACAGGGAACTTACTCGGTTTCTTACTTTTTTTTTTTTGATGTTTAAAATTGCAGAACGCAGTGAATACCCATGTGCCAACACCCAACTTTACCCTGAACATTTGGTCACGGTGCAATCCTGTATTCGTAAAAGAACAAAACATCAGAGACAGAGTCGCGCCCCTCTCCCGGGTCCCATTCCTCCTTGAAGGCGACTGCTCTCTCTTGTGAACTTGGTGTTTATCATTCCTGGGCATGACTTTAAATCCTCGCCTCTACGTATCCTATCCGTATAGCCACGGAAAACATCAAGTATGTACAGGCTCTGTGTTAGTCTGTCCCTTGCTTCGTGGCCTCCCCCAATATGCTCTGGGTGCTGGTACACATGGCCCCAGCCCTGACGTCTTCCCCACTGTTTAGAGCCCACAGTACGTTGTACGAACACGCCGCAATGGGGAGACCTGGTCTCCTGGTGATGGACACTGTCTCCAGTCTTTTGCTCTTCCAGACAAGGCCTCAATACACACTCTAGTGGCCGCTTGGCGTCCCCAAGAAGAGAAGCATTGCTGGGGTGAAGGGTAGGTCATCTTCTAAACCTGGCTCCCGAGTGCGCATGCCGGAAAGCAGACATTTTAGCCCATTCAAAGCCCCGGCCCCACCCAGCCCTGCCCTGGGGGGCCTGTCTTTGTCCCATATTCTTGCTACCCTACATTCCATTCCTCCCTCAGCCCACCAGAGGTCTGGAGCAATCTACCTCCCTTCCTTCCCACTCCTGCCTCTCCCGACTCACCTGGCTAAAATCCTGTTTTTGCCAGAACAGTCGCTCTCCCAGGGGGCCTCTCTCATCCTCAGACCACATCCGTGTCCCCACTGCCTGGCCCCCATCCCTCATCAGAACCTTCACTGCCCCTTAGGGACTTCTGGTAAATGGCCGTCTCCTCACTAGATGTGAGCCCCAAAGGGGGCAGGGCCGCCTCTGACCAGGCGACCACCATATTGCCAGTGGCCTGACTCAGCAGATTATGGAATGAGTGAAAGAATGAACAGAGTAACGTCTCTTCATTCTTTCGCAGCACTTTTCCTGAATAAATTGGTGCTGAAGTATAATTTACATTCAGCAAAATTCACTCTTCGCTCGTGGAAGTGTTCTGTGAGTTCTGGCAATCAAGACACAGACTCATTCGATCATCCGCCCCCTGCCCAGAATTCCCTTGTGCCCCTTAGTAGTCTAGCCCTACCCCCGACCCCCAGCAATCACAGATCTGCTTTATGTCCCTATAGTCTTACTTTCACCAGAATGTCATCTCATCAGTACCGTGCCAGGAATGTGGAAGAAACAGCAGTAAATCACGAGGAAATTAGGGGACCTTCATGGAACATTGGAGACCTTCGTATAAACAAATACATTATTTATTTATTTATTTGAGAGAGAGCAAGCACAGGGCGGGGGGCAGGGAGCGGAGGGACAGAGGGAGAGAGAGAAGCCCACTCCCTCCCCACTGAGAGGGGAGCCTGCCATGGGGCTTGATCCCAGGCCCCTGAGATCGTGCATGACCTGAGCCGAAGGCAGATGCTTAACCAACTGAGCCACCCAGGCGCCCCCTAAACAAATACATTTCAATACAATTTCATAACTGCTTTTAGAAACAAACAAAAAAAAAATCCAATTCAGGTTGCGTTTCTTAGCACCACGTGGGAGGTTCATTCCTCACTACGACACTGTGTGCATTTTCCAGATGAGAAAACCAGGGTGTTCCAAGAAGTCGTGAATGTCGTTCATGTGCACACAGCTGGCTAGTAGAGGTAGCCGAGTTCATATCTTAATGCCAAGCCCAGGACCCTTCCTCCTTTTTTTCTTTTTTAAAATTATTTTTAATTACATGGTGTGGAAGAAAGCCTTATTCCTTCAGAAAGTATTACTTTAGACAGGAGACCTCCGTTTACTGAAAGGTAATATTTCTTCTTTTTTTGTGGACAACATCTCTTGTTCTGTCCAGATGGTTGGGGACGGGCAACCATGTGTCCTTCCTGCACCCAGGGGCCGGGCCACCTTGCCCAGGGGCTCTGGAGCTTGTTTCTGGCTTCGCTTCGGTTACTGACTTTGCTGCTGCAGTGCTGGTCCAGGCGCTGGAGCTGGGGTGCTTACTGGAAACAGCTTTCTAAAGAAATAATTCTTTCCAGGAGCCTGTGTGGCTCCATCAGTTAAGTGTCTGCCTTTGGCTCAGGTCATGATTGAGTCCCGCATCAGGTTCCCTGCCCCGTGGGAAACCTACTTCTCCCTCTGCCTCCCTCTCTCTGTCTCTCATGAAGAAATAAATAAAATGTTAAAAAGAAAAGAAATGACTCTTTCCAACCTGATGTTCTCAGCATGAGAACTCGTGGGGTCTCCGATGGGGCCATTTTGCTATTGCCTCTGTCCGTGCCTATGCAAACACGGGGGCCCGATTGTGCTTTCCGTGAGCGGAGAGCACGGTGGCATCTGTGTGCACATGTGTCTGTCCATGAATAACGTCCCCCGGAAAGAGCCTTCAGCTTCGAGCTGTCTGTTAGAGTTTAGACCCAGACTCAGAGCGGAGGCCCAGGACACAGCGGCCCGGCAGCACGCGCCCGGCACATTTCAAGGCCCCGGTGGCGTTTTGATTTACTTAAGGGCTTTGCCTGTCTGCAGTCATGGTCGGGAGCATAGAGGGACGCCAGGAACGTGCGGCCAGTGCCCCTGTATGGTTCCCTCAGGGCTTCTCCGTGGCAAAAACCCACGCGAGCACTTGCTGGGCACGCCTGGAAGAAAGAAACATCCCGCCGGCTGGGGATCTGGGAGCTCAAAACAGGGAGAGCACCGGGGCAGTGGCTCAGTGCGGTCTGTCAGCCAGGCAGCCATGCTTTTGACCTTGCTGTGGGTTACAGGACACAGACCTGAGAAGGAATCTGTTTATCATGTGGGGATCCGTGCCATCCTTGACAGTCCGCAGTGAGCAAGATGAACGATCCGCCAAGTCGGCCCCTCGCATGGGTGAATCAGGGCGAATTTACAGTACAATTTCTTTGCTGCTTCAGATACAAAAATAACATTTGCTGGGTTTTATATCCAGTTGTATGATGACCTGGAGGTGAGCAGAGAGAAGAAATCCGATTTGTAGGATTCATATTGCCTTAAAGATTTATATGGATCATTTCTGCTGTTTACGCCTATCTCTTTTACATCTTTCACAAACCAGTGGGTTGTGATTTTTCTTTTTTTTTTTTAAAGCCAGATTTTCGAGGTTGAGGACACGGGTTTATGTGATGGTGGAACTGTTCCTATTTAGGACAATAAACGGGTTTATCAGTTGAATTGCAGTTGTTTTATTTGGGGATTTTATCTTTCTAGGTATTTATACGAAAGAGCCCTTGTATTCGGAATACATTTCCCATCCTCTCGAGTTCAGAGTAGGCTGTTACCCTGGATATGATGTGTCCAGGAAAGGACACCCCACATCTGTGGCCCTTTGAAATTCAGTCATTACTCGGTGTTAACATTTTGTTTCGTCAGGTAGCGAGTGTTTGGTGGGGGCGCGCGTGCATGCTGACGTGCCGTGAGTGGCCTGCTTTCTGAGACATATCATCTCTCTGGGGCCAGAGAATCCACGTGACGACACCTGGCCTGGCCCCTCACACACGGCACCGTAGGGTCTTACCATGTACCCTGCTTGTTGGGGGGCGGGGGGGAGACCACCGAGCCATCGACAGATTTTACCTCATGGGTAGGACCACAGTGCTGAGTCACTCTGCATTTTCCTCCCGGACACAGCCTTTCTCGATATCTGATCATTAGGAAATGGCCACAGCCTTTATTTCAGACACCTCAAAGCTAAAATGGATGCTGGGTTTCACAGGTGATGCTGACAGGCCAGAAGGGACCGCTCCCCAACAGAGCACGGGGTGGTGCTCCCCGCTGGGCACCTGCCACAGGACAAAGACCCTTCTTAAGAGGGGAGGGCATGGAAACCTGACTGCCAGTCTGGTCCCATCTCTCCCGGGGGTTGTGACAGCGTGGGTGGCAGAGATAAATAGCTCGGCCTTCAGAAGTGTGTCCCGGGGTTTCGCAGGGAACAGAGTGGGTGCTCCTCTTCTGTCGGTTCCCTCCAGCCTGGGTGCTGTGGAGCCCTCCGGGGTCACAGCAAGAACCCACATGGAGTCCCGGGTCTCAGTCCTGGGCCCCCCCAGGGCCAGCCGCCAACCAGGGTCTTCATAACCATGGTGGCCACGTCCCGTGGCAGCCCTCATTGAAAAGAACCCACCCATTCATTTTGCTCTGGAAATTATGGACAGAATAAATATGCAAATTATAATTTAGCCAAGGTCCTTCTGAATTAGGAAATGATGGGGTCCCATTGGAAGAAATCACGGCTGCAAGAGCCCATGGTTATAGGACAGCGGTTTCTCAATGGAAGGCCCTTACGCTGAGCCTGCAGAAACCTTTCGTTTAACCCCCTAGTTTTTCCTCTGTTGCCGTTATGTTTTATTCTGTAAGACAGAACATGAGTGGTTTCGCCCAGCCTCAGACCCGGAGCTTGCCATGCTGCAGGCTTGCACGGGCGTTTCATTGGTACTTCCTAGGTGAGGAAAGTAGACGTGCGCTGTGCAAGACAGCTATTTTCAGCCCCAGATTGTCGTGTGCTTTAATTGCAGAAAGCACTCCAAAGACCTCTGCCAGCTGCAGCCCCGCGCCAGAGTCCCCGATGAGCTCTAGCGAATCCGTGAAGAGTTTGACTGAGCTGGTCCAACAGCCCTGTCCCCCCATTGAAACGAGTAAGGATGGCAAACCACCAGAGCCCAGCGACCCACCTGCCTCAGACTCCCAGCCCGCCACCCCACTGCCTCTTTCCGGACACTCAGCCCTCAGCATCCAGGAACTGGTGGCCATGTCTCCAGAGCTGGACACCTACGGCATCACCAAGAGAGTCAAGGAGGTGCTGACGGACAACAATCTCGGTAGGTTCCCTCCCCGGCTGCCAAGTCGGGGGCGGCTGGTGGCTTCCTGTTGGTTTCTGGAAGGATGGGTGGAGGGTACCCAGGCTGAGCCAGCCAAGGGTTTAAACGTTGATAAGCTACCTCTAAGAACATACAGCGCCCTCCAGCCGTGAACACGAGGGCTCCTGAGGGTGGTCAGTCCCGGCCTGCTCCTGCCCCCGGCGCCCCCGCTGGGACCTCTTAGCGGATACCCATGCGGCTGGAGCGGACTCAGGCCAGCCACTGAGACCGCCTGACTGGGGCACACCCAGTGGGACTCCCAGTCCTCGAGGGCGCCAGAGCTGGGCAGGAGTAGCCTCAGCCCAGCCGCAGCTGGAGGGCGTGCTGGAAGAGTCTCCAGACCGGGGTCATAGCCCAGCTCTTCCTCTTGCCCTGTCCGTGATCTGAGCAAGCTGCTCTCGGAGCGTCCCCTGTAAATCTGGGACAGCAGTGCCCGACTTGGGCTTGTGAGTAGCACCCACTGCTGAGCACCCCACCTGGCAGGGGTCCATTGTCCCCACCTGCTGCCTGATGATGCCAGCTCCCTTCCCCAGGCCCTCCACTGGGAGGCAGTAGGGAGCCGCTGTGGAACCGAGTTCACCAGTCCTCCCGCATCACCCCAGACTCAGGCCATTTGCTTTGTGCATGCCCCACCTGTGGTGGCTGTCCCCTGAGGGCCCTGTGGCACGCAGTCAGTAGCTGTGACTGTGGGAATAGTAGAGCGTTTGGTCATTTTAAGCCTTTGTGCTCCTGTGGTACAGTATTGACCACATGGGGTTCTCCTGGTTCAGGTACCCAGAGACTGGAAACAGCAACTCCTCAAACACTTAATGCGGGGCTCGAACTTACGACCCTGAGATCGAGACCTGAGCCAAGATCAAGAGTCGGATGCTTCACCAGCTAAGCCACCCAGGCGCCCCAAGTCCCCCCAACACTTATGTCCTTACTTCCCAAGTGTAAATGTCAATTAAGGAGCACTGTTGCGAGCGGTCGGTGTTAAGACAACCCCAAAGAGTGGCTGGAATTTGCAGAGGGGCCTTGCAGTTCTGTTTTTCCCAGGGGATAGGAAAAGAGGGGAGTAGCAGTAAAGTGAGCTCCAGGGAAGTCTGTGCAGTGACTTCACAGCCCCGGGGGTTCGGCGGCCAGCTTGCCTGGTTGAGGTTCTTGACCCTACCACTTGCATAAAAAGGAGCAAGAGAAGAAGTGACGTCAACTGAGAATGTTTTTAATTAATTCAAAGAAATAAAAATGTAGCTGTTGATTTTTTTAAGTGGCCACAAAGTCCCGCTGATCATCGGTGATTGAAATACGCAGGGAGTCCTCGACATGGGTCATCCCTCCCCTACCTTACAGTCTTGTCACGAGTCCAGAGAAGCAGGCCCGATAGATTATTGCTGCCCACTCCCTTAGAGGAAGTGTCATGTCTGTAATCGTGGGCAAGCAGCTGAAGAAAACTCCTTTTAAAAAACCACTGAGAAGGGGGCGCCTATCTGGCTCAATTGGCTAAGTGTCTGCCTTGGGCTCGGGTCATGGTCTCGGTCCTGGGGTCAAGTCCCACATCGGGCTCCCTGCTCAACGGGGAGTCTGCTTCTCCTTTGCACTCTCCCTCTATGTTCTCCGCCCCCCTCAAATACATAAATAAAATCTTCAAATAAACAAGCCACTGAGAAGTTGCAAGATCGCAGTTGTGAGGTCGCGAACATTCAGATCTCGTCCTTGGCCTTCCCGTCCCCGTTTCCATCCCTGCTGGAGTCCTGGCTGGTGTTGGTCACGTGCCGCCACAGTTGAACCCCACTGGCCTGTGGAGCTACGTTTTTAAATGCTGTGAAGCACAAATCAGGTGTGAAACTTTCCACACCAGAGAGCGAGGACTTCTTCCTCTCGGAGCAGGAACTTCCAGAAGAGCTCCGGAGCGGCGCCACCGTGGAGCGGAGAAGCCGTCTCGGTGGTCGTTCTAGCACGTGTTAGCCTCTCCAGGGAAGAGCCTGCCTCCCCTGCTGGGGCCTCTCAGCGGAGTAAAGGGCATGGAGGGGGCCAAATGGTAGCTGAATTGCGCAGCTGTAAGGCCCAGGCATCCTCTTCACTTCTGACTTGAGATCTTGGGGTGTCCACGGGCAGTCTCTTGAAACCATAAGCAGGGTGCGTGCGTGTGCACATTCTGTCAGGTAAACGTAGGCAGCTTGCTTCGGGTTCTCCAGTAGGTCCGTGACCCAAAAACGATTGAGAACCGCTGCTACGAAACCTCTAGAAGTAATACAGATTTCCAAGAATATTCATACGATTTCCTCCCCCCACCCTCAACGAGGTGGGTCAAGCGCGTAGTAACCAGCTGTTTATTAACATCTATCACTTTCCTGGGGCGCCTGGGTGGCTCAGTCGTTAAGCATCTGCCTTTGGCTCAGGGCAGGATCCCAGCGTTCTGGGATCAAGCCCCACATCAGGCTCCTCTGCTGGGAGCCTGCTTCTTCCTCTCCCACTCCCCGCTTGTGTTCCCTCTCTCGCTGGCTGTCTCTCTCTCTGTCGAATAAATAAATAAAATCTTAAAAAAAAAAAAATCTCTCACTTTCCTGACCATAGCAAGCTCCTTGGAATGAAACGAGATTCATTTGCCAGATTAGAATTAGATGAAACTTACTTAAAACAGCCACAACGAAAATCTGGTAAGAATTTAGGATGTTTATAGGCTAAATTAAGAATTTGAAATGCAGGGAACCACACAGGTTTACGAAATCGGTAAATGGATCTGTAAGTTAAAATGACTAATGCCGAAAAAAAAAAAAAATCTCAAATCCAAAGCTTTCCATGTAGTAAATTTCATTTTGAACCCCCTGTTTACAAGGAGGTGCCCTGCCATTTCTCACACCTGCCCTGGGAGCACAGGTGGTGGTGTTTCCCTCTCACAGACGGAGGGCGCGAGCCTGTCATCCACGGTCACCCTGCCGCGGAGGGGCAGAGCTGCTCTGGCCCTGGAGGTCATGTTCCCTACACTTTGTGGCTCCAAACGCTGCCCTGTCTGATCCCAGTCTCCATTTCCACCTAATAAGTCCTATTATTCACGTTCTCCCATCCGGTCGCTCAGGTTGTCCCTGATTCTCATTTGCGCCTTCAAAAGTGCCGGCCCCTCTTAACCTGCGGCTGAATGGCTCTCAGAGAAGAGAAATTTTTTTTTCAAGCCTCTGACGAACGTGGCAGACCTGGGGCCGCGCTGCTCTCCAGAGCAGAATTCCCTCTGATCAGCCCGGGGAGCAGGCTACCCACCATGGCCTCGGAGAAAAGGCATCGAGGAAGGGGTTTTGATCCCCTTTGAGCTCCAGTCAGCAGAGGCAGCTTAGACTGCGGGAATAGACTTTAGAATTGGAAATGGCCTGCTTTTCAGAAAAACAGAGCTGAGGGGCTCTTTCTCCTTCTCTTTCCTGCTGTGACCTTGGGTCAAGTGGCCTGTTTTCTCAGCAAGACCGGATAACCTTGCTAATCGTGAAAGGAGCCAGACAGCCCTGTGGTTTGAGCTTGTATAAGAGAGGGCTCCCCGTGTGCTACTTAACCTCCTGAGCCTGGGTGAGGGATTAGCCTCCTCTGATAAGCGCTGCGGGCGTTATCCAGGCCTCAGTACATCCAAAGCCCGGAGGCTTTTTTGAGAGAAACATCATCGTGTGCCCACAGAATGCAGGAGTAATACTGACTCCATCGCCAATGGAGTTTGTCGTAAGTCTGGTTGAAAAAGTGCTTCTTTTAAAAAAAAAAAATTTTTTTTTTTATTTATTTGATCGAGAGGGAGAAGGAGAGAGAATCTCAGACTCCATGCCGAGCACAGAGCACAAGACGGGGCTCCGTCCCACGACCCTGAGATCATGACCTAAGCCAAAACCAAGAGTCAGCCCCTTAACCAACTGAGCCACCCAGGCGCCCCCGACGAAATGCTTCTAGAAAGTGCTTGTTCCGGGGCAGCACCCGGCTGGCCAGACTCGGGGGCTTCAGACCCCGTGTCTGACTTTCACCTTGGTACATACTTGTCCTTCCAGATCCCTAGGCCTCCGTCGTGACATCTCTCTCGGTTCTGTTTTCTCGCCAGGTCAGCGCTTATTCGGGGAGACCATCTTAGGGCTCACCCAAGGCTCCGTCTCCGACCTCCTTGCTCGCCCAAAGCCCTGGCACAAGCTCAGTCTGAAGGGACGGGAGCCCTTTGTCCGGATGCAGCTATGGCTGAATGACCCCAACAACGTGGAGAAGCTGATGGACATGAAACGCATGGAAAAGAAAGGTAAGCCCCACCGCCCACTCTGGCCAGTTGCCTTCTCATCTACGAATGCGCCGTTTCTTTTGAAGCCTTTGTGCAGAGCTGGTGAGGGACGTTGACCTTGGCCAGATCACTATCAGGCAGGGCAAAGGGATTTTTTGACAATCATCAGATGACGAGTACCTACGAGGACTGGGAAGATTTGTGACTTTTTCTCCCCCACGGACTGAACCCAAATACATTTTAGCATGGGGGGGACACTCAGACGGTTCCTCATAGTCGCCCTGGCCGTCACTGTACCCTTTTTCTTCTTTAAGGCCACCAAGAGGTGAGCATCACAGTGAGCGCGTTTGTTTGTTGTCTTTGTCTTGGCGGGTGCGTGGGGTAGTACGTCTCGTGCACACGCACCACACGCCAGGCCTTCCGTACCGTGTCTTACTGGCAAGCTCATCCATAAGCACATTTGTAGATAAGGAAGACTTATTCAGAGAAGCTGGGGGAATTCCTGCCAGAACAGGTCTCTCTCGCTGTTACTTATGGTCTTTGGGGCTGTGCAGGATTCAGCCCCCTTGAGGGCCACTTGCGCTCTTCTTACCCTGTGCAGCTGGAGCCCTCTCGAATGTTGATCAGCCTTCTTCTTACACCCTGGAGGCCCCAACACAGGAGAAATCCCAAAGCGGGGGTGCCTTGATGGTGCAAAGTAATGTCTGCTCTGTTTCCTGGTCTGCACTCCTACCTGCTGCCCCTCGTTTGTGCATCCTCCCCTCAGAGGACGCAGGGCTGTAAGCTCACGGAGTGGCCGATGTGGAGGAATCCCTTAGATGGGGAGGCGAGGCACCACCCACCCGTGTGGCCGGGGCGTGTCCGAGCTGAGGGCTGGGCACGGAGCCCAGGCTTACATCCTCTGAGTTCACCAAGAGAGCCTGCTGTTCACGGCCGGCCCGGTGGCACTGTTGTCACCCAGCCAGGGCAAGAGCTGGAGCTCCAGGAGGAAGCAAGCATGTCTGGTGTCTCCTCCAAGAGCTCCGTGGAGCTGGGCCTCCTGTCTGCCAGCTGCTATCCCCCCAGCTCTGCCCAGTGTGGGCGCATCCCCCGGGAAGGATGAGGCGCTGGCGTCATGAGACTTGCCTGACGTCAGCGGCTGGCAGAAGTAGGGAGCAGGAATCCAAAGTCACGGGCTGGCAGCCTCTGGAGCGGGGGCTCTCACACGCGTCACGCTCCCTTGTGCCCGGAGCCTGCCACCCTGGGACCAGTGGGCCCACGCAGCGGCCTTCCACCCCACACAGGGTCCTCTGGGGGCTCCGGCCTGCCCTCCGGTGTGTAGACCAAGGCCCTGACACAGGCCACAGCCCTTTGGGGGCCAGAGATGCCTGGTGCCACATCACCCCCGAAAGTTTTTTAACCTTCTACCTTGGGAAATTTCAAACAAAGAAGCAGAACGGTGTCATGAACCTAATATGTCCATTACCAATTTCCAACAATTACCCGTGCCCACCCGAGCAACGTTAATGCTTTCTGCACACTGTCGCCTTGAGCTCGGTGCGGGGCTCCGAGCCCCGTCCTGTGGCCCGCCCTCCAAGGCTCCCCCGAGCAGCCCCCCATGGCTGCAGGCCTCAGGAGGGGGACAGCCCTGGCTCTATCACCGCCTGGTATGTTTCTCCTTGTAGGCCACTAGAAAAGGACCCTTGCCTCCCCAAGTAGATCTCTGGGGGCTTCCTAGGCCTCGGCTCCTTCAGCACAGGCTCTGGGCGCCATCTTGTGTTACAAAACAGTTACTGTTTCAGCGGGGCCCAGGCCCCTCCTCATGTCCCAGGGTCCCTAAAAGCAGCTGTGGGCCCACTGTCTCCTCCCTCCCTCTAGCAGGGATGCTCACTGGAGGAGCCTTCCCCAGACACACCCGCGGTGAGCCAGAGCATTGCACTCCCTATGATTTCCCGCCCAAGGGGAGCAGCCGGCTGGACACACCAGGCTCGGTTCTCTCTGGCCACTGACTGTATCATATTCATTCTCTTTGGGGGAAGATCTGCCTTCTCAGCCGCGTTCCTAGATATAATCCTAAAATGGCAACTTAGTTAAGTCACTCCCTGGTCTAAGGTTCTGCCTACAGAATGAGGCAAATCATGCGAACTTCTCCAGGTTGTGAGTGAGCATCAGAAAGAACATGCCAGCACACATAACTGCTCGGTAAATGAGTTTTTAAAAGAAGTTAGGTTCCTTTATGATAGATGAAAGGCCATCGTGCTCCCAGTCTAGACTGGATGAAAACCTCTGCACCAGGTGATCCCACATGCTCTCTGCTTCCTTCTCTTCCCGAACGAAAGCTCTGCATGCTTCTCCCGTTAGCTCAAGTGTTTTATTGCTCTCCTGCCTTCTTCCTTTCCTCTAAACATTTCGTCTCCACCCTGGTCTGCCTTCTGCTTTCTGTCCCTTTATGAGGTGGCCCTTGAGCCAACCTGTTCACACAGCCCCCAGCCCCTGGACACACGCACGCACACACATACGCACGTACACACCACCTGGGCTAGCCGTGGGCTCCTCACCCCAGGGGCTACAGATGGACCCTGACCATCCATTTATTTGTGACCCAAATGTCAGTGCTGCTGAAGGGTGTGTCCCTGGCTTGTCATGGGGCTGGGGCGCTGGCCCCGTCAGACAGGACAGAGCAGGCAGCAACTGGCCCAGAGCAGACGTAGGTCAGCCCTCAGTTCTGTCTTGTACCAGCTGCGTGACCTGGGGCAGATCATCTCACTTCTGGGCTTCGGTTTCGTCATCTGTACACCAGGACCGTCGTGGTCCCTCTCCCGGGGCATAACAGGGGGGATCACGCGATTGATGTTGGCTGCTGCTGCTACAGCCGCTCCTCCCACCTGCTGCTTGAAGTAAATAACATTACGTCCATCTTCCATCCGTTTTAAGAAGTTTTAAGGGATTTTCAGACCATATTCCAAGCTAACCCACTAGCAAGCTCACTATGGGAAGTCTGAATGGCTTTTAACTTGAAGCGTAGTTGGGAACGGGCAATGTGTAAGGACAGAGGGGGCAGGTGAAGCCCCGACAGCACAGAGAGAGCAGAGAACTTGAATCTGGAGGCACGTCCCCTTTCCTTGGTGGCTGCCTGCTGCCCCCTCCAGTCCTTCTACAGTAAAAGGCCACATCAGGGGCACAAGGACTGTGTCCACCCCCAGCTGCTGGGCTGTCTCCTGCTGCCCCTTCCAGGGCAGCTGCATGTTTCCTGAAGCACCGAGCCCCTTCCAGCCGCCTCCCCTGCACTCCTGGGCGGGGCCTCCTAGCCTCCTGCTTTCTCTCAACTTTTCCTCAAGACCATGGCCCCCAGACCGCTGCCTTCCCCCATACCCAGGTCCTGCCTCATCCAGGGGGATTTTAAAACCCACCCAACCCCGTCCCGGGCCCCAGGTTCTTTGACCTCTTCAACCCTGGGCTTTTCTCCCCGAGTCTTGCCGTCACGCACAGCTGCTCTACTTCTCAGAGACTACATTCAGGCACCCCGCTCACTGACCACGTCCTGCCGTCCTTCCATGTTTCCCTGGCTTGTTCTGCCTCCAGGCCTCCGATCTCCCCTCCCACGCTTCGCCCCATTATTCTGCCATCTGTTCCCCTTACCTCCTCCGCCACCGTCCCACACTCCATGACCCAGCACTCCAGGATGCTCTGGCCATCGTCCGAGATGGACTCCTCTCTCCCCACCTTCCCATTCCCCATCCGCCTCAGATTTGGGGCTGCAGCTTCAGCGGGGTCCCCTGCTCTTCTCCCCACCCCCGGCCACCCCTCTCCTCCACCCCTGTCAAGATTCCTTCCCCATCACTTCGGGAAAACATGGGCCACCAGCTTTCCCACCTCAGTTGCTGTCAGCTTGTCTGTACCTCCAGCCCCCTGCCCGTCCGGGCTCCCGCGGCACCTGCAGTGATGAGCTCTTTCACCTGTACCACCAGCTCTCTCCCCTCAGCTTTGGAAACACTGTCAGCTCGCTCTCATCGTTAAATCCGCCCTCGGCCCTGCATTTCCCTTCTAGAAGCCATCCTCTCTCTCACTGTTCTTTTACATCTGGGTGTCTTAAAACAGTAACTCGTGCTCACTGCCTTCACCTCCTCACCTCCCGTTCAGGACTCTGCCCCCTGCCGCCTGGCTTCTGCTCCCACAGCGACCTGCACCTGTTCACCGTGGTCCCCAGCCCTGTCCTAACCGCTGAAGCCAGAGGGCCTCCTGGGTCCTCGTCAGACTCTCTGCAGCCCCGATGCTGTTGATCCTCTCTCCTCACTCATCCCTTCTCTCCCACCGTTGTCTCCTGGTTTTCCTCCCATCTCTGGATCCCCGTGGCTGCTTCTTCCTGGGGGTACCCTCTGCCCATGGGTGTCCCACGGAGTTCCATTCTCAGCCCCTGGTCTTTCTCCTCGACGGCACAGATTGCAACCACAGTTTCTGTCCCAGTGGTCCAAAATTCTTCTCTCTAGCCCAGACGGTTCTGAGCTGCATACCTGCCTGTCCACTGCCTATAGGACATCTCCATGTGTGCGACCCAGTGACCCCTCCAATTCCACTGTTTCAAGATGAATCACTGTCTTCTCCCTTCTCCCGTGGCACCCAACCCAGAGACACCAGCGCCCCCCCCATCTCCCAGCCTGACACCAGGGGGCTCCTCTGCTCTCCTCTCCTCAGTCCCTCAGGAGTCTGTCCCCCAGTCCTGTCACCTCCATGCCCTCTGCTTTTCTCCAACCCCCCCCCACCTCCCCAGTTCTGATCTTTATCATTCTTACCTCCTCACTGAGCCCCTTCCTGCCAGCCCTCCCATCCACTCTGGCGTCCAGACTGCAACCAGAGCAGCCTTTCCAAGACACGTATGGCTGTCATACCATTCCCCCAACTAAAATCTTTTCATTTCTTGCACTGCATTTAAGGTCAAGTCCAAACTTCCCAGACTCAGCCTGTCTCTCTCCAGCTCCTCCGCCCCCCTCCACACCCCATGTGCACACACACGTGTGCACACACACACACACACACACACTCTGGAACTGTGCCATCTTGTGCCCCTGGGTCTTTGCACGTGGTCGTCCCACTTTTTTTAACAGCCTCCTACCATCTTCTACCTCTCACCTATTTTTTCTGGTGAATCACTCCGTGGCCTTCAAGATTCTCCTGGGAGGCCCCCCCCGACCCCTCCCCAGGCACTCCCTTAGTGCCTGCCTCCGTGGTCCCCTGTGCCTCCTCCCTCAGTCCACTCTGCAGGGGTCACGTGTACCCTTCTCTGCGTCCCCCCCAAGCCGTTAGGCAGGGACAGCCAGCGACTTCACAGTACAGCGGAGCAGGTCCTCAATGAGTGTATTGGGTTTCCGAACGGTTCTGGTCCAAGTGTTTTGAGACGCTCTTTGGAAGAGCAGGGCAGAACAGCTAGCCGCCACAGTCTGCACGAAAGTCACCGTGAGCCGATGGGCTCCATGGCGCTCTGGGGGGTCGAGGGGCTTGGCGGGTCTCCCAGCGGGACGTGTAGCTCAGTCCGGTTTCTCTCCGTCCCTCAGCATACATGAAGCGGCGGCACAGCTCGGTCAGCGACAGCCAGCCCTGCGAGCCCCCTTCCGTGGGCGTTGACTACAGCCAGGGCGCCAGCCCCCAGCCCCAGCACCAGCTGAAGAAACCCCGAGTGGTGCTGGCTCCTGAAGAGAAGGAAGCTCTGAAACGAGCTTATCAGCAAAAGCCATACCCGTCACCCAAAACCATCGAAGAGCTCGCCACCCAGCTCAACTTGAAGACCAGCACCGTCATCAACTGGTTCCACAATTACAGGTACGGCCCGGCTCGGTCGATGTCTTGGTGGAGACCCGAGGGGTCTCGCACAGCGTTAGCTTCCAAATGAGTTTGAGGAGTTCTGTGGTTACGTAAGTCGAGGTCCCAAGTTCATGACAATCTATGGAGCATCTGCTAGATCTCCAGACACCGAGCCGAGTGTCTTCACCAGTACTGTCCCACTTGGTCTTCCCAGTCGTTTAAGGGACATAGTTCTACCTGCATTTTCCAGGTGGAAAACCTAAAACTCCGAGGCAGAAGGGCCTAGTGCTCTCCCATAGAACGAAGCAGACTGGGGTAAAAGGTTTGGATGGGCTCATGAAAATCCACTGACACATAATGGATTGTTGACCATAGCTGTAATCCAGACGTCCTTGGCTAGAAACCAGGACTCCCCAGTGGCCTGATGGGAATGCCTGCTGCTTCAGTGCCCCGGAAGTGACCATCAGTTACTCATTCTCATCAGAACATCCTTTTCTCTAAGGCTGAGCAACACTGGGGCCGATGCTCCTGGTTCTACCCAGGAGACAAGTACCCACGCGTAGCCAGTGCGGGTGAAGCGCTCCTGGTTACTTACCTCACACAAGTGGCGGGCGACAGAATATCCTAGACAGCCGGGGGCCATGGGGAGGAGTTGTGTCTCGGACCAGACCCTGCCTTATCTGTTAGGCTCTCCTGCAGTTTCCCAGGTGGCCTGGTAACCCCACCCCCACCCCCAGGTGCTGAGCAAAGTGGGAGGTTTTAAAATATTAGATGGGAGCCAAAATAATACCTTGACTGCTGATGAAAGCTAAGTTAGTGTTTGTAGCTTAGTGTGAGAGCCAAAGAGCCCTGCTGCCTGACCCCCTGGAACCAGGCCAGTTTATCCATCACGGCAGCACTTGTGCCCCCCCCGCCCCGCCACAGTCCTCCCCATGTGCGGGCTGGCTCCCGTGAGGACAAAGAAAGTACACGACCTGAGCACAACCAGCTTATTCATCCTAAATTTATAGATGAGCTAAAACCAGAAGCAGAGCAAGACTCACAGGTGTGATAATGGAGCTCTCTCCACAAGGAAGGAAACTTCAAGAACAGTAGACAAGGGAAATGAAGGACAATGAGTAGGAACCTAAGCAGAAGTTCCCCAGAGCCCCCCCTTGCCAGGTGTTGTGCAATCCCACTTTCACTTTCTCGGCACAGAGGTGCATTTGAATATGTACTTCCAAGTCTTCTGCAAGCTGTGTCCATTTTAGTGCCAGTGTGGTAACTGGAGATGACTACCTGAGTAAAGTTGCTACCAGTTACACAAAGCACCTCGAGAAACCATTTCCCCTGGCCCCACTGGGGTCACCTTTTTCCCCAGATCTCACAGGCCTCAGCTCAATGGCGGCCGCCTCCTGGCCGGGGCATGCGCTCTCCAGGTTTCTCAGCTTCTGTCACTCATCTTGCTGACAACCATGGGAATGCCCATCCCGTCACAGGGGGTCAGCTGCTCGCTGGAAGGGCCCCTGTGTGCATTTAGCATGAGCAAATTCAACCATATGCAACAAAAGTAAAGAGAGAAGGAGGAGCAATAGAACCTCAGAACTTAGCACAGGAGCTCAGATCCAGATCTCGAGTAGATGCTCAATGTTTTCTTTCCGAAATAACCGGAACAAAGCAGGCTGGGCTAAGACTAATGGAAGAACCAAGGGCAGAGATTTGTTTCAGCTGCAGAGATCTGGAAAAATATCCTGGAGGAGGTCTGAGATATGCAGGGTCTTGAAAAAAGAACTGAAAAGAATTTTCTTTTTTTAAAGATTTTATTTATTTGGGAGACAGCACCAGCAGGGAAGGGGGAGAAGCAGGCTCCCCTGCTCCCGTGATGTGGGGCTCGATCCCAAGACCCTGGGATCATGACCTGAGCCAAAGGCAGACGTTTAACCGACTAAGGCTCCCAGGCGCCCCTGAAACGAATTTTGTAAGGCACAAAATAGGTCAGATGAGAAGTGAGCTCTAGGTCATTTAGAACTGGCATAAAGCCCAAAGAACTGAAGTCACTTGGTCACGCAGGAGGCAAGGTGCAGAGCAGAGAGTGCGTGCTCCGTCCATGGCTTTAGCTCTTCCAACTAAATGCTTCGAACAGAGACCAGCTTAGCCTGGTAGACCCCCCAGAGCTTCATATTAGGACTGGCACACGTGCACTGAATTCCTCAGGGAGGAGATCGTTTCTTACATTCTGTGGGAGTTAAACAGGAAGTTGATTTTTTTTTCCCCCTCCGGCCCCACCAGAACTCACAGGGAATAATGGGGAAGGGGGGATCAATTTTTAGCCCCATCAAAAAAATACAATTTTACTTCCTCTTATCCTTTCACCCTCAGGGAAGTAGAAATATCTTAGGAGTGACCATTTACCCAGGAACAGGGCCCGGAATGCCAGAACAGAGTACCTACCACAGGACACCTGGTCTCCTAGAAGAATAGGTCCACCCAGTAGCAACTCGAATTTCAAGCCCTATATACCATGGCGTCCTACAGACCTTGTGTGACTTGTTTGAAAACCAGACCTGTTCCTGGAACCTGGTCTTTCTAGATCAGAAGACAGTAATTTTCATGGACATTGAGACAAATCTAGACTAAGAAGGATGTTGTCTGCTGTTGGTTGAGCATGTAGTATGTGCCAGACACTGAGCCGGGAACATTCCAGATGTGTCATCTCATCAGCTGCAAGGGTGACCCGTGAGGGTGGCAGCCAGGATACCAGGCCCCAGGCATGAAGCTGTGCCTTCCCTCCCCCCCAGCTCTTTTCCCTCAGCCTTAGCACAACAAGGATTCTGTCATTCAGAAGGCAGGTGGAGAGTCTGAATAGTCCCTTTTCCTGCGTCTACTTTGTGTCCTATGTGATACATTAATATTTTATTCTTAACATCTCTGCAAGGAAGATGCTGTTCTCCACATTTTTCAGATGAGAAATCTGAAGCTCAAATGGTTCAGGACCTTTTTTCCAAGCTGTATAGGTAGTAAGTTTACAAAGCCAGCTCTCAAGCCCAGGTTGGCCTGGTTCCATAAAGCCTGTGCTCTGTTCTGGGCCAGTCTGCCCCTGGGACTCAGAGTTCGCACCTCGTAGACCTGTGGCCGCCCATCTAGCCTCCCACCTCCCCAGCCAGGTGGGATGGGATTAGGTGTCGGCCAAGGGGCTTGAAAGACAGCAGAGCAGGCTTGCCCTCATGGCACAGTGTCCAGGAGCCTCTTGACAAGGGCTTGCATTTCACAGGCCCCCATGGTAGCCCCAAAAGAAGGAGGAGAGTCTTCTGTTACCCTGGGGAACTTCAGGGGTGGAGGGGGCTTTAGGACCTCACCCTGCAGCTCTCGCTCAGAAGCCATCCTCAGGACAAGGGTCAGGGCTCTCAGGTTGTGCAGGGAGCAAATAACGATGTGAACAGATCACCTCCACCAAGGGTTCTGACACACCGGCCTGAAAACTTTCTCCACGTCCCCACGTCCAACACAAGGCCTGCCATATAGTGAGCTCTCAAAACATGTTACCTCTGTTGGGGTCTGTGTACTGCAGAAAATGTTTTTATTGCATGCCTAACCCAAGGGCTTTCGGCAGGCCCAGTTGCTGCAAGACGGTGGGCTTCATGCCAGTTTACCTGAGGATGCTTTTCCACTACCTGTTGGCACATTGATCAGAGGCTTTTCAGCTCTTTGGATTAATGATCTAGAGAGACTTCTGATTGAGCACAGTACTGTGAGCAGATGGAAGGAGAAACTCTGGCACAAAAACAGACTTAACAAGAGCCCTTTCTTGATGTCACCAAGGGCCCCAAAACAGGGAAGGCCAGGGTCCATCTGTACTGTTTCCTTCAGACGCAACGAAGTAAGGGAGCACACGTTCCCCAGTAGGGGGGACTCCGCTTGATTACAACATGCTTCATGTACTGGAGCGCGTATTTGGGCTCCTTGCTGCTTGATCAAAAGTGACCCTTCCCTGGTGGTCTCCTCTTAGAGGAGGGAGTTGGTTGAAACATAATTTCGTGGAACCCTGCACGGGCCCTGACCCCTGACCTGTGGCTCAGAACCCGACGCTGAAGTTTCTTTCTCCAAAGTCCTGATGAAGAAGCAGTGGTTATCATCCATGCTGCGCTTCCATCTGTTAGTTCAGTCAGGGTTTATGACCATGTAGCAAGCACCATGCCGGCCTGGGGTGTCGCCGTCCACCACCTGCTGGGAGGTGGGGGGGGGGACGGGGATGGAGGGAAGGTGCCATTAAACAGGTCGCAGTCACGCGCCGTCCTAGTGGGGAGGAGAGGGCCGGCTCCCTTCCAAGGGACGACTCTGGCAAGGGCACAGAGTCTGGGAACCAGGGGAATGAGGCCGGGGACTGGGGTGGCGGCGGGGTGACACGGGACGGGGCCTGTGCCCCCCACCCCCAGCGGCCCCGCTGACGGCGCCCTCCCGCTTGTGTCTCGCAGGTCTCGGATCCGCAGAGGAACTATTCATTGAGGAGATTCAGGCCGGGAGCCAGGGCCAGGCCGGGGCCAGCGACTCCCCGTCGGCCCGAAGCAGCCGGGCGGCGCCCAGCTCGGAGGGCGACAGCTGCGACGGCGTGGAGGCCGCCGAGGGC
>NC_048227.1:8008750-8037603 GCF_002007445.2 Ailuropoda melanoleuca
AGCTGAGCCGAGCCGGGCCGGGCCGAGTCTGGCGAGCTGGGCCGAACCGAGTCGGGCCGAGTCTGGGCCGAGCTGGGCCGAACCGAGTCGAGCCGAGTCTGGCCGAGCTGGGCCGAGCGGAGCGGAGCCAAGCCGGGCCGGGCCGGGCTACACTGGGCTGGGCTGGGCTGGGCTGGGCAGAGGGGCAGGCGCCGACTCCGCGGCCTGGACCGTGTTGCGCACTTACCGCCCTGCGGGCCACAGGGCAAAATCGCCATAGGCCAAGGTGCATATAGAAAACAAAGGAGCATTAAGCCCAATCTATGTCGTGTTTTCAAGGAAGAAAACGGAAATGTGTAGTCGAGCTTTTTTGTACCCTGAAGTGTTTTTTTTATTGCCCTAAGTGATTTCCACAGGTTCTGGAATAACTCTTACAGCTTTGCCTTGTGCCCTCCTCTTTCGTGTGGGCTTTAAAAAAAAAAAAAAATCAAACCCACATATTAAAAGGGGGCTTTTTATCTGCCATCTAATGGCTTCAGAGCGATAATACACTATTATCTTCTTAAACCAGGAAAAAAAGGGGGGAGGGGGGATTTTTCAGAAAAATTAAAAAAGAAAGTTTTTGTAGCTGTTCAGTTGCCACTAAGAGATTGCACAGTCAAACCGACTCTAAACACACTAGTTTGGATTCCTAAATATTTTCAAGTAAAGAATCTTCTCGTTTGAAACTTTGAATTAAAATAAAACACATTTACTCCACATATTTTTTAACAAAAAGAAGTCACATCAGGAAACTATCTGATTTTGTGGTAGCTGACGTAGTGTTTTCTTGTACGTGAATAGAATCCTGACATGTAGTGCACATTGATCCATAGCTTTAACTGACTCTGGGCTTTTGCTGGCCAGGGTCTGTTTAATACACTCCATTCTAGGCCAAATCAGGACAAAAAGAAAAGATCCGAATCTAGGTATTTTATAATCTGCTTTTTAACCTCTAACCGCAGAGCACGCTGATCAGACCTCATATCTCGGAGGTTTAGGAGACAAGTTAGAACTGTAGCATGTCCCCGTTCGTTCTGTTTAATTTATGGTGTCTACGTCTGTGTTAGTGCGTACACGTGCGAGCATGTAAAGCAAGGAGGAAAGAGTGGGCCGCCGAGGTGGCAGCAGGCAGGTGGGGGGCCGCAGGGGCCCGCCCCGCGTGGGCAGCAGGCCTTCCTTGGCACAGAAGGCAGCACACCGCACAGCACTCTCCCGGGCGCCTGATGGACTGAGCCCCACCAGGGGCCGCCGCTCCCCGGGCCTGGGCAGGGCTCTCGCGCACGCGCACTCTCTCTCTCCCGCTCTTCCCACCACAAGCACTGAGGACTGTTGACGTCGTGGGAAGCTTCCTTCCCTGCAGAAGAGAGAACGTGGCAGTCTGGGCTCTGCTCCCACCCCTGTAGAAATGGCCCACACTCACACCAAAACGTTGTTGCTCTTCACTTCCAGACCAGACCATTCATTGGCCCTTCATTCATTCTGCCTCTTGGAACAGTTCTTTTATGCACAGTCTAGGGCAGTCTAAGTACAAATCAGAAGTCTAACTTGTCTCTGATTCCTCCTGTTGTCTGTGTGTATATGCGTGAGAGTAGAGGTGGATGAAGAGTGTGCGTGTGTGCGTGTGTGCAATTTTATACGTCTGTGTATTTTCTTAAGTACCTGTGCACACATAGAGTGCATTACTGCCACCTTTTTTCAATAAGCTGTTTTATCAGTTATGGCTTCTACAAGTTTGCTAATTTAGACTCCTTTATTGCCATATCTTTAAACTAACAATAGATGATTTCGGTATATATATATATTTTTTTTTGCTTATTTATAGGTGCTGTATTTTATTATCTGATTGTTAGGAAGGGATGAAAGGGGCAAATATTCTTTAGAGGGATAGACTGCCGGCAGTATTGGGTATAATTTACAAGATGTAGTTGTCATACTGTATATTACTGATTGAAAACTTTTTGACCGTATTGTGTATCATTGAAACCTTTGTCTTAGGTCAACATCTTTGGATGGCATTTTAATGGTGCATTCATTATTTCTTAAGTTTAATTAATATTACCTTTTTTGATTTGGGGGGGTGGGAGGGAGTTATAATTTTCAAGGTATGCTCCCGCTATTACACCTCAGTGTGCTTGTATTAATTAACTTGTAGGACTTTGACTGTAAGATGTGAAACCACATTTCTTGCATGATGTTTTAGGAATTATGTAGTTCATTTACAGTCTTTTAACCTGCAACCGCAGCACTTAGTTCAAGTTTTCACAAATTTAAGAGTCACTACACTAAAGACAATGCCTTTTCATGAATAAGAAGTTTTCAGAAGGCTCTAGGAGGCTGGGAGGCAGGCTGTTTGTCTTTTGATGGTCGGGTCATCTCTGAACTTGATACCTGGTTCAGTGAGAAGAGAATTCAAAATGGAGGAGCTTAAGGGGAGGCAGATTACCATCTGGCTCGATGCAGGTGCATTCAGAAGAGCGAGTTTGCATTAGTGACCCCCTAGGACAGTGAGTAGCAGAGCCCCTGACAGTACTGTGGTGTCCTCTCCACGAAAACCTCGAGGGAATTTTGTCATCGTATGTGATGAATCTGAATATCTGATTTTGATTAGAAAGAAAAGCAGGGAGTTAACCAGAAATGTTAGGGTAGTGTTTTAGTTTTAAAGGCATGACTGTTATTTACAAAGGTGTTCAATCCGAGGCAGTTGAGAAAGTATAGGTTTGTCCATCCTAGTGGCCACATAGTAACAGTCTAAAACAGCCACTTTGGCTCTTCCAAGCAATTTAGTCCCTTTTGTTGGGTTTTGTTGGTTTGTTTGTGTTTTGTTTTGTTCTGTTTTTTTGACTAGGTTTTTGTTGATTTCCACTCTACCTTTTTTGCCAGACTTACATCTGGGTGCTCGATACAATCAGTTGGTTAAGGTTTGCTTGCGGTTCTGTGTTTGTATTTTTTTTCCTCTATTTATTTTTTTTTTTAATTGTGATCCCAACCCTGTGATCGTTTTTGTTAAGCTTTCGCTGTCTGTAATACTTCTAAGAGCTGCCACTAAATAACAGAAACCTTTCAGGGGGTCGGGGGAGCATCCCCCCTCCTCGTCGCACCCCTCAGTTTGAGTCTAAGGGTTGATCTTTCATCTTGATAAGCAATATTCAAGTGCCTTGAACAGCATCCTCTCGGGGGGCTTACCTTCAGCTGGCTGGCATTCCAAGCAGCAGCTCCCACAGGCAGCCGACCTCCTCCTCTTTATGCTCCATCAGTTTAAAAAGCTGATTTGTACCTCTCCCCTGGGGAAAACGGTTCCGTAGAAAACACTAACGCTTAATTACAAGCTCCATTATACCATTTTAAATGGCTTCTTTTTGTTAATTGGAGGCGGTGTTCATAACTTAAGGTTTCTGCCATAACTTAGCTGGCTAAGTGGAGGCTCGGTATAAAAGCAGTGTTGGCGTTCAGCCTCTTGACCCTTGGCTCCCACCCACCCTCCCTTGTGGGGTATCCGAGGTAGCAGGTGTACGGTTCTGTCCTAGACCTGGGCCCGCTCGCTTCCACCGCCTGGCTCCCAGGTGACCGCCCACCTTGAACTTCGGGATCAGTTGGGATTTCTGGGATTTCTGTCTGCCAGACCGCCCTTCTTTAGAGAGGATGACCGCAGCCAACTAGCTCAGCTCGATCATTCTCAGAGCCGAGCTGCGTTTGGAGCGTCACGACCCAGGTAGCTCGTGGGCAGCAGACTGTCCCGGGGACGCAGGCTTGCAGAAGTCTCCAGGAAATGCCAGGATCTTGACTCGTATGACTACTCTCAAACCACAGCCACTATGTCTGTGAGAGTGACTGAGGCAAAAAGATGACAGTTGTGGCCTCCCTCCCTGCCCAGTGCCCTTCCTTTCGGCATCTTTGTTTTCTCCCCATTTAAGAACCGGCCGGTCCGATGTGGACCGGTGGTCCGGACCCAGACCGCGACAGAGCTTTGGGTTGAGTGTTTCTCTGTGCTCTCTGTGGCCGTGAGAGACCCCTGCCCATGTACCCGCCCCCCCCCCCCCGCCGCCCCGCGCCCGGCCGGCCGGCCAGCTCTAGGAGGAAGAAAACCTCTCGTCTGCCTCCCTGGCCCAAGCCGTATCTGTCGTGCAGCTGGTGAGCAAAGCAAGCAGAAGGCAGGTTGTACTCTAATCCGAGGGAAAGCTCTGGCATCGGCTCATTGCCCCAAGATCGTGCCCCAGTCACGCCCTAAGAGGTTGGGACAAGAGTCACCGCCACCACCCCTTCCCCACCCCACCCCCGCCCGGCTCAGTCCACAGGCAGGTGGACTAAGGGTTTCTTTGTTCCTCCTGAACTCCTGCCCTCTCTCGCAGAGGTGATCAATGAACTCCATTGACATTCTATGCAATGTTTCTCCTCCCTCTCGTTTTGGAAAAACAAACCTCACCTAAGACAGCAGAGAAGTCAGGGGGAGTAGATGCGCGCCCTTCTGGGACGCGCGCAGAGTGGAACGGTGGTAGTGACTTTACTCCATCTTGAGCTGGGGGACAACAGCCATTGCCTTAAATGCACTATGACAGGTGCCTCTCGACAGGCCTGTAAAAACCAGAGTCTGCCCTTAGCCATCGCAAGCCCCTGCTTTGGGAGGCCAGCAAGCCCGCCATGCGGGGGAGACGTAGTAAGGCGAGGTTCGGGCCTGTGTGGCCAGCGTGGTGGCTGCTTGCCACGTCCCTTCAGGCAAGAGGTCTGCTTCCCTCCCTGGATGTCCTCCCTGTCGGCACACTCCTCCTCATTTGTCCCCTTCTACCTCACCTGTGCTCCCACGGGACGTGACTCCTCACCCCCCTCCCCTCAGAAGCACGAGGCACAAGTGGGCTCTCGGGGGTGGGAGGAGTGGAGAGCGCTAGAAGCGTGGTGTTCGTGAGTGTGTCTGGGCCTGGTGGGCAGGCTGCTTTCCCTCTTCTCTTTTGTGAGCACAACCTGGACAGACAGCTGTGCTCCTCGAGGCACATGGATTTTTCTCTTGACTTCCACCTGTTCCTGACGCTCTGACAGCTGTTTCCTTTGCAGGCAGGGGCGGTCTCGGGCCTCAGAGGGTCTTGCTCTGTCTTGCCTTTGCTTTCTGCCCATTCCTGCTCAGCTGTTGAGATCTGTCAGAGCCATTTCCCTTGCCCTGGGCTGCCCCTAACTGGCCACGTGAGGACACTTCCCTAGGATTTCTGTCTGGTGTCGGGGAACGCGGTCTTTATTTGTCTCTGGCACAGGGAGGCTATGATTTCAGCTCCACTTTGAGACCTCCTTTGGAAGCGTCTCGAAGACGGGAGAGGAAATGGTGTTCTCCCGTCCGTAAACCCAGTCGTCAATCACACGACTCTTGCCAAAAGAATATGCCAGTTTCTACTCAGTGCAGAAAACAAACCCAGCTCCCAGAGCTGCTGGTTAGACGTGGGTCCATCCTCTTTGGTGGCCAGTGTTCTCCTGGTGGAAAAGAATTGGAAGTGAGAGACTTAAGAGTTGTGCTGTCTTCAGGCGCTTGGGCATTTGTCAGGAAATGCCCACAGCGGGAATTCCCCCCAGTGCTTTTGTGGCTTCATGATGGCCTTGGTGGCAACGGGGGAGCCTTGGGGGCCCCCACGGCGGAGCTGCCACCCCAAGTGGCAAGATGGTGGCCTGGGCCTCCGGTGTGACAGAGTTCCGTTTCCCTGCGTACTGAACGTTGGTCAGGCCGGCACGCTTGCTGAGAGGAGGGCCCAGTTTGGCAACAGTATATCCATTCCCACCAGTTTCTGCCTTTTTGTAGACGAAAGCTGCCAGGAAACAAGTTCCCAAGGAAAGTTCCAGAAAGATCCAGCCTGTGAACCCTTAGAGATGTGCTGAAAGCAGAGGCCCAAACCCTCGGAGTGAATCGGGAAGGCAGAGGAGGGGCGTGGAGGGCAGTAAGCCGGGCAGGAAATGAGCCCCGCCCGAGTCCCCTGCCTGTCCTCACCAGGGAAGGAGGAAATGCAGCTTCCCAGTCTCTCCCACTTGAGGGACCTGCCAGCACCTGCCCAGGGCTTGCTGCTGTTCTTCCTCCACCTCCCCTCCAAAGAGCCTGTGACCACGGTGTCTGTGGTATCTCCATTCTAATTTTTGCATGAAGTGACATTTAGCTTTAACAAGACATTTCCAAAGCGCCTAGTCTCCTCCGGAATGCTAACTTTAAAAGTTGGGCATTGTAGGCGAAGATTCCTAAAAAAGGCTAGCGAGAGAAAGGCATTAGGCTATGCAGAAATGTGTACTTCCCCAACCCCGTTACTAACCTTTGAAAATAACTTTTGGGTTGCTTTCCATGGGTCATTATAGTTTCTCCAATAATGTTAGGTATAGTCTGTTACTGTCATTTCTGTAGTGTTTAGGCTTTAATTTCTACCACAAAATATTGCTATATGCTATGTATCAAGCTTTCTGTGATCAGAAAGGAAAGGTGCCTTATATCCCAATGTCACGGCTACATCCCTATGGACAATAATCAGAAGCACAGTGTGTGCGGAAGCGTTGGGACTTCCGTTGGTGAAACCAGACACCATTCAGCAAGATGCATTGAAAAAGTGGCACGGGGCTGCTTTTGTTTGAAAGTTCCTCTCCTTTTTCATTTTTTCCATCTTTTTTCTTTGCTTTCTTTGCTTGCTTTTTTTTTTTTTTTTGGTAGTTCGCTTTAAACGAAAAGCACTTAAGTAGATGACTGTGTAAAAAGCTCTGTGCAATAGAAATCATTTTTCTTCATTTTTAAGAGAGAACGTATTGCACACCAAATGAACTCAAAGTAAGCTTTAGCCCAGGACGATTCAGGTTGTGGGTGTTCACTGTAGTTCTGTTCGTTCATGAACTGAAGGGAAAACAGGCCTCCCCAGCCCCCCCTCCCCCCCTTGCTCAGCCTGCCTCTCGCTGACCACCGAGCTGGGTGCTGGGTGCGCAGGGCCCACAGGCCCCGGGCGGGAGCCGCTGGCTGGGTGGCANTGAACTCAAAGTAAGCTTTAGCCCAGGACGATTCAGGTTGTGGGTGTTCACTGTAGTTCTGTTCGTTCATGAACTGAAGGGAAAACAGGCCTCCCCAGCCCCCCCTCCCCCCCTTGCTCAGCGGTCGACTCAGCAGCTAAGAACCCTCCCGATCGTGAGACCACAGCCATCCCTTCCAGCACTTAACCTTTTCTTGTTGAGTTGGATTGACTGCTACTGACCTGCCAGTGTGCGTGAGGGTAATTATAAAAGGATGTTTCCTTGAGAAGAAGAAAAAAAAAATTTATTTCTATCCTCTTCTATTTATTGTTAGGTTAATCATTTAAGTTCTTATCAGGAGTGTATTGTTGTTTTGTGTTGTTGTTGCTATAAATGCTTTTTGCTATCACTCCGGTGGTTACTGTCTTCTGCCTCCTGCCCTCTCCCCTCCCACACACACCCCCCCTCCCCGGAAAAGAACCGAAGGGTCTGGGGATTTGACTGGGGGGCAGAGGGGGCTTCTCCAGCAGAATCAGACCTCTGGCTCCAGAGTAACCGCTCAAAAACTGGTGGTCTCCACGTCTAACCTTTTCAGTGAGGGAGTTGAACACTCGTGTGAGGAGTTACAGACTTAGAAAAGCAAAGTTCAGTTCCCCAAAGCCTCCTAGAGCCTCTGGTAAGCCTTCTGGGTTCATGAAGTCTCAGCGAGCCCTGGTCAGAGCGGGCGCGGCGGCCTGGTCGAGACCACAGCTTCCGAGGGAGAGAGTGGTTTCCTGCAAGGCTCGCGTGGGTTGCTCTGTTTTGTTGGCTTTTCTTGTCGTTCTTGTTGGTTGTTCCCCTTGCCTACGAAGTTGGGTCAAAACCATCTTGCGAGGCAACAGTGTTTCCGAGTCCGGCTGTGGCTTGAGGACCCTCGGCAGGGTGGGGGAGCCCCTTTCCCCCTTGATGCGGTGAAGCGTGGAGGGGGAACACGTTGCTTGCGAATCAGGTGTGAAGGTGAGGTGGGGCTGGCTTCCCGGGCCTAGGAGGAGGGGGCTCCCCTGCAGGCCGAAGTCCAGGTGGGGCCACACGGCCGCTCCCAGAGGGCCCCCCAAGCCCCCGCCTTGCTTTCCGGGCCATGACTTCTTCCCTTCTCTGAAATCGTTGGGGGGGGTCCCGACCTCGTTCTCATCTCTTCGAAAGCAAGCCCTCCGATGAAATCACCACCCCCATCCCTCCTCCCGCCCCACCAAAGGGTTTTCATTTCTCTCTAATTAGTCTATGCATTTCTCTCTCTTGAGCCGTTTTCTGCCTCTTTCCTTGAGAAAACGGGCATCTCCTGTCCCACCGAGACCCCTCGGAAAATGCTGTGCATTTTGGAGACGTGAGGATTCATGCAAAAATTCTGACAGCATTTGAGAATGATTCGTTGGAAAATAGAAGTGGGGGGGAAAAAAAGGAAAGGAAAGGTGGGTTTCCCCGCATCCCTTTCCACTAAGTGAGACCTAGCTCTTTGCAACGTGCAATAACTACTTGCCATGAGAGCGGGTAGCGCCACGCTCCTGTCCAGACTACTAACACAGCACAAGACAAGCTCGCTCGCAGAGTGGCGGACTTCTTCCGGAATACCTTCCATAAGCTCAGCTCCCCCCCGCAGTGTATCGTGGTGTCTTTACATTTTAGCAGTATTTTATATTTTCTGTAACGCACTAAGTCTTAGATGTTTTTAGAGCTCGTTTGTTAATACAATCACAGACTTTTTTTTCTAATCCTCACAGAGACCCAATTGACCAAAAACAAAAACAAAAAAAAAGACAAAAAAAAAAAAAAACCAACAACAACAAAAAAAAGGCGTCATTTTTGTACAAATAGCTTCGAGAAGCCTCTGTTGTGTTGCTGTGGCCCATCTCCGGTAACATTTTTTTTTTCTTGCTATTTGTTTTCGACATTAAGAGTCAAAAGTTGGTCCAGCTGGCGTGGGGGTGGGGGAGGCACCCGTCGGCCCCTGGCGTTGTCCCTTCTGTCCTTGGTTAGCCATACGATGTTTGTTCTCAGCACTGTACAACGGTCCCTATATGATATGGAGAAGCAATATCACTGTATGAAACTCACACCATGTATTATTATTATTCACTAGCACCCTAGGTGTGATAATTGAAGTAAATATCTTTTATACAAACACAAGACTGCGTGGGTTGTTTTTATTTAAAGTGCCCCGGCCTGAAGAGAAGCAGCAAACACTCTCATTCTGGGTCCAAAGGGCATCTCAGGAGCTGCCTGGCCGAGGTAGACATCCCTCCGCCTGCCGGTGCTTGTGGTCGCGTGGGGCCGCCGGACAGGTGGCCGCAGAGGCCTGGCATAGGGTCGGATGCGTGGGGGTCTGGGCAGGCCCTCCACCGCGTCTCCAGCCGGGCCTGAGTCCCTGCTTGCTGTCGTGGGCCTTCCTGTTTGAGTAGCCTTGAAATACTGACCCTCCTGGCGTCCGCCTCCTTGTCTGTGAAATGAGCACACCATCGCTTGTCGCGCAGGCTCGCGAGGACCGGGAATGGTGGCCGACGGCGCTGGGCCAGGCTGATGGTGGCGGCCCAGTTGAGTGGGGCTCGGGTGCCCGGGGGCCGCGGCCAGGTACCCCTGCAGGGCAGCCCGCACCCAACCAGTGGCTTGGCCTAACCTGCTCTGTGTGTGTGTGTTGGCGGCCGTGGGGGGAGGGGGGAGCGTCTCTCACTTTGTCCCTGAATCCTGATGTCAAAGACAAGCCCCCTGGGGTACCCGGTAACGCGAGCAAGTGAGTGGAAGGAGGAAACGGTGTCTGTGGGTTTCTGGAATGTACGGGCTCCCGAGAAGGGGTCTCCAGCCAGCGCGCGGGGCTGGAGGCAAGAGAGCTCTGTAGAGTTGGCTGCTAGGTGGCCCATGTGCTCGTGACTGAAGAGGTTTCTCATCTTGAAATCTAGAAGGTTGGGAAAGACTCGCGATCCTCACCGATGTGTGACAGGGCGGGGGTTGGTTTGTCGTGCAGTAATTTGTAGGTTTCAGAATGCGACGCTCCCACATGTGGTACAGAAGCATGAGCCCTCCTCCCTCCCGTGGGAGAAGCCCCCGCGAGCACAGGACAGTTTCCCGCCAGCACCAGGCGCTCCCAGAAGCCCTGAGTCTCATCGGGTCGCTCGGACCTGAGCATGGCCAGAGCTGTCCCCCAATGTCTGCCCCGACAGATGGGAGAAATTAGGATAAAACCAGCAGAGCTGTGTTCTGAGTTTGACTCCACTAACATTCTGCTGCTTTTCCAATGACTGGTTTGGGTATGCCCCCCTCTTTAAAGATCTGGTAACTAAATTAAAATATAAAATGTAAAAAAATAAAGAACACTTGGCACAAAGCCTTTTAACCCAGAAAGTCTCCCCTGGTGCTTTTAAAGTGAGATTTAATTAAGCCAAACTATAGTTACACATGGTTTCGTAGGCCTGACTCTTTCTGTAAACGGCCAGCTCCCGAGGCACAGAAGGGAGCGAAGTTTCATGCTCTGACTGCAACCCCCGCTCCGGGCAGAGTCATGGCCTCCCTGTGTGTGGCCTCCCTCTCCCTGTAGTTAAGTGGGTCTGAACAAAATGACGGAGCTTGTACAGAGGAAGTACAGAGGCCAAGGCCACCCCTTGAAAAAACCCAGGAATCGGGGGCGCTGATCCCTGATGCAGTCGCGAATCTACGTAAAACTTTGGACTCCCCCAGAACGTCACTGTTAGTAGCCTACTGTTGACCCGAAGCCCTACCCATAACATAGTCGCCGAACACATATTTTGTATGTATACGTATAATATACTATATACTGACAATGAAGTAAGCTAGAGGGAGAAAAAAAATGTGATTAAGAAAATCATAAGGGGGGCACCTGGGTGGCACAGCGGTTAAGCGTCTGCCTTTGGCTCAGGGGGTGATCCCGGCGTTCTGGGATCGAGCCCCACGTCAGCCTCCTCCGTTGGGAGCCTGCTTCTTCCTCTCCCACTCCCCCGGCTTGTGTTCCCTCTCTCGCTGGCTGTCTCTATCTCTGTCGAATAAATAAATAAAATCTTTAAAAAAAAATCATAAGGAAAATACATTTACGCTGGGGAACTGTAAAAAATCCGCGTGTAAGTGGACCCGTGCGATTCGAACCTGTGTTGTTCAAGGGTCAGCAGTAATCATCAGAGTGGGCGAGTCATCAGCTGTGAGCCTGTCTGCCTGTGTTTTTGAAAGGGCCTCCCAGTGGCTGCCTTGGGTTGGGGTACACTGCTGCCTCCTGCACAGTCCCTAGCGTGCTGGCTTTGGGGGGCACACGGCCTGCTGGTCTCCTCTTGGGCATGGCATTGGTTCCTGCGCAGGGACGTGGGGGCGAGCTGAGAACCCCGAGGACTCTGGGGAGCTGATTTGATGTTGGTTTTGAGGGGGGGGCTTCTGGTCACCAGACCCTTGACCTGCGTCTGGCCCCCCGCAGGGTGGGGTGAGCCACGTTCGTGGAAGCGGGAGGCGCAGCGCGTGCCCAGGCTTGGACGGGCCAGAAGCAGCTGCCTCTTCCAAGAAGCTTGGGCTCTCGGAATGTCGAGAGGAAGGGCCTTTTTTTCTTTTTTCAAGAAATCGGTTTGTGGACGGGTAAAAGGCTGCTCTGTTTGGGACAGCGGAGTGGGGGGCTCCGGGGAGTGAAGTTGGAGGACCCCGCTCGCTTTGCAGTGAGGCACCGGGACCCTCCCGTGTGGTCACGTGGCAATGCGCTCGAGCCCCCACGTCTGTCTTCTCTTCCCAGCTGCCGGGCGACCTTGGGCAAGCTCTAGGCAAGCTCAGGAAACCCTTTCTGAGAGAACGAAGGGATTTAGCTTCTTTGAGCTTCCATCTCTGTCTCCGTGGAGGGGATATAATACTGCCAGACTCGCAGGGCTGCCGGGGGCGGGGGGGGGGGGTACCGAACGATGACACCTGTAGACTGTTCATTACAGCGCCCAAAGCCCACGGCAGGCACTCAGGACGTGTCAGTGGTGGCGGTTGCTGTGGCTGTTATGTCACCGACTTTGGTGGCTGGGGCAGCTCCCTCGGGTCAAAGCCGTTTCCACCTTGTGCTGGAGCCGGAGGAGCCCCGACTCGGGAGCAGGCGCTCGCGCGGGTTAGCCAGGGCACCGGCGGCCACGGCCTGACCACCACCAGTGACGCCCAGTGACGCCCCACAGGCTCCAGCCTCTGCTAAAAATGCAAGTCTCAGTTCCTCTGTGGCTGAAGCCGCCACGCTGGGCTGGGCCACAGACAGGAAGGCAGGCCCCTCCCTGCGCCTCAGTCTTGTTGGGGGGGGGGGCGGGCCGTCCCAAGAGGAGGCTTCCTCTTAGAGGCCCATCTGACTGGAGCATCTGGTGAGGCTGCTCCCCACCCCGGGACCCCCAAGCCCAGGAGTCTCTCGTGTTTGAGGAGAGTAGATTCTCTGGGACAGTGGTTCTCGACCGGGGGTGACTTTGCCCCTCGGGGCACTTGACAGCGTCTGGAGGCATCTGGGGCTGTCACCGCCGTGCAGGGTGGTACCACTGGCATCTAGAGGGGAGAGGACAGAGATGCTGGTAAACACCTTACAAGGCATCGGACAGTCTCCCCACCCCCAACAAATAATGATGTGGCCCCAAATGTCAACAGTGCTGAGTCAAGGAGTCCGGGGGCTCCTTCCCGGGCATAGTCAGCAGATAGTCACTGAGAACTGCCCTGTGCCAGGGACATGCTCCAGGCTGGGAGTCCGGCAGCCTCAAGCCGCTCCCAGCCCAGAGGGGAGACAGAGCCGTGCAGAACCACAGCCCAGGCCTTAAAATGGGAAAGGACATTTGCAGGCGGCGGGGAGAGCACCCCGGAGTGAGGGGAAGCAGGTGCACAGAGTGAGCGATGTAGCAAGTCAGAGGAAGAGCCAGCTCCTGAGTGCGGGCAGGGTGGGCGGGGGCGGGGGGCAGCTGCACTGTTGGGAAGAACAAAGCTGACTCTGGAAGCAGTGGCTGTAGTTGAGGCTTGTTCTCTCCATCTGACCAGATGTAGTGAAGAGCGGCTGCAGCCATGCTCGGGGTACAGGGATCCCAGCCGGGAAGAAAGTGCCCCCCAGCTCAGACCCAGCCCGGGAGGCCATGCCCCGGGAATCCCTTTGCAACCTTCTGTCTAAATGAATGGGTGTTTCCCCACCAGGAGGTATGGACTCAGCCCATCAGCTGATGGCATAGAGGGCTAACCGTGCCACTGATCTGCGTCATAGCAGGGGACAAACAAGGAGCTTGCCTTTCAGAGAGGCCAGATGGTAGACCGAATAAGTAAGTGAATTACGTAGTGCCTTAGACAGTGGTCAACGTTACAGGAGAAAAACAAGGTAAGGGGAATTGGAAGAGCAAGGCGAGGGCTTAAAGTTTTAAATCAAGTGGTCAGGGTAGGCCTTGCTAGAAGGTAACATGTGAACAGAGTCTTGACAGAGGGGAGGGGATGCCAATGCCTGACGTAAGAACATCCCAGGCAGAGGGGAAACAGTAAGTGCAAAGGTCCTGTGGTACAGATGTGCCTGGGAGACTGAATAGCCGAAGCAAAACCACCAAGGGAAAGAGTGGTAGACGACCAGGCCAGAGAGAGGAGGGAGTGGCAGGGCAGGAGGTGGGGCCTTGCAGGCCGTTGCAGAGTTTTGGCTGTTACTCTGAGGGACGTAGGCTCCATTGGACGGTTTGGACAGAGGGTGGTCTAATCTGACTGTTTAAAAGGCTCTCTCTGGAGGCTGCTTTGTGACTAGACTGCAGGGCTAAGGGTGGAAGAAGGCAAATCTGTGAGGAGCCTGTTGCCATAAGGCCCAGAGGCTATGATTTGCACCAGGTGGTGCAGTGGTGAAAAGTGATTGGCTTCTGGATGTATTTTGAGGGTAGAGCCCAAAATAGGACTTGAGACAGATTAGAGGAAAGGAGGGATAGAGAAGAGCGAGGACAGGCTTTGGGCTGAGCCACTGCTTCCCCAGCCCTGAGGACACCACCTCCCAGGCTGTCCAAAGAGGGGTCCTGCTGGGGTGAAGCAGGTTTGAGGGGCAGGGATCAGGCCCCAGTTTGGACCAGTTTGGACTCCACGCAGTGAGCTCAGGGAGAGGAGTGGCCTGGAGGACACGCTGGAGAGTCACCACCTTTCAGTGGCACGCCAAGTGACCGGAGGGAAGGACAGGAGAGCATGTGGGGACACTGCCTTGTGGGGACACCGCCCGGGTCCCGCAGCGTTGAGAGCTCAGCAGGGAGAAGGAGCAGCAAAGGAAGGAGAGCGAGCAGCCAGCCGGGCAGGAGGCCCGAGAGGCCGTGGTGCCCTGGAAGCCAGGAGCCGGTGGGTCAGGAAAACGAGGGCTGAGGACACAGCGATGAGCGGGGTTTTTGGCCACCTTGGCAAGGACAGGTGGCGTAGTGGGCATCCAAGTCAGAAGGGAAAGGTTTAAGGTTGTGGACACAAGAACAGGTTAACTTCTGTGGAGAGTTTTGCAGGAGGGGAAGTAGAGTCAAGGGGAGTGTGTGTGTGTGTGTGTGTGTCACACAGCAGAGCCCAACACGCTCCGTGCGCTTGTGGAAAGAAGCACAAGAGCCGATGCCACAGGAGAGAGGGAGGACCCTGGCTGGGCCCCCGGACCGAGGGGCTGCCACCCGCAGGCACGGGAGTGCTCAGCACTCATCTCTGGCCACCTGTGGGGACAGACAGGTGTAGAGATAGCGGGCGATGAGCAGGGGGCTGATTGAATAAGGCAGGGCCCCCCACCAGCGGGAAAGCCGTGAACACAACACCCCAGGCCTGCCATCCAGTTGTGATAAGTTTCTGCATTTAATCAATCCGCAGTCCGAAATTGTGCCTTGGGGCGCCTGGCTGGCTTAGTCGGTTAAGAGTCTGCCTTCGGCTCAGGTCATGATCCCACGGGCCTGGGGTAGAGTCCCGCATCGGGCTCCCTCTCCCTCTGCCTGCCGCTCCCCCTGCTTGTGGTGGCTGTCTCTCTCTCTCTGGCAAACAAATAAATATAATCTTTAAAAAANTAAAAAAAAAAAAAAAAGGAAATCGTGCCTTGACCTTAAGTCTTGACCTTGACATTGCTTTGATTTCTTTGTCCCCTCTGTGCAGTACACCCCCTAGGAAGCCTTCCCAGATTCTCCCCAAAGGACAAGACCCCACGAACTTTCACAGGGGGAGGCTGTCTGGCCCGTCTTACATGGGCCACCTTGCAAGGGGTCCTCTCTCTATCCCACTAGCGTTCGTCTGTCAGTCACTCCCTCCCCCACACCTGCCCCCACCCAGCCTCTCCTTCTCCGTAGGTTTTCCCCTTGTTGTTAGATACCGCATTCTGCATGCTCCGTACTCCTGAGCACGCCGCCCCACTCCATGCTGCGCCATCTGGCATCTGTCCAGAATGGGCCTGTCCCTAGGTCCCTCCCCTGCCACCTCCCCCATTCCACCACCACTTTGACCAGAGGCTTCCCTCCATCTCCTTGCTCAGCCTTTCTTGAGACCCCAGCGACCCCTCCTTACTCACTGTCCCTATTCAACTTGGCACCGTGACACACCTAAGTTCCCCCTGCTTCCTGCCACCTCCTCCCTGGGTCTTTTCTGGGACACCCCTGAAAATGTCAGTGTTCCTGAAGGTTCTGGCCATTCTCACCATGGCTGTCTCTGGGCTTCCATGTTCGCTGCCATGGCGGGGTGGGAGGGGGGGTGCCCTGAGTTCTCCCCAGCCTGCATCTTTGGCCTCAGGCCCTGGGTCCCGCTCCCCCATCCACAGGACCCCTTAGCGGCTCCACTAGCACCCCCTACTCACGGAACCCAGCCCATGCTGCTGCTCACCCCTTCCGCGTTTGGGGAACCAGCTCCAGGCACAGGCCTCACCTCCTGGGTTCTGTATAACAAAGGGGTCACAACGGCCTCCAGTACCTTCTACTGCCTTGGCCCAGGGCCGGAATCCAAATCCGGTTCTGCCAGAGTCCAGCTCAGGACCTCCTTTGACAACTTGGTAGTGGCCACCTGAAGAGGTGCCCCCCAACTTCTTGGTCTGCTGTTCCTTCCCCCAGCAAGGAGGCAGAGGAAAGCAGGGAGTGGCAGCCAGGGGACCCCGACAGAGCAGACTGAAGTGGCTCCAGGGTAGGGTCTCCGAGCAAGGTCTGTAACTGAGGCCCCTCCTTTGGGGTGGATGCCCACACGGGCAGTTGCCTGGCCTTCTCGTCCCCCCAGCGTGGACCGACAGCTCACTGCTAGGGTCCAGCTGGGCTCCCAGCCCCACCTCGGCAGCCTCTGGTATCCCACCACACCCGGGGCCTGCCTTCAGCCTCGCCCCATCACCTCTGCCGCCCCACCTCACCCAGCCCCTTCCCCGTGTCTCATGGGTAGCCAAGCTCCGTGTCTGCTGGGAGTGCAGGCGGCCAGCCCTCAGTTCTGCTCAGAGCCCCCTCTTCAGGGATGGCCACTCCCGACTCTCAGCTTTGCTCCCCCCAGAGATCCCCTCGATGGCTAGCCCAGTGTCTGGGGGCAGGGGCAGCAGCATTTGGGGCAAGCCGTCCAGGCCAGCTCCGCAAAGCGGCCTGGCACCCACCGGCTGGGGCAGCCCAGAGCAGTGCGCAGGCACGGGCACCCCTCTTACTGCAGGGGCCTGACCAAGACCGTGCCAGGTGAAATAGCAGTGCAAGCAGTCTTCTTGCTGGTATCTTACCTACCCCTCATGTGGCACTCGGGCCCCCACACCACACTGTGGGCACACCTCTGGGGCTGAGGGCTCGCTCCAGCTAGACTTTGGTCCCCCCCCACCATAGTTCCCTGCACCTCCACCCCGGCCTTCCTATCCCCACAGTCTACAGCCTGAAGGCCAGAGCCCCACCCCGCCACCCAGCTGTCGGGGAAGGGCTTGCACATGGCCTGGAGGGGACACCCTGGGTTTTGGTCCCGGACCAAGAGGCCTCCGTTCTTCATCTGTAAAATGGGGATCACCTTTTCTGACTGATTGGATTGTCGCAAGATGTGGAGTCTGGCGTGTAGCGGGCACCCAGGAGATAGAGCAGGTGGGGGTGAGGTCAGCGTCACCCCCGCCCCAGCTCAGGACGCTGAGCGCAGCCAAGGCCAGGTTGGCAGGCCACGTGGTGATAGGGAGGGTACGGGGCCATCCTCCTGACTCTGCCCCTGGCCTGGAGCCTTTGGGCATTTCTGGTGCCACAGTGCCCCCTGGTGGCCATGCCGCCTACCCCGAAGCACCGCGCCTCCACCACCTTCGCCGCCGCCGCCATTTAGAACTGAGACCCGGGCTGCTCCCAGGCACCCACTGTCCTCCCTGCTACTGGCTGCTGATGATACCCCCCCCCCCAGGCCTGGACTGGGAGACTCTCCCAACATCTCCCACCCTCCGAAAGGACAGGAAGGTCTCCATACAGAATGATTTTGGATTGGCTTTTGTTGCAAAGACAACACCTGGCACTTGGGGGGGGGTTTAAAGACTGTGGATCAGGGGATTCCTGGGGGTGGGGGGCCACCCCGTCCCCCTCACTGAGCTGGAGCCTGTTGGCGGAGAGGCCAAGTGAATCTGGTGTCGGCTCCAGAGGCAGGACCCCCTCTACCTCCTGCTGGATCTAAAGCAGGCCCCCCACCCCTGACCGTACCTCCCTTCTCCCCCACTCCTACCCCTGAGCCCTCCCTCTGGTCATTATGCCAGAGCACAGCCCTGGAAGAAACTTGGCATTTGCTGGGTACCACGTTCCTGCCTTGCTTGACAGAGGCAAAGTGAGGCCTAGAGAAAGCAAGGGGCTAGCTGGGCTGGCCAGGCTCCCGGCTGGCCGGGGCAGAGCCAGGGGGGAATGGGTCCCCTGCCCTGGGCTCCTTCGCCTGCCTAGAGAATTTCAGGATCGTACTGAGTTCTTCAGGCCGGGAGTGGCCCTGCTGGCTGGCCTCACGGCGGTCCCTTACACTGTGGGTTGGAGAGGAGAGTGGGGAAGGCACCACGGCCCATACCAGGCTCCCTCTGACAGCCACGTCTTCCCTTGGCACAGGGCGCTGCGCAGAGCTGCAAGTCCACGTCACCGAGGCCACGGCCACGGCAGCTGAGCAGAGGGACCTGATCGCCCGCTTGGAGCAGGACCTTAGTACCATTCAGTCCATCCAACGGCCGGACGCCGAGGTGAGCCCGCCCCCTCTGGCCTGCCCCCTCCCCACTCACCCCTGGCTTTGAGCCCTTACCCAGTAAAACTTCACAGGTTAACCGGCCGGCTCCTCAGGCAACTGGTGTCCACCCGCCCCCACAAGGCCCACAGGGCTGTCACCCACAGCCTGAGTGTTGCCTGCACACTTCACCACAAAGGCCCAGTTCGGGACACCGGGCCATAGGGCACAGGCGCAGGCTTGGAATTCTGCCCTGCGAGCTGTGGGCAGAAGCCGGGCAGGATGACCCACCCATCCCACAGCTAGAGGACCTGAGGCCCGGGGGTCCTGGAAGGCCCCTGGAGGTCACTCTGCCACCCACCGCATTTTCTAGATAAAGAAATGGGGCTCGGAGAGAGCAGCTGGGCTGGCCCGGCAGGGCCGAGGAGCCCGTGACATCACTACCACAGAGCTCCCGCCTCAGGGTCAACCCAAGGCCCAGCCTTCCCTTTGGGGGCCCACGGGAGGCATCCTTTCCAGGCCTCTTGTGGCCACTGGGGTGCCCAATCCTGCCGCCAGACCACCCCACCTGTTCCTTACCCCCATTTGCTTGACGCCCTGGAACATTCAGTGGCACGTAGAGCAGCCGGCCACCTCTTGCCCCCACTGCAGGGCGCAGCTGAGCACGGCCTGGAGAAGATCCCAGAGCCCATCAAGGAGGCCACCGCCCTGTTCTATGGTAAGGAGGGGCTGGCCCGTCTCCGACACAGCGATGGGCAGGGCGGGAGCAGGGAAAGGAGAAAGGAGGGGCTACCGTGTGAGCCCTGATCCCTAAAGAGCACTCCCCTTCCTCCAACAAGGTCAGGGCTCCCCAGCCCAGCAACGCAGCAGCCACCAAAAAGAGGGGGGCTGGGTCCACCACTTGCCCTCCTATGCCTTAGCTTGACACCCCCACCTAGGACCCTCGCCCCCTTTGCCCTTCCAATGGCCTATCGGTGGCTGGTGGGCGGTAGTGAGCTCCCCAGGGAGGCCTCAGCACGGAGACACAGCCCGAGAGCTCCCAGCGCTGCGGGGAGGTGGCCTCCTCTGGCATCAGTATCAAGGAGGAACCTGGGGCTGCTGCCAGGACACTGGAGGGAGGCTCTCACGGCTTCCCAGTACTTCCAGTGTCCTTTCACTTCCCCAGGAGCGGGGGGAAGGGGGGAGGGCCTAGTCCAACAGATCCAGGGGTGTCAGATCCAAGTACTGAGGAGCGGGGGCCTGGGGCCCTCCAACAGTATGGGCAGGGAGGCTGCCCAGGACCCTCGCCTCCTAGATCCCGATTCCCCTGGACACCCCTTCCCTTCCCCAGCCTCTCAGCTCCTGTGCCCAGATACCTATGACTTCTACCTCATGGCCCTTGGCCAGAGCTCCCTCTGGGCTGGGGCAACTTGACCTGAGGACCCCCTGGTGGGTTCTGCCTCCTGCCACCCCAAGCCACTCTCCCCTACCTCCTAGGACCCTCAGCACCATCCAGTGGCACCCTCCCCGAGGGCCAGGTAGACTCGCTGCTGTCCATCATCTCCAGCCAGAGGGAGCGCTTCCGTGCCCGGAACCAGGAGCTAGAGGCTGTGAGTCACATTCTTCCCTCCCTTATGCCCCCCGGACCTGAGGACACAGTGGGGGACACACAGGCTTGGGGGCAGAGAGAGCTGTCACAAACTGTAAACCACAGAGGGGTTAGATTTGTTCTGTGCAGTCAGGGAGGGCTTCCTGGAGGAGGTTATGCCACGCTGGGCTTTGAAAGAAGAATTAGACACTCAAAGTAGAGGAGCCTATGTGAGCAGAGACAGGGGGCCAACAAGTCCGAAAGGCTATGCCAGGCCTGCAGGAACAAGACACAGAGGGCCCTACTGCCAGGCTGGCGGGCTACCCAAGGATTTAAGCAAGGGAGTGACACTGTCAGAATGGAGGGTAAGAAGGGTCACTCAGCAGCCAATTTAGGACAGAACCTGGCCTGGGAAGACGACTGGAGAGTGGTCGCCCTCGTCCAGGAAGAACCGTCTTAATCAGGTGGGGGACTGGAGACAAGGGCAGGTTGGAGAGAGGAAGGTCTTTGAGCCCTGTAAGGAGGAACGATCTGGAAACGCTGAGGAGCCCCGTGGGACTGGGAGAGTACCCGGCTGGGGGCCTTCCTGGAGGGGCGCCACGAGAAAGGGGTGGTCTGCAAAGGTGACCTTTAATGTGAGGTGCGTCCCTGTGGTGACACGGTGCCAGGAGGGTGGCTGGGGTCCTGGAAGGGGGAACAGGATACTAGAGAGGGGGTCAGGGAGGAAGTGAAAGGAGCATGAGAAAGGGATGTCCGGGACACAAAGGCCCAGGCCAGGGCATGCCCACAGAGGGACTGGACGCTGGATCGGATTGCAGAGAGCCTGGTGACAGACCAGAAGAGTACCTGGAGGGGTTGCTGTCCCAGCCTGGAAGACTCCCCATCCCCCAGAGCCAGCCCAGGTCATCCCTGAGCTCTCCTGGTGCGAGCAGGAGCCAGGAAGGTTACCATCCTTCTCGAAGAGTTATTGCTTGAGCTGATGATGGAATTTCTAGACTCTTCCTCTCCACACCCACAGTTGCCCCCCATGGGGCCTCCAGGCTCACGCCGGGGAGAGGCTGACATTCACTGAGTGCCCACAGTGGGCCAGGCCTGCTGCTGGTCCAGTGGCAAGGGTGGACCAGCTCCAGTGGGACCTCCTGTGATCTGGGCTCCAGGGCAAGAGACTTCAAACGAGAGGGTGCTCCCCTCACAGCAGGGACTAGAAACACTCACACTCCCCTCGGGGACTAGGGACAGCCACACAATGGAGCACTGGACAGCCCTTAAAAGGAGGCCTTCCAAATAGATTAAGTGGAAGGAAAAGTGTTTTATAGCCTTCTACCTTTTGTTTTAAAAATCTAGGTGTTTTTTTTTTTTTAATCAGGTACTGACTGTAAAAATTGTGGTAAAACACACATAACATAAAATTTACCGTCTTAACCATTTTTAAGTGCACATTTCGGGGGCATTAAGTACATTCACGTTGTTGTACAAACATCCCCACCATCCATATCCAAAGCGTTTCTCGTCTTCCCAAACTGAAACTCTTTCCCCACTAAGCCCTAACTCCACGTTCCTCCCCCACCCCCACCCCTGGTTGACCACGCCTCTACCCTCTGTCTCTGTAATTTGACTACACGAGGGACCTCGTGTAAGTGCCATCACACAGTAGTTGTCTTTTGGGGGGCTGGCGTATTTCGCTGAGCAGAATGTCCTCAAGGTTCATCCATGTGGCAGCAGGTGTCAGAATGTCCTTCCTTTTTAAGGCTGAGCAATATTCCATTGTACTCTATACCGAGTTTTGTTTATCCACTCATCCATCAAGGGACCCTTGGTTTGCGCCCATCTTTTGGCTACTGTGAACCATGCTGCTGTGAACATGGGCATACAGAAGTTTCTTCGAGTCCCTGCTTTCAATTCTTTCAAGTAGCTACCCAGAAGTGGAATTTCTGAATCATGGGATAATTCTATGCTTCCTTTTTTTTTTTTTTTTTTTTGGAGGAACTGCCCTACTAGCGTGTACTTTTTAGTCCTGTTTGGATTTTGTTAGCAGTATGAAGAAAACCCCGACTTAAGCATTTGGATAAGCTGAAAAATGAGGTCCCCTTTCATTTGTTCCTGGATTGGCAAACAGTAAAACCGCATAGCGTCTGATTCCATTTATATGAAATGTCCAGAAGGGGCAAATCAAAAGAGACAGAAATATCAGTGATTGCCAGGGGGAGGGGAAGGAGGGACTGATGGACTTGGCGTTTCCTTTTGCGGTAATAGACATATTGTGGAATGAGATCACGGGGACGGTTCACTATATTCCCTGCGAACATACTTAAAAAAAAAAAACACAGAATCCTATACCCAAAGACAGTGAGGTTTGTCATACGAATTACATCTCGATAGTTCTTTCAAAGGTTGATGATACCATAAACAAACAAACAAGACGTGGCCCCAAATCTGTCTTCTGCTTGGGGTGGGGTCACAGGAAGAGAAGGGGACTTGCCAGAGTCTAGAAGGTCAGGGAGATGGCCACAGGCAAAGAAGGGGCTCTGGGTAGAGAAGCAGGACCTGTGCCAGGCTGGCAGCCTCTCCCCCAACCCTTTCCACCTCGGGCCCTGCCCGCATGCCCCCCTGCCCCCAGGAGAACCGCCTGGCCCAGCACACCATCCAGGCCCTGCAGAGTGAGCTGGACAGCCTGCGCGCAGACAACATCAAGCTCTTTGAGAAGATCAAGTTCCTGCAGAGCTACCCGGGCCGTGTAAGTGCCCTCCCCAATTTCAGCCCCTGGGTGTACCAGGCAAGGAGACGGGCCGACCAGGCCCTCCAAGGCGAGAGGGTTGGGGGCAGTGACCTGCTGGGCAGCAGTGGGCCTAGAGACCCCCAGAGTCCATCCAGCCTGCTCTGCCTGCCGGCTGTCCTCCCTGAGCTGGGGAGAGACCCCCACAGTGGAGCCTTCGTGCAGGTTCATTCGTCAGACCCAGCCCGGAGGTGGTGAGAGGTGGCAAGGGGCAGGGCTCACAGGTCCCAGCCCATGGGCCCCCGGTGTCCCCCTCTATGAAATGGAAGTGATCCACTACCAGATCTGGGATTGACCTACAGGGCACTTGAGCACGCAGGACAGGCCCTGGGGAATCCAGATGTTGTAAACTTACATTCTTAAAAAAAAAAAAAAAAAAAAAACCACAAAAAAACAGACTTTGGTCCAATATCCCCAAAACCAATGAAGAAAACAGAATAAAAACCCACTCACTTCATTCTGGGTGTCAGAGGGCCCTCCCTGGCTTCTCTTAGCCTCCAGGCCTCACAGGGAACCCCCCTCGTGTGAGGAAACCCTTCTGTGACTGTGGGGAGACAGGGTGGCCGGTAGAAGCGCAGGGAGCAGTGACACTCAGGATGGGCGCCTCCCCAGGACGAGACTTTCCGCCCCATCCCCCACTCCACCTGTTGGAACTGCACTCAGACCACCAGAGGGCGCCAGACTCTGCGCAAACTAGTACATCGTACCCAGTGCCGAGCTGGGGTGGGGGTGCCCGGTTCACTACTCCGGTACCTGCCTATGCCCCACAGCCACCCGCAGGCTCCCCGCGAACCCCTCCCATACCCACTTGCCCGCCCTGGCCCAACCCTGTCTGTGATGTACACTCCGGCCCCAGGTGGCCTCAGTGCCCTCTACCTGCCCTGAGTCACGGTGGCCCGGAGCCCTGTGGGAAGTCTCCGAGCTCCGGCCATGCTCCCAGATGTGTGGCCCCAGCCACATTCATGCTGTCACCCGGCCCTCTCCCAGCTCTAGGGCGTGGGGCCCCTCCCCGACCTCCACTGTGCTGATGGGGAAGCTGAGGCTCCCCTGGGATCCTGCCAGCCTCAGGATGCCCTATCCCTGCCTTACTCCTGTTGGGCCCTCAGTAACTGGGTCTCTGGTCCTCATACAGAGTGGCGGCAGTGACGACACGGAGCTGCGGTACTCCTCCCAGTACGAGGAGCGCCTGGACCCCTTCTCCTCCTTCAGCAAGCGGGTGCGTGAGCCGCGGGCCCACTGCGGGGGAGCCTGGAGGACCACCAGCTCACCAGGCCTCATCCTGCCCTATGCCCTCATGCCTTCAGCCCTGGTCTGTTGACTGAGGCCCAGCCTCGCCCTGCTGTCCGCCAACTGCCCCCCACATACACCCCCCAGACCACCGGGGCAGCCTCCGTGCCCGCTGGGGGGCCGTGGAGGCCCGGGGTGCAGCCTGGGCAGGCCGAGGGAGCCAGGAGTATCTGATGGCTACGTGAGGGTGTGTGATAGGGAGTGAGCTAACCCCACGCGCCTGCTCTGGGGGTCAGGCAGACAAGCGAAGCCTCCCCACCCCCCACCCCCCGGTGTTGTGTGGTCTCCGGTGCGCCCCCATGTGAGGCTGCAGAGGCCCAGCTGGGAAAGACTTGTCCCACAGGCAGAACGGGCCCCCGGAGAGCGCGGAGGGAGGCAGCTGTCCTGGGAGCTGCTCACATAGACGTTGGGCGAGCCTAGGGTGTCACGCGGAGTGGAGGGGAGCCCGGCAGCCCCCCGGGGTCCCTCTCTGCAGCAAGCTGGGGCCTCTGGGGCCCTCGGGGTTCTCCCTTCATCCCCCCTCCCCCTTCAGGAGCGGCAGCGGAAGTACCTGAGCCTGAGCCCTTGGGACAAGGCCACACTCAGCATGGTGAGTTCCCTCCTCTGTGCCCAGCTGGGACGCACCGGAACCTCTGACTCTGGGCCTCCAAATACGCCTGTCCTCAGTCCCGTCTGCACAAGCCCCAGGGACCCCACTTACTACTCACAGGCCCTGCCGGGAGTGGCTGTGGAACCTAGAACAGGGTCCCTCCTCCTCCAGGACACCCTTCTGGTAGCACCATTCCTGGAAGGTTCTGGAATCATGCTGTAGGGGACACCATTCCCTAGAATCCCTGTGGCCCAAGTGCCCAGCCTATACAGTGGGAGACTGCTGCCTGCCATTCCTCCTCTTGCTGCCCCGGGTCCCTCACTTCAGGAACCTGGAGCAGCCCTTCAGGGGTGGGTGAGGCCTGCCCCACCCCCACATCACACCTCATTCCTCCCCAGGGGCGACTGGTTCTCTCCAATAAGATGGCACGCACCATTGGCTTCTTCTACACGCTATTCCTGCACTGCTTGGTCTTCCTGGTGAGTATCCAGGCAGGTGGCCAGGGATGCCTTCACCATGCTTCCTGGACCTCCAAGGGCAGCAGGGTCGCTATCGTGGCCTGGCACCCTGGGCCACCCCCAAGCCACACTGTCTGCTCCTGGCCACTTCTCTCCCCTCCGAGGGGACAGCAAACCCACCCATCAGGCCCTCTGGCTGGGGCAGCAGCCCAGCCACTCTGTGGAAAAGGCTTGACTGACTCCATCCACGGCCCTGTCCTGGAGCGGCATGGGGGAGGGCATGTCCACTGTGAGGCCACAGGCAAGATGGCCCTTACGTGGTTAACCTGGGCTCCAACTCTGACCCCAGGGCCCACCAGGTCCCGGCCTGTCAGTGTCACCCGCAGCAATGTCAGGGACAGTACCTCCATGTTGGGACCTCTCTGACCGTGTGTGAAACGGGGGGCACAGAGGCATCTCTAAGGCCCTCCTGCCCTGGGCCCTGGGCCATGAGAACCTTCCTGCACGGCCAGGAGGCCAGGCTCGGGGGCTGGAGGTGGGTGGCAGGAGGGGCAGAATGTCGGGACAGACAGCTTACTGTGTCTCCACCTGGCCAGGTGCTGTACAAGCTGGCGTGGAGCGAAAGCATGGAGAGGGACTGTGCCACCTTCTGCGCTAAGAAGTGAGGACAGCACCTGAGTCCCACCACAGCCCTGTGCGGGGCACCCCAGCACCGCCAAGCTCCTCCTGTGTTCCTCACCCCCAGCCCTCTACCATTGCCACCCACTCTGCCCCACCCCCCAGCTCCCCAGCACCCACCCTGTCACCGGGTGCATGGCCTGCCACACACACACACACACACACACACACACACTTCCCTCCTTTTTACCCTTGGTCTCAGCAAAGGTTTCTATCCCCAACAGGTTCGCCGATCACCTGCACAAGTTCCACGAGAATGACAATGGGGCGGCAGCCGGTGACTTGTGGCAATGATGTCCCCAACACGAGAGTGATGGCTGCGCCCCCCCCACCCCCTGCTTGTTCAGCTGCTTCTAATGACTTAGACTTCCCTGGAAAATTCCCTACAGAAACTGCCCTTGCCCTCCACCCACCAGTGCCCGAGGTTCCAGGTCCCCTTAAGAGAATGTCAGCCACACCAGGCCCTCTAGGTCCAAAAAGCCCCCGAGGCCCAGCCAGGCTGAGTCAAAGGGGCCCCTTCAGTCCCATCTTAGGCTGGTGACCTGGCTTGGGTCCTGACCATTAGCCCTGGTGGCAGTCACCTCCCATCATCAGCTGTGATGCTGATTGAGTCCTTGCCGTTTCTGGCCATGGTTCATCCAGTTGGGATCCCCTGGGCCTCTCTGTGCCAGGTCTGGGCTCCCCTAGGGCTCCCCTAGGATCTACCACTCCACCCCCCAAGAGATAGAGGGCCCTTCCTCACAGGCCAGCAGGCTTTGAGTCCTGCCTTTATCACCACCCCCACCCCACCCCAAGAAGAGAGGAAGCCCCAGAGAGCATGGCATAGTGTGTTACCTCCTCCCTGCCCCCAGACCCATTGTGAGTTTTGCTTTCTTCTTTAGCAAGATATTTTGGCTTCTAGGCAAGGAGGGATCTCCAGTGAGCCCTGTGCCCCAGGCTTTTCAGACCCAAGGACTGGTCTGAGGGGCCCAGGTGCTTCTCCGCCAAGGCAGAACGGGCCATGGACCATCCCAGCATGGCCACCTTGGGGCCACTGGCTGATCTTCCCAAGTTAGATTTGCACTCGCGCGTTCAGCTTTGCACATTTCAAATAAACACATGGTTGCAGCTACGCGGGTGCCCTAGCTCTGTGACTCCGGGGGGACAGGAGGCTGGTGCGTGCGTGCAGCGACACGCCTGGGAGCTGGGGCTGGACCTTTCAGCCGCTCTGCGGATGTGAGACATGACCCCCAGCACACGGAAGGTCTCTTCCTTTTCCCATCCCCCAGGAATTCTGTGAGTGGGTCCAGACCTTTGCTGGAACCCAAACCCATGTCTGAGTTCTCTTGAGCAGATAAGCGACCCAGTCAAAAGAGAAATCTATTCCTTTAAAAAAAAAAAGAAAGTAACTATCAGGTTGCCTTTGGATGTGTGATGCGTGTTGGACGTGTGATGTGAGCTCCTGGGGAATCCCTCCTTCCCTTTCTGTGTGCCCAGGAGCCATGCACTCTATGCCCCTTTCCCTTGGGCCCCTGCTTGCCAGGTACTGCCCAGCCCAAGTCCACCAAGCCCCCTGAGTGCCAGCTTTGCACAGGAACCCCCTGAGGCACCAGTCAGCCTCAGCCCAGCTCCACTCATGTGGGTCCCTTCCCACCCAGACCGAGGGGCTTCCTCTTGGTTTGTGGTGGTCGGCGTTACCCCACTGGCCAGGTGGCTCTTGAAGCTGGCTCCACACCCAGCTCCCACCCGCAGTGCGCCAGGCCAGAGACCCCTGTACTCTCCCTGTCTCAGTTTTATTCCTGAACGTTCTAGAGCTTACACATCCAGGGGCACCTCTTTGGGGTCCCACCCTCAGCACCCCTCACCATCTCACCCATCAGAACTTCCTCCAAGGCCCCAGAGGCCCCTGCCCTCGGGGACCCCAGATGAACCTGTCTTCACTGACTGTCATTCCTGTCCCCATGACAGAGCTGGTCTTGGCCAATCACCGACACCCTCCACCCTCCCGCCACTTCCACATCTCCCACCAGTTCCTCCTTGCGGGTCCGAGTCACAAACAGCTGGCTCCTCCTCACTTCCTCCTCCTTGGGGATCAGAGCTGTTGTCCTGCCCAGGACCCTCCCTGGCCAATGACAGCCCACCAGCAGAGCTCAGCCCACTACTCAGAACCAGGTTAGTCCGCCTGCAAGGGGGGGGGCAGGCTCTCCCATCTCCCAGAAGGGTGGGGTCCACAGCCAGGCCACCCACACACACTCCCACAGCTCTCCTGGTTTCATTCATAGACCTCCTTGTCCCCTGCCAGCAGTAGAGGCCTGTGTGAGGCTCTAATCGATAGCTGGTCCACGTCTGAGCTTTCATTAAGTGTCTGCTGCCCGTGTCCCGCTGAGAGGGCAGCTCGTCCATGTGGAAGGGAAGAGACTAGGTGCCAGGACCTCCGAAGAGACCCACCTTGCTTCAGCACCCCGGAAGAGGGCAGCCCAGGGCTGGGGGGCAGGAAGCGAGGGCTCCAGACCAGTCGCCACCTTCACTAATGCACTGCTCGTCTCTAGGCCCACCCTTTCCATCTACAAGATTGGGATAAAAACCCTGCTTTGCCTGTCCTGCTTCCTGGGAATTCAGAGGTGACAGGGCTTTGTGAAAGGTTAAAAGGCTCTCCACAGAGGTCAGAGATCATTATGGGGCGAAAAGGGCAACAGATGGAGGCACTCTCAGCTAAGGGGAGGACCACATCAGTTCTCCCTGCCCTTACTGAACCTTCTGCCTCTGCAGCAGGGAGAACTGATCTGACCACCTGTGGGGGTTGAGGGCTTGGAGCAGGAGGCAGGGAAAGGAGGGGAGAAGGATCTCGAGCGTCCTCCTACCTCTCCCCAGGAGCAAGCAATAGGTCTGATGTCTGAGCTGCCCTCCCACTCCTCCCCGACGCCATTCTGGCCTCCTGGAGGCCCCAGCTTGCCAGGGGTCAGTCCACTATTGCACCGCAAAGACCAGCAGGAGTCTTTGTTTTCTAAGCCAGAGTGGTCTCTGCCCTAACCTATGCCTTGCGTTTGGGGGCTGCAGAACCCACCGGTGGTGAAGAAGCCGGGGCTGTGTCTGCCCCCCACCAGTCCCGTTTGACCTCTGAAGATCTCTCCGGGTGGCGTCAGTCTCCCCATCATTGTGAAGGTGCGTAGATGGGGCAGTACTCGGGTCTTCCCCGCCCTGTAGCCCTTGGGCTATTTCCGGCACGGGGAGCGCGGAAAGCAGAGGGCGTGGTGCTCGCCCTCGGGATTTATGAGAACCAGACGTCGACTTCCCCCGTTGCGACATCTGGGCCTCCTCGAGGCTCCCATTGTTCCCGCGGCGTAAGGTCCAAGACAGCGGCGGCCTCCGCCGGGCGCCCATCCCCAGTGGGCGCCCACGCCCCCATATACCCACTATTCGGGCCACCCACCCGGCCCCCACCCACCCGCGCTCCCGGGG
>NC_048227.1:8037769-8047304 GCF_002007445.2 Ailuropoda melanoleuca
CCGGGCCCCGGGAGCCGGGCCGCGGTCGGGGCAGCGCTCCGCCGGCGCCCCGGCCCGCCCGGTCGCAGCTGCGCGCCTGTAGGTACGGTCTGCTTGTCCTCAGTTCCCTCGTCCATCTCCCCAGACACGGGCCGTCCCTGAGGGCGTGCGTGTGTGTGCGCACGGCTGCCCCGGGAAGCGCGGCCGCACGCGCCCTGGTCCGCGCGTGTCCTCTTTGTGTGCGCGGGTGGGAGGGAGCGCGACGGAGGGGATGCGCCCCCGGCGGGGACCCACTCGCCGACCCCCGCCCTCCCGGGCCCGGCGGGAGTGGCGGGGGGGGGCGGGCCGCCCCCGAGCCGCCTCCGGAGCAGCTGCGCCCCCGCCCCCTCCTAGGGCCCAGGGCTCGCGGTTGGGGGAGCGCAGCGGGCCCCCTGGAGGAGGGGTCTCTGACTGGGGAGCGTCGCGAGGGAGCCCGGGTCTCTTCCCTGGGCTGCGAGGGCGGGGGGCGGGCCCCGGGAGGACCCTATCCAGTCCACAGTCGCCGGGCCGGCACGCCCTCCATTCGGCCCAGGCCGTCTTTCTCACGGTCACCAGTTCGGTGCGCCCACCCTGGGAGCTCTCCGACCGCCCTCGATAGTGGGGAGGAAGGCTGTGGGTGCCCGAGAGGCCGGCGCCTTTAAGAAGGGGCGGGTTCATGCCCTCCATTCAGGCCCTTCGGCCTCAGCCATTGATGAACGTGCGGGGCCGCGCGGGGCCCGGAACGGCGCCAGCCCATCGGGCCAAGGCCAGGCAGAGGCTGGGACTTGGCCGGGCCCCCCCCATCAGCCCACGAAGTGAGGTCTTCAGAGAGAGAAGTCTGCAGTGACTCGGGTCCCTTAGGATCCTCAGGGCGGATCGGCAGCCAGCCTCAGGAGTAACCAAACACAGATAAGCCAGAATCAGCGTTCAGACCGAGTTGGTGCAGGGCTGAACCTCAGGGTTGGGAGTCAAACCCGGGTTGAACCGTGCCTCTGCACTTTGAGCCTGCATTATGTACCTTGTAAAATGGAGGTGCTGCTGCCTCTCTCCTAGCTGGGTGACCATCAGAGCTGTCCACTCCAACACAGGCCACTGATCATGGGGTGAGTGAGGGCAGGAGGAGGGAGGGGAGGTTTCCCTAAGAGGCTTTGGTTGCCTCTATGGGGACTTGACCTGAACCCCCCACCCCCGCAACTCTGTTGCCACTTTAAACAGATTTCTTCCTTCCTAGCTTCGCTGCTCCATCCAGGAGGAGATTGGTCAGGGAAGTGACCTAGAACCTTCTAGGTCTAGGAACTTTGGGAGAGGTCTGGCAGTAGGGGCAGTGCTGTTAGGCTGGCATGAGTCAGGGCATTTCTGGGGGTCTGGAAGGCAGAGTTTGCCACCAACTGCTCCCTTCTACTCCTCTCTCCCACTAGAGGGCACACATGATGGTGGGCAAGAGATTCTGAAGTGGGTTAATTGAATGGTTCTAAGTAATCAAGGGTTCAATTATACATCCTTTTCCTCTTACCTGTTGTGGAAAACGTGTCTAAATTTTCTAAACCCTTCCTCCCTCCTTAGTGGGTCTCCTAGGGAGAATATACACACACGGACAGACACACAACCGCCATGAAGAGTGGGCTTCCCCCAAGGCCAAGCATTTGGTGTTGAGTTGATGTGCCAAGTCTCATGTCATCTTCACAACAACACTGTAGGTTTGGTACTATTATTACCCCCATTTTACAGAGAAAGAAAAAGATTCGGGGAAGTGAAATGATGGGCCAGAGTCACTCAACCAACAAACCAGGCCTCTAAGCCACTTGTCTCTGACAAGAGCCTGGCCGTTACCTCTTGCGCTGTGTACCTATCCTGGGTTGTGGGGAATTAGGGTTTTAGGTGCCGTGGGCCTCCTGGCTGCTGTGCCCATGGGGTTCTGGTCCAGTCTTGGAGCCTGCCTTGCTTCCTGCTCCTCATTGTCTGCATGGGACCGAGGGGCGGTGGCAGCCTTGGGGCCGTGGGGAAGTTTCTCTTCCCCCTTACCTGGTTAGATCTGTTTTCAGGGCTGCGCTCTATCCCAAGGGAGAGTAGGTGTCCTCCCTTATCTGGAGGAAGTTACAGCCCGCGCCTTTTTGGGCAGAGCGAGGCAGGGCATCAGCATGTAGGAACATAGCATCTTTTGACTCCTCTGGGTGATGCAGGGATTGGGCTCGATTCTCCAGATACTTCGGCCCCTCTGTGGATGGGGCCCACCTGGGGGTGGGTGTAACACCTGCTGGTGGTTATGGTCTGGTGCTAGTACCGAGGGGCAGGAGAGGGAGGGTGGAGGCGGGGACAGGACAAAGGGGGTGTTCCGAAGGCCTCCACGGGCTCAGGGGCCTGGCAGCTGTTGGGGCAGAGGAGTGGGAGCAGGTGGGGCAATGCCAGGCTGGGTGCTGAGACTCCGAGCAGAGAACAAGCAGGGTTTGGAGGAAGAGGATGTAATAGAACTTGGAAGTGGTGAGTTTGAGGTGCCTGGAGATCAGCCAGGCTGGGAGTTCAGTTGCTCAGAGAGAGACCCAAGGAAGCTTTATTAGCACCTGTTAGTACTAACAGATGGGCAGGGTACTGGAGGTCTCAGGAGTCACTGGTGTGTGTGTCATGAAAAAGAAGGCAGGCTGGTGGGCTGGGTAGTAGGAATTGAGGGGGGTGTCTTGCAGGTTTCAGGGGCTGGGCCAGGAGGTCTGGGAAGGGTATGAATCCGGGCCTAGATGAGATCCATGGCACTGGGAGAGGGGAGAGACTTCAAGGTTGGCGAGAGGGTGCCTCTCTGGAGAGGGGAGGGCAGGGCCAATGCAGCTGGAGCCATCCCAGCCTGCACTCCACCGACAGAACCTGTCCAGGAACTGTCCAGCACCAAGTGCTCCTGAAGAATGGGCTTCCCTCCTAAGCCCCCAGGCCCTGACATAGCTCATTGTCCTGGGCCCCACTGCCTGCTCATCTGACTTCTGTTTCCTCCAGCACCCAGCTCTGGACTCCCCTGCCCTCCAGCCTGCCAGAGTGCCCTTCTCAGGGTGGGCATCTCCTTTCCTTTTCCTGAGGCAGGGTCTGGGTCCCTCCCACCCCTAAAGCCCTCAGAGGAGAGCTCCCCGGGGACAGGGCCCTGTTTTGATGTGGGTTCTAGGAAAAGACCTTGGCCACACTGTGGAGCCTGGATTCGCTGGGGGCTGGCAGGGATAGTGGGAAACAGGGAGACCAGGGAGGAGGCCTCTGTAGCCATCTGCTCAGAGCAGTGAGAGGACAAGAGGGAATGGAGGCAGAACATTTATGAAAGAGAAACTGAGGAGTTTTGATTTCTTAACCAATTACTTATGGATTTTTTTTTAAGATTTTATTTGAACAGTCTCTACACCCAACATGGGGCTCAAACTCACAACCCCGAGATCAAAAGTTGCAGGCTCTTCTGACGGAGCCAGCCAGGTGCCCCCAGATCTCAGGCTGTTAACCGTCTCCACTGTCCCACGTGTCAAATGACCAGATGTGGTGGTGGGGAGACGTGCAGGCAGTGGGTCTGCAGGTCCCAGAGCCAGCAGGGTTTGTCCAGGTCGGGGGCATCAGTGAAAGCCCAGGGGCTCACCAGAAGGGCTTCCACCCTCCCCCAGGGGCAAAGGCTCCAGCGTGTGAAAGGCATGAGGGGCAGGGGACCCTGAGCACAGAGCTGCTCCAGCTCTTGACAGCCACCCCCCAATGCTGCTCTTCAGCATGGGCCTTGGACCACGAAGCAGTCCGTGTGGGAGAGCAGGGTGGTCCCCTTCCAGCTAGAGACACTGATGCTTGGAAAAACCAGGCCCACCTGAGCGCCCTTCCCCCACAACCCACGGCTACCCATACAGGGGACGAGTCCCGAGGGCTCTTACTCTGCACCTGTCCCTGTCTTTAGCCAGAGCGCCCTCCTCCCACACCCACTCGGCAGCAAAGTCCCGGCAGGTTCAAGGTTGTTAAGACCAGAAATGATGCCCACTTGTGCCTCCTCCGGGGTCATGGGGTGAGCACAGATATTCTGTGTGGGAGGGTTGGGGAATTCCAGCCACACCTCACTCGCAGGAGGCCTTGGTTCAGAGCCTGCCCTGGGGGGATGTGCTCTGGGGATGGGGCGGGGTGGGGACCAGACTAGAGAGCCAACGCCCAAGTGCCCAACAGTGACATAGGGAACGGGCGCTGTGTCCTCCTGGCCTCCATCCTCAGGGGAAACTCAGGCAGCCAGCCCGTAGGCGGAAGGCACTCCCAGAGGAAGGACTAGCCCAGACATGGTCTGTGTCCTGTGGCGGAAGGGGTGCAGAGTGGGGGCTTGAGGGGACTGCCCCATCTGGAAGAAGAGCAGGATGGAGGACAGAAGGAGCGCTGTGGTCAAGTGTGCACTTGGGTTAGCCAGGCCAGGCCCGACCTGAAAGCCCAGAGGACAGGGCATCGGTGGGCACGGTTGAGGCCAAGTGAGGCCTCATCTTCTCTTCTTGGGTTGGGGGGCCCCAAGTAGAGACCACAGTTTCCCCATCGTGAATGGTTCGGCGGGAGGCACTGCCCACCCCAGCATAGAACAGAGCGCTCTCAGTTCTGACCCTCACCACCCTTTTTGGCACTTGGCTGTCTGGCTGTTCCCCTAAGCACGGAGCTGAGTGAGGGGGCAGGAGAGGGTCAAGGGCATGGGTGATGGGGGAGCTTGCCCAGGACCTGCCCTGGGGACAGCCCCCAGGACAGCTTTTTGGGGTGCCAGGTGGCTAGCTAGCTTGCCCTGCAGGGCCTCCTTCGCTTCCCTGGGGGCAGATCGTCTCCTGTGGTGGTAAAAGCTGGGGCTCCACACACAAGGCCCTGAGGACCCTGCAGGTTGTGGGCCAGGCCAGTGCCTCCCGCTCCCCAGTCCTCTGCCCATTGTGGGTTGGATCGATGGGTCATCAGCCCATTAGCGGGGGTGGCCGGGCTGCCTCATCAATATTTTAAGGAATGACCTGGCTATGGGGTCCGGAACTGCGAGCAGCGGGGGCTGGTGACTGGCCTTCTTTTTTGTATTCAAGTTGTAAGTGCTATTTTTACCACCGGAAGGCCAGCCGCCCCCTCTTCCAGGCCTCTAATGGGGCGGGGGCGGTGGGGGGTGGTAGGGTCTCCCATCTGGGTTCCTGGTCACAGGGTTAGGAGAGTCCTCGGCTTGGAAAGGTGACAGGCGAGGACTTGATTAGACTTCCCCTGTCTCGCCTCCCAGAAGCTCCCTCCCATCGCACTCCGGCCCTGGTGAAATGGGAACAAAAAAACAGGAGCCAGGCAGGTTCGTGGAGCCTTGAAACCCGCGGGGTGACGGATCAGGGGAGGGTGGTCTGTCCGGGTGGGCACCCTTTGTCTCCCGCCCCGTCTGCCTGAAATGAGAGGCAACCCCTGCCTGTCCCTGGTCCCAGGGGGGTGACAGTAGGGCCCCCGTCGTCAGTGTCCAAGGGCCATGACAGCCCCAGGCCTTAGAGGCCACTGCTCAACACCCCATTTCACTGATGGGGAGCCAAGGCCTGGACTGAGACAGCGAGCCCACTGGTGCCCAGTCCGGCGCCCTCCGCACTGACTCAACAGGTCTCTTCTGGCTCCCTGGGGCCATAGTCGGAGGAACTGGGACCCTGCCCACAGAAGCAAGAGGGCCAAGGACCACTGGGACCATGGGAGCTTAGGGAAGGAGGGCCAGTGTAGGGGGAAGGCTTCCTGGAAGAGAAGGTTTTCGGCAGTCTAAATGGCAAGGAGAGTGAGTAGTCAATAGAGGGAGGATGGCCATCCAGGGAGGGCAGCAGCATAGGTAGAGACCCAGGGGGATCCCCAAGGAGCCACTGGAGGAGGGAGATCGAGGGCCAGCTGGATTCATTCATGAACCTTCCAGGCCAGCCGGACATTGGGGGCACCCTGCTTCTGGCACCACTGGGATCCCCTCCCCTTCCCCCCTACCGAGGCTCTGCTTTTCCCACATATCTGGGTCTGGTCACCTGCAGAATGGGAGAGGGTCCTGTCTCATTATTTGGGTGACACACTGGCTGGTCTCTGGAGACGGCTGGAAAGGCCTCCTGGCTTCACCACCCAGAGTTTGGGGCGACCCGGCTCTGCCCATGGCTGCACATGGATTATAACAGCACACCATCTGCCCCCTGTGCTGTCCTTCCAGGGAGGGGTAGCCCTCCCCCATTTTAAAGTGAGGAAGCAGGCGGGGTGGGAGTTGTGGTCAGCATCACTCACCCTAGAGGGTAGTGGGGCTGTCAGGCCTGAAGCTCAGGTCAGCCAAGGTCCCTGCACTTGGTCTCATCCCCAGTTTTGGCTCCAAGGGCATTTGGGTTGGGGCTGAGCCCTCCTCCGTGGCTGGCATCCTGCCCTTCACAGACAGCCGTGCCTGGGCTTCCCTCTCCCCATCGGTAGCTAGTGGGCTCCCTGCTGGCCCTGCTGCTTGTAACTTTGACCTCTGGTTGCTCAACCCCTGTCCTTTCCGTGTAGCCCCAACTAGACCCGGGGGACACGGAGGGCTGCTGGGCTGGGCTTCAGGCCTGTAGGCTGCTGGCCAGCCAGCAAGGGTGGATAGGGGAGGTCAAGGCAGGCCTAACCTCCCAGTGCCTCCCAGGCCAGTCCCTACCCAGGACACGGCCAGAGCCACCCTATCCAGCGCAGGTTTTCCTGAGTCCCACCCCTACCTCCAGTGAGGACGAGCTGGGACCCAAGCTGTGAAAGCCCCGCCCCCCCACCCAGGGCCCTGTCCCTCCGCTTCCAGGAGGAAGAACAGGGAGGACCAGGGATTGATGTGCAAAGATTACACACTGGGACTGCTTTCCTCCCAGCCCCCGCCCCCCAGCCCCAGGTGGGGCGGACGGGTGTTCACACCAGCTGCTGGCTTCCCAGGCTGCTGTGTCACCCAGTCTGAGCCTCCTGGCCGTACAGGGGGAGGAGCGGCCACTGTGGGGAGAACCGCCCCGCTGGGTGACTGGATGGGCTTGGAGCACAGGAACAGAGCCTCACAGGTTTAGCTGCAGGGCTTTCTCCCCACTCTTACCCCCAAAATGTACCCCCTCAGCAAGTCAAGACAAGGCCTTGGCTCTCCACCTTCTCTAGAAGGCTCCGCGGTGGTGGTGGCAGGTGCAATCCCATCTCCACCTTCATTCCTGGCCTATGACTCGGGCCTGCCTTCTGCCCCCAAGGAATGTCTATGCCAGATGGGGAGACAGACATGGGAACACACACCTGGAGCACCCCGTAATTGGCACCTTGCTAGAGGGGCTTCTGGGAGGGGACTGTTGGAGCTTACAGGAGACACTCATGCCACATGGTTGGGAGGCAGGGGGGAGGTCAGGGAAGGCTTCCTGGAGGAAGTGGCCCTTGGATTAATTATTGAAGGATGAGTAGGAGTTAGCCAGATGAAGACAGGAAGAAGAGCAGCCCCCATTCTCCCCCAGTCCCTCCCACTATGTCCTGAAAGTCTGCCTCCCAGTTATTGTCCATCTCTGCAGTGAGGTCACTCTTCATCTGCTTCCCTCTTCACTGTCATAAAGGCCTGCGCGACCCCCCTCCTCCAGGAAACCTTCCTAACTCCCTGTTACCCTCTTCCTCAGTACCGGCTAGGAGTCTCTGAGCAGCCCCACGGGTTTGGAGAACTGTCCTCTGTGCTAAGTAGCCTCATCGAGTGGCCCGTTTCCTCCCTGGGGCTGTCCTGTGGTTATTGACTGCAAATCGATGGCCGAGGTTGCCCCGGAGGTGAGAGAGAATTCCCACGGTGCCTTATGGCCCAGAGGCCCCGCGGATGATCTCACAGAAGTGGGGCAGGTATTTTTTACCAGCCGTTTAATTACAGAGTTTGGATCCCAGAGGAGAGATGCAATGGTGCTCCCAGGAGCTCCGAGGGAAAGGCCATGCTGGGAAATGTGGGGATCCTGGGAGGACAGGTGAGGGCATGACCCACTGTCTCAGTTCCCCTAACACCAGGCTGTCCCCCTCAGACAGGGGCTCCCCAAGGCAGGGAAGGACCACATCACTGCACTTACTCTCCACTGGTAATTTTTCACCCTGGCCTGGGGGCAGGGGTAGAATATATAAACACAGGGGGCTGGACCTGTGCCCCCAGGGGTGGTGGCCACCTTGGGGGACAAGGAGGCAAGGCCCCCAACTGCCTGGACACACCAGTAGTTTGGCGAACCAGAGTAATAAAGGCTGGATGGCCCTGGGAACAGGAGGACGCTGGCTGAGGAGAGAGCTGGAGTCCCTACCTCGGGACCTCTTCAGGAAGGCCGGGTTCGATGGGAGCTCTGGAGGGAACAGGATTCCAGAAGGCAAGCACGCAAATACAGAGTGCAGACCACAGGGACAGAAGGAAGTCTGAGAGGGCAGTGCCTTCAGTGCCAGTAGGAAAAAACGGGTCCTACCTGATCCACACTGGAAGGCGAGCCGCAGGGTCCTGGAGTCGGGGAGGATCCCAGGCCTGTCACTAACAGGCTGCATGTTCTCAGGCCCGTGTGAGGGCTTAGGCAGTGACAGCTGTGACGTGTTTGACACACCCACCGTGAACGTGTGCCGGACATATTCGTTTGTTCATTCATACCCAGCGTGGGGCTTGAACTCACGACCCTGGGATCAAGCATCGCATGCTCTACCGACTGAGCCAGCCAGGTGCCCCCATTCATTCAGTGTTTACCGTGCCTACTACGTGCCCAGCACTGGGGACAGAGCCACTTAAAACACTGCATTCTCAGGAAGGGTGTGGTAGGGAGTGGAGGGTAGGACAGCACAACCAAGCAAGGGAACAAATGGTATGTCAGATAGGGATAAGCACCATGGAGAAAAGTAAGCAAAGGGCATGCAGACACCAGCGCTGAGTGGAGCAGGAACATTCCTTGCTCTCAGAAGAGCGGTGGTCAGGGAAGACTATTGGACGACATGGTATATGAGCAGAAACCTGAAGGAGGCGAGGGAGTGTGGAGGAAAGACCGTTCCCGGCAAGTGCAAGAGAGAATTGCAGGTGCAAAGGCCCTGGGGTGGGACCCAGCAGCAACCAGAGCAGAGTGGGCCAGAAGAACTGCAGGAGATAAGGTCAGGGGGGTAAGTGGAGGCAGATCATGTGACACCTTGAGGATTATGGGTAGGACTTCTACTTTTACTCTGAGTGGAATGGGAGCCAAAGAAGGATTAGGAGGGACCTGGTCTGTCTTGTTTTAGGAGTGATGACTGTGCTCCTGGGTGGAGAATGGACTGGGGGTGGGGGGTGAGGTGAAGCTTGGGGGGACCAGTGAAGAGGCTGCTAAAGTATGATAGGGGAGAGCAGGGATCATGTGGGCCCCTGGAGGGCAGCCCGGATGATGAGTAGAGAAAAGGTTGAGTTCTTGGCATATTTCAAAGGCAGAGCCAAGAGGAATGCACATGATTTCTTCCTGCCCACCCGCCTTTGGGGGCCCTCAGAAGAGGTTAGCTTGGGAAGCTGGGTAACAGGAGGCTCGTGGGGACCCCAGCCTCCGCCAGCCCCACAAATGACCTTGGGAATGCCATTTGAAGAGTGACTGGGGAGAGGGCCCCCCCCCCCCCCCGG
>NC_048227.1:8047746-8058181 GCF_002007445.2 Ailuropoda melanoleuca
CCCCCGCCGAGCCGCGCGACAAGTGGACTCGGCGCCTGTGGCTGTCGCGGACGCTGGCGGCCAAGGTGGAGCTGGTGGACATCCAGCGAGAGGGCGCGCTGCGCTTCATGGTGGCCGATGACGCGGCCGCGGGCCCAGGCGGCACGGCCCAGTGGCAGAAGTGCCGCCTGCTCCTGCGCAGGGCGGTGGCCGGCGAGCGCTTCCGCCTCGAGTTCTTCGTGCCGCCCAAGGTGAGCGCCGGCCCCAGCCTGGGGGGCAGCCGAGGGTGCCAGGGGCTGGCTTCCGGGTCCCCCCTGCCTGGGTGCCTGCCCTCCTCCATCCTTCATCTGGGGCCCATGGGTGGCTGGAGCCTCCCCAACAGGAGTGACCGGTGCACCTTCAGGGAGGGGACCTGAGATGTGTTGGTCCCAGGCTGCAGCCCCGCCCCTGGTGGGTGGCCCTTACCCGGCCCAGGTTTTGAAAGTTAAGCTTCTAGCTGTCACCAGCACTGCTGGTCCCCTGGGTGCACCATGCCCCCTCCCCAACTTGGGTGCTCACCATCAGAGCCCTGGGGGCAGCTTATGGGCCTCCTCTGGGTGGGCAAACATGCCCTATTTGGAAAGTGGGAGTAATTATAACAATAGTACCCGTTTTCTGAGGGCACCCCACATGCCAAACCCTAAACCTGGTGCACAATCTCATCCCCCCAGTCTCCCTGCCGGGTGGGCATCACAGTCCCCAGGTCACAGAAGAGAGAACAAAGGAATACTCAGAGAGGAGGTGTGGCCTGCCCAGAGTCACAGAGCTGGTGGGCGGCAGAGCTGGGCTAATTATACCCGCTACCCTGGTGGTCCTGAGAATGGAGGAGTGTGGAGGTGGGAGCTGCTTGTGTGCTGGGAGGTTCGGAAAGGTGGGAGGTTGTGCTGGGGCTGCAGCTGGCAGCACCCCAAGAACCACCCGGCCCTCCCCCCCACCGCAGGCCCACTCCACTCCCCGGCACCTTTAGTCACCCTGAGCCTCTCGCCTCTCTCCATCTCCCAGGCTGTCTGGACTCTGGGCGCGCCTCCTTGCCTCTCCCCACTGGAGGGGCAGGGTGTGGGCTCCCCAAGGCGGGGCGCCCACGAGCTGCATAAACTCTGGAGAGGTGATTTCCCTGGGGACACACTTAGTCCCTTGAGTCGAAGGACCCAGACTTCCCAAGGGGTTTTTCCCTGCCAAGCCCCCACCGTTAGGCCCCTGAGAGAAATCCTAGACCACTAAGCCCAGCTCCACCACTTGTCAGACAGACTGAGGCGGGGTGGGACTGGCCCAGAGTCGCCCAAAGGGCAGGGACAGAGGCCCCGGGCTCCATGCCTCTGGGCCTGAGTGGCAGTTACAGCTGGCCGGCTCTAAATAGCATCCACTGCCCTTGGGGGAGGGGGTGCAGCAGCTGGGGCCTCTCTTTTAGTCTCTCCCATCCTACCATTCACCGCTGGCAGAGGGCAGGGCTCCTGGGGGCTCACTTTCCCAACCCTGGGGGAAGGCAGGCAGCTGGGTTCCTAACCCTGATCTGGCCTCGGACCCTCCTTTTCCCAAGGAAGTGTCTGTGAATTCAGGAGTGAGCCCCACGGAAGGCAGATGTTGGGTCCCAGGGTGAGTGAACCCGCACAGGGCGTCCCTGCTGACACCCTCTCCTGACACCTTTTAGTTCTGTTCACCCATGCACGGTCCAGATCTCCTGCCCCCCTCATCCTGCAGGAAGCCTCCTGGACCTCAGGTGCCCCCGTAGTGCTTCGCCAGGACAGCCCCGGGGAGCCAGAGAGCAGTGGGCCTGGCCCCTGCTGTTGGGGAGCCATCAAGAAGCCTGCATGTGCAGGGCTGGATGGTAAACTTCAGTGGAGTGAGCCCTGGGGCCTCTGGGGGCCCGAAGCAGGGGAAGCTTGGACTGCATCAATGTCCACCAGGAGCAGAGGCCCCAAGACGGGCATCTCTGGAGGCACGAGCTGAGGGAGCAAAGGTTGAAGGTCCGGCACCGCCGGCCAGGGAGCAGGAGTGGTGACGTGTGGCCGGAGCAGGGTCACAGCCACTTACTGAGCGAGGACGGCCGCATCTCAAAGGCCAGGCACGGGAATCAGCACCTCCAGCCAGCAGGAGCCCAGCCAAAGCCCCCAGTCCAGGCCTGCACCGTCCATCAGTGTCTGTTCTCCCTACCCCGGGGCCATGACCCCCTGGCCCGCTGGCTGGCAGGCTAGCCTGCCCCGGTCCGCCGAAGCCCTCAGTCCCCACTCCAAGTCCAGCCCTGCCCCCGCTGGCTGGCAGCCAGTGCTACCAGGAATTCCCATCAGCCTGCCCACCCAACGTGTGGCCCTTCCCTTTCCTCCTGAGAAAGTCCCTGTTCTGGAGCCCAAGCACTGCCGGGAAGCTCAGTCTCAAGCCAGCCCTGGGGGACTTTAGGGCCGTGGCCAGGGGCTCTGGAGCAGAGTGGGGAGGGCCAAGCACAGAGCGGCCCTCCCTGGGGCCCTGACAGCTCACCTCGGTTAAACCCCACACTGGTCCCTTTTCCTCCCCCCGGGGACATGGCCCTGCCCTGCCCCAGGAGCCCTGTTCTAAGTCAGGGACTCCAGAGACATGCTCTGGAGAGGCTGGTCTAAAGGGGGAGGGCAGCATTTTTTTTCTCAAATGAACTGGGGTGAACTAGAAATTATCTTACCCCCATCACACACAGGATAAATACCATCTGGTGAGACATTTGTTTCAGAGACGTTTTTACCTAAGTACATAAGTTGTGGGTCACACTGTCAGATCTGTTGCTTACTACGAGTCAGGGTCAAAAATGTAAAAACCACAGATGTGGGTACACAGGGCAGGAGGGCAGCCTGGGTGGAGTTTGCCCCTCGGGGCTAAGAGGTGGGAGACTCAGAATTGGGTTCCAACTCTGTGACTTGCCGTGTGACTCTGTGGGGAGGTTCCTTTGTTTCCCAGAAACTCCCTCAACTTACCCATCTGTGAACTGGAGCCGGGAGCACCTCTGTGCCTGGGCCGCTGTGGTGCTCTCAGCTGAGGGCGGCTCTGGTCTCTGAGGGGCAGGAGGGTGCAGGGCTTTCAGAAGACCCCGGGTGACTCTCTCACTGCCCCTTCCTCTGGCCCCCCAGGCCTCCAGGCCCAAGGTCAGCATCCCTCTGTCGGCCATCATCGAGGTCCGCACGACCATGCCCCTGGAGATGCCGGAGAAAGACAACACGTTTGTGCTCAAGGTGAGCCCCACCCCCGACCCCACGAATCGCCCTGGGTGTCCCGGGCCACCTCCTCCTTGGGCGGCACAGCCTGAGGCTACCATAGCGGGAGAGAGGGTACGAGCCAGCCACGGGGCCCAGGGAGGGCGCTCTGGTGGCGGGCCCCAGGACCAGACACAGATGTCTGGCACATAGCTAGGCCTTGAATCCGGGCCTGGGCTACAGCGCCGCGGGCTGTGGGTGTCACCCACCATCTGGGGCCCCCCGTTCCCATTTCTTCCTGGCCCAGTGAAGCTCCCCTGGGTTTCACTTCCTCACCCCCCCTTCCCCAACTGGAACCAGCATATACCCACCCCACAACCCACAGCAGTTATGCAAATGCCCCCCCGTCTCTGGGCACTGGAGTGTGGGAACCTGCCCGGTTCCACAGAGGCTACAAAGGCACCGAGGGTGGGCGGAGAGGCACCCCAGTGGGTCTGGGGGCAGCTCGTCCCTTTCCCAGGCTCCGCCTCACCGGGATGGCCTGCTTGCGTTGCTGAGGACACAGCTCCAGGCTGCCAGGGCTGTGGCCCTGGGCCTCCTCAAAGCATTGGGCGTTTGTGAAGCCAAGTCCCCAAGGAGGCCTGGTTCCACCCACCCGAAGCTGCGTGAAGCCCCCATCCTCCTCCCCAGGCACCTTGTTGGGTTTATGTTTTCCTCGTCCCTGTTTGTTTAGCCACGAACTCCCTCATTCATTTAGCAAACATTTGCCAAGCCCGTACCCTGAGTCACCCCAGGCCCCGGGGGCTGAGGACATAGTCCCTCCCTGCCCGGCATTCTTGTCTGCTGGGGGAGACAGGCCCAGAGCCTCGCTCCCGACAGCTGGTTGGCCACCGCGCTGCTGACTGCGCCCAGGACCCCTGAGGCAGAGGGCCTCACCTGCCAGCCCCACTCTGGACCTCAGTTCCCCCATCTAGTCAGACAGAGGCGGAAGATGGTCTCTGAGGCCCCTCCCAAGTCTGAGCAGCATTTTCACTGGAAGCTGAGAGTGCGGGGCCTTGGCATTACAGAGAGCTGGGTTCAGGTCCCAGTGCTGCCACTGAGTGCCGTTGTGATCAAGTCATCTGACCTCTCTGACCCTCAGTCTTCTCTTCCGTAAAATGGGGAAAACCTACCGCCTCCCTCACAGGGCCATTGGGAAGAGGTCATCAGATATGGGCAGGGTGATACTCTGGGCACTGCCTCTCCCAGTGGCCCGGCCACAGAGGTAGAGTTCCAGGCACTCAGGTATGGGAGCCCCTCAGCTCCATGTGCTAGGCCAGCCAGCCCTTCATGGACTTGAGGGTTGTGATGCCCTTCCAGCCCATCTCCGGGGTCCCAGGCCCGTGTGGCTTCCTCAGAGGCTGCATCTCCCGGGCCCAAGGACCTGAGCTCAGTGGGGCTGGATGTGATGCCCATGGCTGGGCCCAGGAGGGAGGGGCTGCTGAAAGTGCGGCCAAGGCTCTGCCCCGGGACCCTGGCCTGGGCTCAGGGTGGTGCCCGGCAGTGACCCCACTGTCTTCCCTGCTGCCTGCACCAGTGAGCCCCCGTGGTGGAGGGCTGGGTTGAACCATTTGCCCTGGAGTCTGCAGCCCTGTGCTGAGGGCTGGACTCTCGGCCACCCCCTCCCCAGGTCGAGAACGGAGCCGAGTATATCCTGGAGACCATCGACTCACTGCAGAAGCACTCATGGGTGGCTGACATCCAGGGCTGCGTGGACCCCGGGTGAGTGCCCAGGTGGCCCCAGGATGGGTGGATGGGGTGGGGGCCTGGCCGGGTGGTGCCCGTGGTCCCCCCTTACAGGGTGAGGTTTCTGGCAAGGGCGGGAGCTGAGCTTGGGAGATGGGAGGATTTCCCATGGCAGTCCTGGCCAGGCCCATCCGTACCCCCAGCCCCAGTAGGCTCTTTGGGGCCTGCTCCACAGGGCCAGGGCCTAAGGACCTAGGAGAAAGTTGGACTGAGACTTATCCTTACTCCAGGAGAATCTGAGACCACTAGGAGATGGGCAGTGATGGGGTGAGCCCAAAGGGCCAGGGGTGGCGGAACAGAGGCGAGGCCCCGAATCCAGCCCTGGGGCTCAGAGAAGGTGCACTGGTAGAAGTACAGCCTTCCTCCAAGACTTAAAGGAAGAGCAGGCCTGAGTCAGGCAGCGGGGACCACCCAGCCAAAGGTGGGAGGGGTGCAAGGACCTGGGACTTGCAGGCCATGTCCAGCCCTTTGGGTAGCCAGATGTAGAGCTGATGAGGGTGGCTTTGATGAGAGCCCGGGAAGCTGGGAGGTCGGGGGCAGTGGGGAGCCATGGCTAGTAGTAAGCAGAGGGCAGTTATGGTCAGCTGTGTGAGAAGGAGCAGCAGGGAGGCTGGCTTCATGATCCAGGAGCGATCCCGAGGCCAGGAGTAGGAGGGGCAGGCCAGCCAACAGCCGGGCATTTGGCAGCCGCTCTTCTGGCGAATGGGGTGAGCCAGGCCAGGGGGAGGGGCTGCTGCTTTCTAATTAACAGCTTCATTTGAGGATGCACAATTAAAGGCCTGAGTGCCTTCCAGGCCCCCCCCGCACCCCATCTCTCAAACGGCTGTAATCCCTCCCCTGCCCCCCCTCCCAGCCATCTGCCCTGCCGACTCTCCCCCAGCCCATCGAAGGTGAGCCTCACTTTGCAGTTTTGGAGCTGGTAGGGTCCCAGACACCTCCTGTCACAGACAGGGAGACAAAGGCTGGACGGGAAAGGAGCTGCCCTGCCATCATTGGGGGACAGCCCCTGGGGTCCCAGGAGGCCAGCCCCTTGCAGGTCAGTGGGCAGGGCTCATGTGGCCTCAAGGAGCACTGCACCCACTTGGAGACCTCTCCATATGGCCCAGTCATGTCCCTGGTGGCCAGAGAGCAAGCTGATGGTATGGGACAGAGGGACATGGAGGCAGAGGGACCCAGACGAGCAGGATAGGGCTGTTGCTGGCCATGGACTGTCAGCCACTATCGAGGGGCTCTGCAGCATCCTTGAGCAGCTGGTGGTTGGGGTCTGAGTCCTGTGGCGGGACACGGTTGTGCCTTCCTGCCTTTGCAGGGACAGCGAAGAAGACGCTGAGCTGTCCTGCGCCAGGGGAGGCTGCCTGGCCAGCCGAGTGGCCTCCTGCAGCTGCGAGCTGCTGACGGACGGTAGGTGGGGGCGGAGGTGGCTGGGGGAGTGGAGGGCAGGGTTAGAGGGGGTGCTGGTTCCCGGATGGCCAGACAGACCGATGCGTTTCCCACCTGCCACTTCTCCAGCAGGGGACCTGCCCCGGCCCCCAGAGACAGTGGCAGCCGTGGTGACAGCTCCACACAGCCGAGCTCGAGATGGCATCGGGGAGTCCCTGGTCCATGTCCCGCTGGAGACCTTCCTGGAGACCCTGGAGTCCCCAGGTGGCAGCAGCAGGGACAGCAATAACACAGGTGTGCACACAGTCTTCTGTCCCTGGGCCTCCTTCCTGCCCTCCTCCCAACACACACACCCAGGCCACAGGGGCCCTCAGTCTCCCTCTGAGGCCCTTCCTGAGCCTCAGAAGCCATGACGTGCCATCCCACCGGGAACACTGCATGGCAACTCAGTAGTTCTGGCTTTTGTGGCCAAGTCCTGGAAGGTGATCCCTCCCACAGGCCCTGGATTCCATGGAAAACGCTCGGAGGAAGGAGTGGAGTGTCAAGGGTTGAAACCAGGGGTTGGGGACAAGACTTGTTCCCAGGTTTCCTGCTGACTGACAGCGTAACTCCAGGACAGTCGGTCTCCCTGGGCCTCAGTTTACCTGATACGCTGAACTTGTGGGTCGGGTTGGTTCCCTGACTCGTTCTAAGATCTTTCAAACAGCATTTTCCATGCAAATACCCCACAAGCTGTTGGATCTCTTTGATTTACTCACCCCCTCTGCTCCCCCATGCCCTTCACTCTATTGTCCCCCTCCAGGGGAGGAAGGAGCCGAGCCAGAGCCGGAGGCTGAGTCTGAGCTGGAGCTCTCCGACTATCCCTGGTTCCACGGGACCTTGTCGCGGGTCAGGGCAGCTCAGCTGGTGCTGGCAGGTGGGCCCCGGAGCCATGGCCTCTTCGTGATCCGCCAGAGTGAGACTCGGCCTGGGGAGTACGTGCTGACCTTCAACTTCCAGGGCAAGGCCAAGGCAAGTCAGCCGGGGAGGAGGGGCACACGGGGCGGTGTGGCCAGCCCCGAGGGAGGGGTCCTGAGCTGGTCCTGGTCCTGAGGTTGCACCTGTGCCCCCGGAGCGGGCATGACCTCCCACAGGCGTGCCCTCACCCCACCTGCTTCCCCCCACACACCTCCCTGAGGGTGCAGTCAGCCCCAGATGTGGCTGCTTAATTATCCAGATGGGGAAGTCACCTACTGGGGGCTGAGCCCACAGGAGGCCAGGCCCTCCTGAGTGTTTCACTTTGACCCTGTGCATTGGGGATTGCTTACCACTAAGGCTTCTGAGGGTCTCTGCCCATAGCCACACTGGTGCAGGGCCAAGGTCAGCCAAGGCCCTCCTGCCCCACCCACCCACAGATAGCCCCTCTTCTTCCCTGCTCTGTCAGTTCACCGACGCCCCCCCCCAGGCCCCAGCTCTGAGCCAGGCCTGTGGCAGCCCCAGGGTCACGGAACATACACACTGGGCAGGAGAGGAGGAGGCAGACTGGGCCACAGGCCTGCTGTGCAGGGTTCTCCTGACCCCCACCAACCGGAATAAGGGGTCAGTGACCTGAGGCATGCAGTGGATGGAGAATCCTCGAGGTGAAGAAGGGAGATCCAGACGGGGCACAGCAACGGGGGAGCAGTACGCCCAGATGGGGGGCTCTTGAGGAAGGACACTGTGTGCTAATAATGTGCTAATAATAATAAGGTGCAAAGGAAAATATGACAGAAAAGTCAAACGATGTTGGGGCAGGGGAGTGGGTTGTGGTTACAATGAGACCAGAATGGGCCAGAACGTCAACCCCGCTAACCGCCCCCCCCGCCCCGTCCCGCCGCCGCATCCCAAATTTCCGATAAGGAAACAGACCCGACCTGGCTCCTCCCAGGACACGGTTCCCATCAGTCCCTGCTGGAGGAGGGGGCACCCCGGGACTCATGCTCCAGGCCTGCTCTGGTGGTCAGTGTCCCAACCCCCGGATGGCCTGGCACAGGTCCTCCCCTGGCTCCCCGGGCATCTCTCCTTGGAAGAGGCAGCGCCTCCCCCGGGACACCTCCTTGGAAAGCAGCAGCCCTTACCAGTTCCTCTGGCAACCAGGCGCTTAACGTGGTCCCTGGCAGCCCGAAGTTTACTTCGGGGCCAGCACCGCCCCAAGCGGCCTCCCGGGAGCCCCTGGATCTGACTCATGCCCAAGCCAGAAGCTAGGATGGTGCCCAGCCCTCTGTGGGGCATGGTGGGGAGGGGCAGTGGGAGGTGGTGAAGCAGGGTGGGAGGCTCCCCTCCTTCCTAGGGCATGACCCAGCCTTGAACTCGCCCCCGCTGCTGCCCTCTCGGAGCTGGGTGACTATGTAGGGTTTGACACGTTAGCTGTGGGACAGGGCAGGATCTCCGGCCTACCGCATGCACACCTCCTAGGAAGAAAGACCTCTGCATTCCTCAGCAGCTCCTTTCACCTTCAGATAATAAATGTCTGGAAGGTTTTCCCAAAAACTGAGATGCACCTGCCCCCTGAGGCCCAGCTCTGCCTAGCTAGGCCTGTGCCCTCAAAGGCCCTACCCAGACTTGAGGCTGTGGTAGGACCCCACTATGCTGTTCCTCTCCAGCTAAGCCCCTGCCCTGGCCTGCCAGGAATGCTCCCTGGGTCCGCCACACTGTTCTGGCAATTTCTGGCCCTGCTGAGTGGCAGAACTCACTCATGGGACCACCTTCCACCCCCAGGGCTTCTGTCCTTTATGCAGGGAGCCAGGCCAGCTTCCCCTCCTGGGCTTGGAGTCACATGCATACCCTGAAACCCTCTATCTCTGACCCTTTTGCCACACACACCCCCAGAGACAGCCACTCTTCCTCCTGTGGGACACACATTGCACAAAATAGGGCTGAAGCCAGAGACCTGTGGCTCACCACTAGAGACCACAGGCCTGTGGCTCCTCCCCCCTGAAGCACCTGTCATGTGGGCCCTGGAGACCCATGGAGGAACCAGCCCTGTTCCTCATGCTCCAATGAAGAAGGACATGTGTTCACTCCTCCCCAGCTACACTCAGGGTTGTTGCTGCCCCCCTACCCCCCACCCTGGGCTTTGGCTCTGCAGGAACAGCAGGCAGACTCCTAGCCTGCCGGGGTGAGAGAATCACACAAATGAGTTCTCTTCCTAGCTCTGTGACTGCGGGAGAGTCACTCCCTCCCTGTGCCTCAGTTTCCCCATCTCTAACACGGGGGCTATAATCTCTACCTTCTAGGGCCATTGGAGACTAGAGATGAGGGTGCAAAGGGCATGATGCCTGTGCTCCTAGCATAGGGACTAAATGCTTCTGTCCCCTCTTTCCCCACCGTCACTACAGGAGTGACCCCCTAGGACTCAGTGTGCCTCAGGTGCCCCCGCCCTGACACAGCCCCATATGGCCTCTGGGAGACTTGGTACTTGTAATGGTAATGACCCCCAGAGGCGCCTGCAAAGCACTGGCTAGCCCAGGACCCTACCACTGACCTCACCCACCTGTGCCCACAGCATCTGCGCCTGTCCTTGAACAGCCATGGGCAGTGCCACGTACAGCACCTGTGGTTCCAGTCGGTGCTTGACATGCTGCGCCACTTCCACACCCACCCGATCCCACTGGAGTCCGGGGGCTCTGCAGATATCACCCTACGCAGCTACGTGCGGGCCCAGGGCCCCCCACCTGGTAAGACTTCCCCGGTTGGCCCGTGTGATGGCTCAGACAGACGGGTGGGCAGTAGGGGGAGGGAGTGCCCCACAGGCTGCTACCCGGCTCCGCGAGCCCCCGTGGAATGAACACTGGGTCTTGGGCAGTTGTAAGCAATCCGGGCCTTCAGGATTGCAGGGAGAGTGGCAGCGCAGTCTGGCGCACGCGTGTTTGCGTGTGCCCTGTCGCCCCTACTGGTGACATGAGGCATCCAGGGAGGGGGGTACTGCAACCAGGAGAGCCCGGCCACCCCGTTCCCGCGGGTCTCCGCGTCCCCGTGTGACGCACCAGGACTGGGGACAGCGGGGGCGAGGGTGCCCGGCCGGGCCCTGACGCGCCCGCGCTCTCCCGCCACAGCCCTGGGGCCCTCGGCCAGCGCCG
>NC_048227.1:8058195-8203574 GCF_002007445.2 Ailuropoda melanoleuca
CGTCGAGAACGTATTCCTTCTACTAGGCCGGCAAGGCGACGCCAAGGCCCTGGGGCCACCCGGCCCCGCCGCCCGCCGTGCGGTCGTCCCGGTGCCCGTCCATCCGTCCGTCCAGCGGACCCGGCCGGCCCCAGCCCGGCGCTGGGTGGCAAAAGCGAAGCTCTTCAGTGAAGACATAAATGTTATTAAAGAGCCTGTTTTAGGGACTGCACTCAGCTCTCCTGTCATCCTTTCTTCGGCCTGGTCTCGGACATCGCTCCTTTGGGACTGCGGGGAAGGAGGAGGGATGCTACACATGGCACCCCGACCTCCTTCCCCCCCATCAAGCCTACAGGGGCCTGGCGGCTCTCCGGCCCCCACCCAGCTCTGTTGTTGAGGGGACCCAGCTCCCCGTCCAGCAGGGAGACGTCCAGGGGGGAGAACCGGCAGTACCCGAAGGACGCACAGAGCTAAGGCGCTAGGCTCCACAGCAGGGCTCAGGGAGACTCTGGGTGAGGGGTGACCAGAGCAGACGCTTGGGGGCAAGAATGAAGAGTGGTAGAGGGTAGGGGAAAGAAGAGATGCAAGGACACGGTGAAGATGGGGGAGAGGGGCAAGGCATGGGGGCCTTGAATGCCGAGATGAGGAGCTGTTCCCTGGCGGCTGGCTAAGAGGGAGTAGGGGTGTTGCTGTACAGGACTGCAGGTCAGGGGGTGGTGGGGCAGGTTTCCTCCACATTAGGCCTTTGGGGGATTGGGCAGTGGGAAGGCTGGTTGACTCAAACTTGGAAGAGGCCTGAGGGGCCTCTCATTCTCCCCTTCCTCTCCTCCCTCTCCCCTCCCCCCCCTTTGCTGCAGGCAGAGGTCCAGCACTGGAGACACAGCCTGCTCAAGGGCACAGCACCCCAGCCCTCAGGCACTACTCCCCCTGAGGAAGATGTCCTTCCCGCTGAGCTAGACAGCACCCCCCAATCCAAACACCGGGAGCCACACACCCAAGCTTCCCCCACCCAGGAGTGCCTTGCAGGGCCTGCGTGCCTGGTGTGCCTTTCAGACCCCCAGACCGCTCATCCTGCACCCTCCGCACGCCCTTCCCCACAGGAGGGGCATTAGCACCCCCACTGGGCTCCCAGGGCTTTGCCACTGCAGCTACCCAGTCCCGATTCACAAAATGACGTGGCAGTGACTGAGCAGAGCTCCTGCTGCCCCCTCGGAGAGGGAGGAGGACAAGGCCGGAGCTCCAGAGAGCGGCCTGTACCTCAGCACCTCCATCCAGGTGCCTGGAGCCTCTCTGTATTCTTGCCCCTGTGCCCTGGTGGTTTGGGGTCTGTCCCACCCTGACAGGAGCAGACGGGGTCTGGGCTGAGTCTCGAGCTGGGAAGAAGCCCAGGAGCTAGGGAGATCTCCGTTTGGCTGTTTTCTGCCTCTTAGTCATCTGGAGTTCCAGAACATTCCTCCCCTCCAGCAAGAGGCCGAGCCGCAGCCCAAGCCTGGGGCTCCATCCTTGCTCCCTCTGGATTTTCCCTTGGAAGGGTTCAGAGTGGCCTCAGGGGCGGCGGTAAGACTTGAACACAAAGTGTGTCATCCTTCAGCAGCCCCCGCCCGACACGGTTGGCCACTGCGGAGCACCCCGAGTGGGAATCTGGGCATGGAAGTAGGGCAAAGGGCACCAAAGCCTGTCGCCTTTGCTGAATTGGGGGCACATGAGAAAGTGGGAGAGGGTCTACACACACCCTGAGGATGGTCGTCAGGCACTGTTCCTGAGGTGTTCCCAAGATAAAGTGAATTTGGGGGAGAAAAGCAGAGAATGGGGACCACCCTGGGCTCTCTAAGGCACACAAGGGCCCAGCAGCAGGAGGTCAAGTGGAAAGGAGGCTCTCTCCACGGCATGGCTCCCAGGGCGAGACCCTCAGGACTTCTACTCAAAGTGGTGCTTCCAGAAAGCCCAGACTCCGTGGGAGCCTGGGGAAACCACTGCCGTGGCCCAGTGGCAGCAGCATCTCTGGGGGAGGGGGGAGCACTTCCGGTGCCCGCTGTGTGCAGGTCAGGCCCACAGAGTAGCAGGGGGCAGCCAGGCAGGCCCATTGCAGCGTGATGGGCAGCCACAGAGGGCTGGCCACGCACTGCGGTCACATGGCCGACGTGCCCGGCCTGCCTGTTGGGGACACTGAGGGGGCTGGGGACCGCAGGTTCAAGGGGCAGGGAGTGGTACATGAGAACCGCTAGCTCGAGAAGGTCTTGAATGCCAGCCAGAACTGAAGGGCACTGGGGAGCCAAAGCCAGTTTGAGATGGGAGAGAAGATGGTCAATTTTGCGCTTTAGACAGATCACCCTGGGGCCGGAGAGTCGGGAGGAGGATGGATTGGAGGAAGTAAAAGAGAGGGCAGGGGGCCAGAGAGGCGCTGTAGGTGTGGGGCGGGGCCATGAGCTGGGCCAGGGCAGAGAGCGGGAGGAGGAAGCAAGATCATCCGTAGACTGAGGGGAGGGGGCGGGGCATCTCCGGCTGGAGGCTTGGAGGCCGGTTGGACCCCCCTGGAGAGTTCCACCCGAGACGGGCTGTGGAGAACTCGGAATCCAATTCCCACACCCAGGGGAGAAGCAAGAAATCTCGCCCATCTCCAGGAGGGAGTCCCAGCGACTGTCTCTCTCCAGCCCGGGACCACACCATCCAACCCTTGCTGTCTGATCTCCCAGCTCTCCCTTCAGGTAAGAGATGGGGTTAGAACCCTGGACAGGAGAGCCACTGCCCTTGGCACTCTTCCCGGGGGCCCTCAGCCCAGAGCCAGGTACGCTGTGAGGCTAAGCCCAGGTCCCTGCGCATGGCCCAGGTGACCTGGTCTCAGAGGGGTCCGGGCCAAACCAAGGGTCCAGGGTCTCTCCGGGAGGGCACCCAGGCCTGACTGTGTGAGGTGGGTTTTCCCTTACTCAGCCACCCACCAGCCAGACCACGAAGTGGGAAATGCTCTCCGTCCTGCCTGCAGACGTGACACTGAACTTTCTCCAAGGCAGTCATCGCCATGGGAATGGAGGTATGTGTGCTGGGGGTGGGGGGACAGAGGGACCACACCTGTGCCCGCTCCATCAACAGGCAAAGCCCATATGTTATGGCCCTGGTGGTGAAGATACTTTCAGAAATAGAACTGGTGTACCAGCAGTGATTCCTATAAATGGTCTCCTCCTAACAGCCAAGTTGGGGCCCTTTTGGAATAGAAGATATAAAATTCCGGGGACCTGGGGGGGGTTCTCATGTGCTCAGTTCTAAGAGACATCAAAGCAGCGCTCTAATGCAAATTTCGAGTAATGAACCGTCATTCTCTCCAAATCCTTTTAAAAAGTAAAAAAGAGAGGCACCCGGTGGCTCAGTCGGTTAAGCATCTGACCGACTCAGGTCATGATCTCAGGGGTCCTGGGATCAAGCAGGCTTCAGCCTCGGGCTCTGTGCTCAGCAGGGAGTCTGCTTCTCCCTCTGCCCCTCCCCCTGCTTGTGCTCTCTCTCCCTCTCAAATAAATAAATAAATAAATAAATAAATAAATAAATAAAATCGTTTAAACAAAAGTGAAAAAGGGGGCACCTGGGTGGCTCATTCAGTTAAACATCCAACACCTGATCTCTGCTCAGGTCTTGATCTCAGGGTCGTGAGTTCAAGCCTGACGCTGGGCATGGAGCCTAAGTCCAAAAAAAAAAACCAAGTAAAAAAGATTCATCTGGCCCAAGTTGCCAGCCTGCAGGTAAGAAAGGGCAAAAAAAGGTCCTTCATCTCTTTTGTGCCTCAGACCCCGTGGCAGTCTGATGAAGCCTAAGGACCCCTGCTCAGAATAACGTTTTAAAACTCATGAAGCAAATGCATAGACTTGCAAAGAAAACAAATTATACTGGAATTCAGCCAAATATTAACTAGAAGAAAAAAATAATTCAAAGAAAAATTCGAACTTGTGATATGGTAATATACGTGCTTCCTTATTCACACTTCAAATGGCAAACTCTAGCGGGGCTCTAATAACCACCATAATTCCAAAGAATGTCTAGTGTAATTCACACTTCAAAGTTTCTGCAACAACCGAGATCTGATAGGAAAATATCCCTGACTTCTAGCTGTGCCGAAGCGGCAGGTGCGGCTCATACTGCTGTGGTTTCTCCTTAAATTAAAGAACTGTAACTCTTAGAGGTTAGTTAAAGACATAATTTTATCCCCATTCAAGTTCACGGACTTAGGGAATGATTTATGCATGAACCATCTCGCGCCCTCAGATGAGCAACCCTGCTCTGAAGAGTGAAGACAGGGGTGCCTGGGTGGCTCAGTCGTTAAGCGTCTGCTTTCGGCTCAGGTCATGATCCCAGCGTTCTGGGATCGAGCCCCGCATCGGGCTCCCTGCTCAGCAGGAAGCCTGCTTCTCCCTCTCCCACTCCCCCTGCTTGTGTTCCCGCTCTTGCTGCCTCTCTTTCTGTCAAATAAATAAATTTAAAAATCTTTTTTAAAAAATTTAAAAAAATTAAAAAACAGCGAAGACAGGGGCGCCTGGCTGGGTGAGCCGGCAGGGCATGTGACCCCTGATCTCAGGGTTGTGAGTTCAAGCCCCACGATGAGTGTAGAGCTTACATTTAAAAAAAAAAAAAAAAAGGTGAAGAAAATTACATGCATTTGAAATCGAATGTTCAGAAGCAGCAGAGAAACAACAACACAATAAGAAATCAAGTACCTCCTATCCAAAAGCCCTTGGCTGGTTCCCCTGTCTGTCCACCTTCGGCATAAATTCACCTCCCAATTCGTTGAGCATGATCAAGAGTTCTGATCTTGCAAAACAAACCGGACAAGGAGCCAGGCCTTAGAGGTGAAAGGAGTCTTGTGTGGTCTTGGGAAATGTTCTCTCACTGACCTTATTCTCCCTGTTTTAGACTGGCTAGGGAGAGCTAATTAAAAGTACAGCAGTGAAAGGTCTTATGCCCATGTAGATTTATGCACTATAACTTTCAACTTGGAGCTTTGTACATTAGAAGACTACTTCTTTTTTTTTTTTTTTAAGTTGGCTCCATGCCCAGCATGGAGCCCAACACGGGGCTTGAACTCACGACCCTGAGATCAGGAACTGAGCTGAGATCAAGAATTGGATGCTTAACTGGCTGAGCCATCCATGCGCCCCTGGGAGACTATTTTGTGACTTAATTAAGATTAAAATTTGGTGCTCATGAGCTTTAAAAAATAGCAGCAAATCCATAAAGACAGAAAGTAGATTAGGGTTGCTGAGGACTTGTGGGAGAAGGGAAGGTGTTGCATAATGCGTACAAAATTTCCATGTGGAGTGACAGAAAAGTTTTGGACGTAGGCAAGGTAATAGTTGCACAACATGGTGAATATAATTAATGCCACTGAATTGTACACTTAAAAATGGCTAAAATGAAAAAAATATGGCTAAAATGGTAAACTGGATGTGATTTATACATTTTTAACCCTTTTTTAAAAAAGATTTTATTTATTTATTTTTCAGAGAGCAAGAGCACAAGCAGGGGAGGGCCAGAGGGAGAGGGAGAAGCAGATTCCCTCCTGAGCAGGGAGCCCGATGTGGGGCTTGATCCTGGGGCGCTGGGATCATGATCTGAGCTGAAAGTGGACCCTTAACTGACTGAGCCATCCAGGTGCCCCATATATATTTTTTTCTTAAGATTTTTTTAGTTTTTAATTTTTAGAGAGAGAGAGTACATTGTGGGGAAGGGCAGAGAGAGCCGGAGAAAGAACCCCAAGCACAGAGCCCAACACGGGGCCCAATCCCACGACCCCAAGATCGTGACTCGAGCCAAAACCAAGAGTTGGACACCCCATCAACTGAGCCACCCAGGCGCCCCAGTGTGATTTATATTTTAACACACACATCGCTCCAAATAAATTACCATTTACACACAACAGACTGGCAAAGACTGAAGCCATTCAGTGTCCTCCATGACCAAAATTGGATCAATGAGAATTTTTGGTTGACTGGGAGAGGTATAAATTGGTATAGCCACTTGGAAAAGCTTTTTGTCAAGGCGCCTGGGTGGCTCAGTCAGTTAAGCACTTGCCTTCAGCTCAGGTTGTGATCCCAGGGGTCCTGGAATCGAGCCCTGCATTGGGCTTCCTGCTCAGTGGGGAGTCTGCTTCTCCCTCTCCCTCTGCCCCTCCCCCTACTTGTACTCTCTCTCTGTCTCAAATAAGTAAATCTTAAAAAAAAAAAAAAAAGAAAGAAAGAAAAGGAAAAGCTTTTTGGCATCATGCAGTAATGTTGAAGAGGTACATATCCTTTACCCAGAAGTTCCACTCTTAAGCGTGTGTCCTAAAGAAATTCTTTTAACGTGCCTGACAACTTCTACGGGAATGTTCACGGAAGTACTATTTATATTGCAAAAACCTGGAAGTCACTGAAATATCTACTGATAGGAGAAAGGATACGTACATAAAGGAACATTCACATGATGGAATACTGTTAGAGCAATGAAAATGAATGAGCCACTGAGACATCCATTACCACGGATGAATCTCTCAAAATATTGATCAAAGGAGCAAGTTGCGGAAAGATGTGCACATAATATTCCATTTACACGAAGTTCAAAAACATTCAAACCTAAATAATGTATTAGAGGCGTATATGTCTACAGTAAAACTAAAAAGGAAAAAAAACCTTGACAAACACAAAAATCAGTATTGCGGTTTTCCCTAGTGGGAATGGGTAGGGATGCAATGGTGGGAAGGTGCAGACTGGGGGCCCGGGGAAGATGGTACACCGGTAATAATCTGTTTCTTAAGCTCAGTGGTAAGCACATGGATGGTCACTTCATTTTTTTCTTAATACCTGACTTTTGCATTATATATATTCTGTTGTGGACGTGGAATATTTTATAATTTTTAAAATGAAGTATGTGTAATCATTACTCTGATTTTTATTTAATTTGTAAAGATTTTATGTATTTGAGAGAGAGAGAAGGTGGAGAGGAGCACAGGGGAAGAGAGAGAGAGAGAAAGAGAGAGAGAGAGAAGCAGACACCCTGCTGAGCAGGAAGCCCCCTATGTGGGGCTCGATCCCAGGACCCATGATCTCTGGATCATGACCTGAGCCGAAGGCAGCTGCTTAACTAACTGAGCCACCCAGATGCCCCATAAACTAACTGATTTTTTAAAGATTTTATTTATTTATTTGAGAGAGAGAGAAAGCACAAGAAGGGGGAGGGGCAGAAAGAGAAGCAGAATCCCTGCTGAGGACAGAGCCTGATGTGGGGCTCGATCCCAGGACCCAGAGATCACAACCTGAGCCAAAGTCAGACACTTAACCGACTGAGCCACCCAGGCGCACCTAAACTAACTGATTTTCTTTTTTTTAAGTAAAAAGACAACCCACAGAATGGGAAAAAATATTTGCAAATCATCTAAATGGATAATGGACTAGTATCCAGGATATATAAAGAACTCTTACAACTCAACAACAAAAAGACAAATAAGTCAAATAAAAAAATGGGTACAGACATAGACATTTCTTCCAAGAACATTTCTAAGTGGTCAATAAGCTCACAAAAAGATGCTCAATGTCATGAGTCATTAGGGAAATGCAAATCAAAACCACCATGAGATACCATTTTACACTCACTAGGGTGGCTATAATCAAAAAACTGGAAAACAACGTGTGTTGGCAAGGAGGTATAGAAATTGGAACTTTTCATTTATCGCTTGGAATACAAAATGGCACAGCCATTTTGGAAAACAGTTTGGCAGTTCAAAAAGTTAAACAGAGTGAGTTACCAAATAACACAGCGGTTCTGCTCCCAGAAAAATGCCCAAGAGAATCCAAGGCGTATGTTCACAAGGAAAAGCACACATGAATGTCCAAAGCAGCATTATTCATAATAGCCAAAAAGTGATGACACCCAACAGCCATCAGTGGTTGAATGGATAAATAGAATGTATTCTATCCGTACAATGGAATACTCTTCAGCCATAGAAAGGGAGAGGTACAGATACAGGCTGCAACATGAATGAACCTTGAAAACATGCTAAGTGAAAGATGTTGGACACAAAATGCAGCATATTGTAATGATTCCATTTATCTGAAATGTCCAGAGTAAGCGAATCCACAGAGACAGAAAGTAGATTAGTGGCTGCCAGTGGTGAGGGGAGAAAGGGGAATAGGAAGTGATCGCTAGTGAGTATAGGATTTCTTTTGGGAGTGATGAAAATGTTCTGGAGTCAGATAATGGTGATGATTGCTTGGCTCGGTGAATATACTGACAACCACTGAATTAGTTATAGTTTTAAACGGTGAATTTGATGTGAGTTATATGTCAATAAGGCTACCACTGAGATACATAATTTACAAATAAAGTTATTAAAGAAAACTTCTCACAAATCCCAAAAATAATTCTATGCTTGGAAAATGTGACTTCCTTGTGTAAAATTTCAGACATTTTTAAACCTCTCTCTCTCTATTTATATGTTATATTTAAACTTCAGCTTTTCATTTCTGTGTTTTAAAAAATCAGTGGGGCATCTGGGTCCTCAGTCACTTGAGCGTCTGACTCTTGATTTCGGTTTGGGTCATGATCTCGGGTCGTGGGGTCAGGCTCTGCGCTTAGTGGGGAGTCTGCTTGGGATTCTCTCTCTCCCTCTGCCCTTCCCCCTGCTTGTGCTCTCCCTTTCTCTCTCTCTCTCTCTCTCTCTCTCTCATGAATGAATGAATCTTAAAAAAAAAAAAAAAGTGTGTGGGGCGCCTGGGTGGCACAGCGGTTAAGCGTCTGCCTTCGGCTCAGGGCGTGATCCCGGCGTTATGGGATCGAGCCCCAAGTCAGGCTCCTCTGCTATGAGCCTGCTTCTTCCTCTCCCACACCCCCTGTTTGTGTTCCTTCTCTCGCTGGCTGTCTCTATCTTTAAAAAAATTTTAAAAATAAAAAAAANTTAAAAAAATTTAAAAAATAAAAAAAAAAATAAGTGTGCGATGGTGCCCTGTCAAGGCAAAATATTTAAATATCTGGAATAAACATGTAAAANACCCCCTGTTTGTGTTCCTTCTCTCGCTGGCTGTCTCTATCTTTAAAAAAATTTTAAAAATAAAAAAAAAATAAGTGTGCGATGGTGCCCTGTCAAGGCAAAATATTTAAATATCTGGAATAAACATGTAAAAAGCTAAAAGCTTTTACCTTTTCTAGAATAATCCATAGATTCCAATATTCAAAATTAATAAGGCTTTGCAAGGCCCCAATAAAGTATAACCACATCTTGGGTTGGTTTATCAATCGCTAATCTTTATGTTTCAGAAATGATTTATTTGTGGAAAGAGACAGCCTTACTGAGGTGAGGTTACACTGAGATAAAAGAGAAGGACAAGATTTTTAGATTTTTTCACCAAAGTTAAGATAGCCTATGATGTCTGTTCTCATGACTTTTGCTGTATAATAAATTATCTCAAAGCTTAGTGGCTTAAAGCAACAACAATCATTTCATTATCTCTCGTGGTTGCTGTGGGTCAGAAATTCAGGAAGGGCTTGGCTGGAAGGTTCTAGCTCAGATATCTTATGCAGTTATGAACAAATGGTGGTTGGAGCAGAGCAGCTAGGGCTGGCCAGCCATCTCCCGCTCTGAGTCACCTCGGGGCCTCTCCATTTGGGCTGGTTGGGGCTTCCTTCCAACATGGCAGCCTTGGCAGGCTGTTAGATTGTTTCCATGGTGGCTGAGGGCCTCAAGAGGGAGTATGCTAGCAAGACAGAAACTGAATTGTGTTACAAGCCTACCCAGAATTCAAAGGAAAGGGACTCAGAAGAATCTCTTAGTAGTAAAAATGGAAAACTTCTTGAAAAGCATATGAGATGGAAGATATTTTTTTATGATTTTATTTTTTTAAAGATTTATTTATTTATTTTAGAGAGCATGTGTGAGCAGGGGGAGTGGCAGAGGGACAGAATCTCAAGCAGACATGGGGCTTGATCTCAGGACCTTGAGATGACGACCTGAGCTGAAACCAAGATTCAGACACTCAACTGACTGAGCCACCCAAAAGCCTCAAGATTTTATTTTTAAGCAATCTTTACACCCAGCGTGGGGCTCAAACCCACAACCCCGAAATCAAGAGTCTTGTGCTCTCCTGACAGAGCCAGCCAGGTGCCCCGAGATGGAAGATATTCTCATAACATCGTTGGAAGATAGCGTCCGTGGCTGTAACTCTCATTTTTCTCTTCTATGTCTTATTAAACTCTATTCCACCAACCAAATTGATATTATAGAGTTTATAAATAAAATATAAGGATGGATTGGCAACTAAAATGTATAATAATCCAAGTGTGCTTGTAGAATCTTTTTATAAACCTTCTCAAGGAAATCAGATGACAGTATAAACATTTCATGGACTTACATAAGTTGTTTCAAGTAAACTTTCTCAATACAGTTTTTTATTTTGGTAAGATAGATATAACATAAAATGTACCATTTTAATCCTTTTTGAGGATACAGTTCAGTGAACTTGTCCATCCCCCCAAACTCAAACTCTACACCCAGTAAACAGCAACTCCCCATTCTCCCCATGCCCCAGCCTCGAGATAGTTTTTTTTTTAAGATTTTATTTATTTATTCGACAGAGACAGAGACAGCCAGCGAGAGAGGGAACACAAGCAGGGGGAGTGGGAGAGGAAGAAGCAGGCTCCCAGCAGAGGAGCCTGATGTGGGGCTCGATCCCATAACGCCAGGATCACACCCTGAGCTGAAGGCAGACGCTTAACCGCTATGCCACCCAGGCGCCCCTCGAGATAGTTTTTTAAATATCGTATTTGACGTGTTTCTCTGGTACTTAACTGTTAATTTTACTCAACATTAGAGTAATTGGATTTTCTGACTGTTTAAACTTTTTTAAATTTTATCTGCATTTAACTAAGGCCGTGAAAACATTACATATAAACACTCAAAGTGCCTATGATAAAAAATAAATAAATAAACAGCAAAATGGAAATTAAAAAAAAAAAAAAGGATGGGGGCACCTGGGGGGCTCAGTTAGTTAAACGTCTGACTCTTGGTTTTGGCTCAGGTCATGATCTCAGNCGACTCTTGGTTTTGGCTCAGGTCATGATCTCAGGGTTATGAGATCGAGCCCCGCATCAGGTTCCATGCTGGGTGTGGAAGTCTGCTAAAGGTTCTCGCCTCTCTCTCTCTCCCCTCCCCTGCTCATGCGTTCTGTCTCACTCTAAAAAAACAGGAAAAAAAAAAGAAATAAAGGATGATTTAAACATACCTCAAAAAATTTATACCTTGTTCTTAATTATTATTCTTGCTTTTATTTATTACTAAAGCAAATACATTATACTTCATTATTTGGGCACCTAATTAGATGCCTTATACCTTCCAATATCCCAGTGACATTGAAAGACTAGACTCCTTTTTCTTTTCTTTTTTTTTTAAGATTTTATTTATTTTTTTGACAGAGAGAGACAGCAAGAGAGGGAACACAAGCAAGGGGAGTGTGAGAGGGAGAAGCAGGCTTCCCGTGGAGCAGGGAGCCTGATGCGGGGCTCGATCCCAGGACCCTGGGATCATGACCTGATCCGACGGCAGATGCTTAACAGCTGAGCCACCCAGGTGCCCCTCCTTTTTCTTTTCAAATAACAAACCTATAGACNGACCTGATCTGACGGCAGATGCTTAACAGCTGAGCCACCCAGGTGCCCCTCCTTTTTCTTTTCAAATAACAAACCTATAGACTTAAATGCTATAAACTTTGTTCCAGAGTATTTAGGCTAAAAAAAAAATCCATACACACACACACACCATGTGTATTCAACCCACGTATTAGATTGCATTAGTTCTTCTAAAGTTTATAATGAAATGATGATTAAAGAAAGGGCAAAGCTAAGGTCCTAGACTTCTGCCTCAGTCAAGATGGGGTAGCATAGACCAAACATACTCTCTGTCCTCAAACAATACCGTTCAAAACATTGGACGCTGGGCAGTGAACAGTAATGTCTAGAAGATGGGAAGCAAATGAGCTGAGCCCTGCAATGATCCCAGGTTACTGGAAAAAGTTTCTAGGCTGCGGTGCTGAGGGACAGGGAAGCCAGGAAGAGCCCAGCAGTCTCTCCAAGCTGAGTGCACAGAGGCAAAAATCTGGGAAATGAGACGAGCTCAAGTCTGCTGGGCAAATAGCAGAAAGAGTGAGCTACACAGTGAAGAGAGTTGTGGAGACCTCTGGAGGCCCCTTCCTAAGTATTCAGTTGAGAATACCGAATGCACATTCAGCACATGATGTGAAGAAACTACTAGAGGCCAAAAAGAGAATCACCTGGAAGGATTAGCAGAACAGTGTCCCGTGCCCACACAGGCCAACAATAGGGCGTGATCCCAACAGCCAGAGTGGGAAACCTCCAAATCCAGAGAACATCAGAGCACAAGGAAGGGTCTTGCACAAGGAAAGAATTAACCCTGGAAAAAACAGCCCCGCTTCCAATTCAAGTTTAAAAGCAAGACCGAAGGTGTGCCTGGCCGGCTCAGTTGGTGGAATGGGCGACTCTTGGTCTCGGGGTCATGAGTTCAAGCCCCACGTTGAGCATACAGATTGCTTAAAAATAGAATCTTTAAAAAAAATATTTTGAAGCAAGACCTGAAAGGAATAAACTCTCTCCAAGTAACTGAACTGTGTCCCAGTCAAGAATATTTAGAAGATGGGGTGCCTGGGTGGCTCAGTCGTTAAGCATCTGCCTTCGGCTTGGGGCGTGATCCCAGAGTCCTGGGATCGAGCCCCACATCAGGCTCCTCGGCTGTGAGCCTGCTTCTTCCTCTCACTCCCCCTGCTTGTGTTCCCTCTCTCACTGGCTGTCTCTGTCTCTGTCAAATAAATAAATAAAATCTTAAAAAAATATATTTAGAAGAATAAAAAAAATACCCAGCATCCAACAAGGTACAACTCACAAGGTCTGGCATCTAGTTACAAATTACCAGGAATGTGAAGGAAAAAAATATATATATCCCATAACAAGGAAGAAAATAAACTAAAAGTGACCCAGAAATGACACCAATGGTAGATTAGGAGACAAGGACATTAAAACGGTTCCTATAACAAGATTCTACACGTTCCAGAAGCTAAACGAAATAGTGAATTTGTTAAGTAGAAATGTGGCATGTAGAACAGAGCGTCCAAATCCCACTTGTAGAGATAAAAACTGTAAGGACTAAGAAGAAAAACACCCAAGGCCTGATTAGTAGCAGACTGGGCATTGTATAAGAAGAGGTTGGTGAGATTGGAGGCAAAGACACAGAAACTAGCAGAGGGGAGCTGGAGAAAAATCAACAGACCAGACACAAGAGGACAGATATTGCATGATTACACTCATCTGAAATATCTAGAACAGGCACGTTACTCAGAGACAAGAAGTAGATTAGACTTTACCAGGGGCTGAGTGGAGGAGGACGTAGGGATTATTGCTTAAAGGCTAGAGTTTCCGTTTGGGCTGCCAAAAGGTTGGGAAGATGGGACGCCTGGGTGGCTCAGTCGGTTAAGCGTCTGCCTTCAGCTCAGGTCATGATCTCAGGGTCCTGGGATCAAGTCCCACATCGGGCTCCCTGCTCAGTGGGGAGCCTGATTCTCCCTCTCCCTCTGACCCTCCCCCTGCTTGTGTGTGCGTGCGCGCTGTCTCTCTCTCTCAAATAAATAAAATATCTTTAAAAAGTTTGGGAAGTGTGTGGTGACAGCTGTACAACATCCTGAATGTAATTCATGCCACTGAATTGTACAGTTGAAAAAGTTAAAATGGCAAGTTATATATATTTATATACATTATATATTATATAATAGACATATATACAATAGACAGTGTTTATATGTAATATATGCCTGGCTGGCTCAGTCAGTAGAGCGTGTGACTCTTGATCTCAGGGTTGTGAGTCCAAGCACCACATTGGGCATGGAGCCTACTTAAAAACATAAAAATTGGGGGCACCTCGGTGGCTCTGTTGGTTAAGCATCTGACTCTTGATTTTGGCTCAGGTTGTGATTTCAGGGCTGTGGGATCGAGCCCCACATCAGCCTTTGTGCTCAGTCCAGAGTCTGCTTGAGATTCATTCTTTCCCTCTCCCTCTGCCCCTCCCCACCGCTTGCACTCTAAACAAACAAACAAATAAATAAGTAAACACATAAAATGTTTTTTAAAATTAAAAATAAAATTAAATAAGATAAGCTGTTTTAAAAATGAACAGAGCATCAGTGAACTGTGGGAAAACTTCATGCAGCTAAATATACATGAAATTGGGATTCCCCAAAGGAGGGGAGAGGAGAGAAAGGGACCAAAATAGTGAAGAAATAGTGGCTGAAATTTTTCCAAATTGATACGAACTAAACCTACAGATCCAAGAAATTCAGTAAATCCTAAGTGTAAGAAACATGAAGAAAATTATATCAAGACTCATCACCGTCAAATTGGGTAAATCAGTAATAAAGAGAAAATCCTAAAAACAGCTAGAGGACAAAGACTGATAATCAGGCAAAAACTGACATTTTGTCTTGGGGGTCATCCTATTGAGCAAGGATACAGGTTTTTTGTTTTTTGTTTTGTTTTAAAGATTTATATTTCTTTATTTGACAGAGGGAGACAGCCAGCGAGAGAGGGAACACAAGCAGGGGGAGTGGGAGAGGAAGAAGCAGGCTCCCATCCAAGGAGCCTGATGTGGGGCTCGATCCTGGAACACCAGGATCATGCCCTGAGCCGAAGGCAGACGCTTAATGACTGCGCCACCCAGGCGCCCCGAGGATACAGGTTTTTTGACACCTTCCCGGATCTTGCTTTTGCTCTCGATGTAAATGATAAATTGTCCGAATCTAAAAAGGTCTTGTTGTTTCTTTACCTGCCCAATCTGTCAGCCCTGCATGATACCCCTCGGTGAGTCTGAGGTTGGGTCATAACTTGGCCTGAACTGGGACAGTGTTTTGTGGCTTACAGTAACCAGAGGACCTTCAGGGAACAAGCGGAAGGGACAAATAGCACCTGCCCATTTCTGGCCATGGCAAGGCAACGATTACCCACTGGCTAAGGTTTGGTTTTTTTGGTTTTTTTAAGTCATTCTCCATCTCTGCTCTCAGATCTACTAGACGTCCTCTTTGAAATGTGGAAATGACAAGTGTGTCTTGCTCACATGAAGCATGGGAGTTTTGTTTTCTGCTTTGCACAATAATTTTGATTCAGCATTGGGTTTGGGCTGAGACTAAGTTCTCTGGAACTCCGCCAACCATCCCCACTGCCCACCTCAGAGAACCTGGTCTCTAGTGTTTGAAGTCTTGGGCGAGAGTGCTTCCTTTGTAAAGCGGAGTATGGTCCAGGTACTAGTTACCAGAAGAAACGGAGCGTTGTCTGCGGGAATCATGGTCTACGCAATGCAAGTGGCTGTCATGAGCTGGATAGCCTTCGATTCACCAGGCTGAGTGGTGGTTGGAGGCTGGGTGGACACAGTGCTATCACCGAAGGGTGGAAATGGTACATTTGGGATCGCATTCGATCAGACGACGCGAGTAAAAGAAGCAAATAGGAGACTCACTTCTCTTCTGGTGCATAAGCGCCGGTGTGTTTTCCTTTGTCGGAAGGTATGGGCAGCATCCAGAACTCGCTCATCTTCGCAAACTGAAACTCTGTCCCCATTAAACACTAGCTCCCCATTGCCTTCCCCCAACCCCCTGAAAAGTGATTCTACTCGCTGTCTCTCTAAATTTGACTACTCTTGGGACCGCTTAGAAGGGGAATCCTGCAGCACTTGTCTTTTGTGTCTGCCTTATTTCACTTAGCATACTGTCTTTAAGGTTTACCCATGTGTCAGAATTTCTTTCTTTCTTGGGGCTCCTGGGTGGCTCGGTCAGTTAAGCATCCGACTCTTGGTTTTGGCTCAGGTCATGATCCCGGGGTCATGGGATTGAGCCCCCCATCAGCCTCTGTGCTCAGTGCACGGGTCTGCTTGGGATTCTCTCCCTCCCCTTCTGCCTCCCCCCCACCTGCTCACGTGCACGCACTCTCTCTCAAATAAATAAGTAAATCAAATCTTAAAAAGAAAAAAAAAAGAATTTCCCTCCTCTCAAGCCTGGATAATATTCCGCTGTGTATGGATATACCGCATTCGCTTTTCTGTTCATCTGCTGGTGGACACGTCGGTCATTTCTACCTTGGTTATTGTGAGTAACAGCTGCTATGAACATTGATGTTCAAATATCTGTCCAAGTCCCTGCTTTCAATATTTTTAGGTGTATACCCAGAAGTCGAATTGCTGGATCATTTGGCAATTCTATGTTTAATTTTTTTTTGGAGGAACTGCCATGCTATTTTTCATATCTTTTAAATTTTTCCATCTATTTACCCATTTTATGTTTCTTCTTTCCTTCCTGAAGACCCAAGCTAGCATTTGGGATTATTTTCCTTCACTGGGCATAGATCACTAGACTAGCAGGACTTTCTTCTTTGGGCACTTTATTTATTTATTTATTTTTTTAAAAGATTGTATTTATATATTTGACAGTGAGGCAGCGAGAGAGAGACCACAAGGAGGGGCAGAGGGAGAGGGAGAAGCAGGCTTCCCACTGAGCAGGGAGCCTGATGCGGGGCTGATCCCAGGCCCCTGGGATCACGACCTGAGCCGAAGGCAGACGCTTAATGACTAAGCCACCCAGGTGCCCCTTCTTTGGGCACTTTAAAGATACCATCCCGTTTCCTCTGGTTTCTATAATTACTCCTAAGAAGCCATTATTCTTACTGTTCCCCTGAATTTAAAGTGTCTTTCTTCCTCTGGCTGTTTAAGAATTTTCTTTGTATCTTTAGTCTAGTGAAGTTTGACTCTGGTATGCTTGGGATGGTTTTCTCTGTATTTATCCTGCTAGGGTTTACTAAGTTTCTTGAATATGTGGATTCATATCTTTCATCAATTTTAGAAAGTTCTCAGCCAATAACTCTTCCAATAGGACTCTGGTGCCTTTTGTCAATCTTCCCCTGATTGCTCTGATTTTCAGCATTGACTTGCCTCCAGCTGCTGGAGATGGGAGTCTCTTTAAGTGTTGCCACGTAGGCACTCTCCCTGTGCTGGGTTCCACTGGCTGCCCAGAGTTTGTTATTTTGTTCCTTCAAGTGAAGAAAAGCCAGCCAACTCCACAATCCATATGATTGCCATCAGCCCCACATCCTTTAAGATCTAAGGGTCCAACATACGTGGTACTTACCAAACCACCACAGGTGAGGTTCTTGGCAACTGTCATGCTACGTCCAGAGGAGCAGAGAGATGTAGGCAGTTGAGGGGTGCAGCCCTTGGGGTCTATGGTAAACCCAAAGGTAGGCCAAAGAGATGTGGGTTGTAGTTTCAATAGCGTTCTCTCTACAGGATGACCAGATGGGCAATGGGGAAAGTTCTTTAGAGAGAAATACCAGCTAATAAATGCATAAGGAATGATAAAATGAGACATTCAACGTCTCGTAGCACTCAGTGAAATAATGGATCCAGGAACGACCACTGTGGGCTGTAAAAACCATTAGGTCAGGTTTTTGGAACTTTATTATGGATGGATTAGCCTGCCAACTTCTAACCCCGATCAATCCTATCATGATGAAAAAGCAAGACAACCAGTCTCAACAGGGATCCCGAGGTGAGATGGTGGAAAGAACACAGAACCTCTGATGAATCAAACAAAGAAGGGGAAAAAATTGAACCTGAATTCAATCAGGTCTCTAGATCTAACTACAAGTTTATAAAATAAATTGTAATAATAAGGGGATGGATGAACATGTCAAAGACACTTTTAAAAAATGCATTTAGGGGGGCGCCTGGGTGGCACAGCGGTTAAGCGTCTGCCTTCGGCTCAGGGCGTGATCCCGGCGTTATGGGTTCGAGCCCCCACATCAGGCTCCTCTGCTATGAGCCTGCTTCTCCTTCTCCCACTCCCCCTGCTTGTGTTCCCTCTCTCGCTAGCTGTCTCTATCTCTGTCAAATAAATAAATAATCTTTAAAAAAAAAAAAAGAAACAATTTAAAAATGCATTTAGGGGCGTCTGGGTGGCACAGCGGTTAAGCGTCTGCCTTCGGCTCAGGGTGTGATCCCGGCGTTATGGGTTCGAGCCCCACGTCAGGCTCCTCTGCTGTGAGCCTGCTTCTTCCTCTCCCACTCCCCCTGCTTGTGTTCCCTCTCTCACTAGCAGTCTCTATCTCTGCCAAATAAATAAATAAAATCTTTAAAAAAAAAATTAAAAAATGCATTTAGCTAAATCTAGAACTGAGAAATTCTACAGAAAGAACTATTCTGTTTTGGGGGCCTCTGGGTGGCTCAGTCGGTTGAAAGTCTGCCTTCAGCTCGGGTCGTAGTCTCAGGGTCCTAGGACTGAGCCCCACATGGGGCTCCCTGATCTGTGGGGAGCCTGCTTCTCCCTCTCCCTCTCCCTCTGCCTGCTGCTCCCCCTGCTTGTGTCCCTGCTCTCTCTCTCTCTGTCAAATAAATAAATGAAATCTTTTTCAAAAAGTTTCAAAAAAAGGAAAAAATACTCTGTTTCTTCAACAAATAATTGTAGTGGGAAAGAAATAAGGGAGGGGAACTGACATAGATAAGATGTAGGAACTAAATGTAATCATCCAACTGTTAAAAAAAGGCATTTTTGAGACAATTGGGAATATTTTTTTTAAAGATTTTATTTATTTATTTGACAGAGATAGAGACAGCCAGCGAGAGAGGGAACACAAGCAGGGGAATGGGAGAGGAAGAAGCAGGCTCATAGCAGAAGAGCCTGATGTGGGGCTCGATCCCATAACGCCGGGATCACGCCCTGAGCCGAAGGCAGACGCTTAACCGCTGTGCCACCCAGGAGCCCCTGACAATTGGGAATATTAAGACATTGACTGGGTATTAAATGATATAACAGGGGCGCCTGGGTGGCTCAGTCGTTAAGCGTCTGCCTTCGGCTCAGGGCGTGATCCTGGCGTTATGGGATCGAGCCCCATATCAGGCTCCTTCACTGGGAGCCTGCTTCTTCCTCTCCCACTCCCCCTTTGTGTTCCCTCTCTCGCTGGCTGTCTCTCTCTCTGTCAAATAAATAAATAAAATCTTTAAAGAAAAAATAAATGATATAACAGAATTATTGTTAATTTTGTCAGGTGTGATAGTGGTATTACAGAGTTTTTTAAGGTTCTTATTTGTTAGGGATACACCCAGAAGCATTTACAGATAAAACAGCATGGTATCTGGAATTTGCTTTACAATATACTCCAGGGTGGGGATGGGGCAGAAATCAAAGTGTTGACAAGTGCTAGGTAATGAGCATGTGGGAATCACTTTGTATTCTCTCTTCTTAGGACTAGTTTTATATCCACAATTAAACTGTTTTAAAAAGATTTTATTTATTTATTTATTTATTTATTTATTTAGAGCACGAGTGGGGGGAGGGTCAGAGGGAGAAGGAGAGGGAGAGAGAATCTCAAGCAGACTCTGCACTGAGCGGGGAGCCGGACGTGGGGCTCGATCTCACAACCCTGAGATCACGACCTGAGCCAAAATCAAGAGTTAGATGCTCAACTGACTGAGCCACCCAGGCGCCCCCACAAGTCAACTTCTTAAAAAGGCACAAGTTTGATGATGAAGAGAAGGAGAGCACCTGCAGAGGGACATCGAATCTGGGGAGAGGGAGCATGTTTATTTGCTGATGGACAGACTGAGAAGCACAGAAGAAGAACTCCCCAGTGGGGCCAGTTCTGGAGGGTCCCAGCAAATAGGACGCCAAGCCCACGTGGCAGGCTTGACCTTGACAGTTATATTCCAGCCTGCATTAGCTGAGTGCCAGCTAGTGTCCTAGTCACACATTCCATCTTAACTGGCCCTTGCAACCATCCCACAAGATAGTGTCATCTCCATTTTAGAGGTCAGGAATTGAGGCTCGGAAAGATGGGTGACTCCCTGAGGTTCAGATAACCTGTACACGGCAGATCCTGGATTGAAACCAAGTCGTTGTGGTTCCAAAGTGTGTAGCTGTGAGATGGGGTGAAGGTGGTGGGAGTGGAATTTCAACCACTGGCGGGGAGAGAGGGGACAGCAGTTGCAGCCTTTGTGACTGCTGGCCACTCTTCCTTGCGAAGCCGGATGGGAGCTGTTAAGGACAGGGTGCCGGCCCTGCCGATCACACCGGGGCTGCCAGGGAGCTAAAGAGGGGTGAGTCACGCCCCTGGTCCAGATGATCTGGGCCAGCCAGTGAGACAGAGGTGTGTCCAGAAGGAAATTCAGCAGGGACAATGATCAGGTGTCTCACGTGCCCCACCCCAGCAGCTTCAAGAGACACAGGTGCAAATACAGAGAGTGTGAGTTGACCTGAGCTGCATGTGAGTCAGCAAAGGGTGGAAGTCTTCCAAATAAAGCTCACACAAATGCAGCTGCTACCAAGAGCCCCAGGAAGGGGGGGCCTCCCGGGACATGGGAGGCTACCTGCGTGTCACCACACTCTGAACTTCGCCATTGCACCTGAACTTCTACTCTCTGTGCAGCTCTACCCCGCCCGTGAGTAGAGTCCTGCTTCTGGGCCAGTTGCAGTGTCACTGGGGTGACTTGGGACAGACGCTGGACGACCTGCTCTAGACAAACCATCTTGTCTACCTGGTGTTGCTGGCCCTTTGGTTGCCTTCTGACTCTCGTAGCCTATCTTGCGTTCATGGTTGGCTAACCCGAGGCTGTGTTTTCTTCTTTCAACCCTTCCGAAGCAGTGCACAGAAAACAGGCCACAGCACAATTCTTACTTTCCGTTGCTCCTGGTCTTTCAAGGGCCATCGGGGCATATAACCCAACGCAGCAACTTCTACCTGAATCTCAGCTCCGTCTGTCACAGGAGAAAGCGTGAGTGATCACGTGGCAATTGCATGCCAGGGGTGGTCACCACCCCACTGACCCCTAGCACAGGGATCCCTACTGCAGCCTGCCCAGTACACGATCCCATCCCATCATCCCATCCCGAGGTGCTGCTTTCTTGAGTCACTTCTAGTGCCAACTGTCTTAGCCGGGATTCCATTCAGAAGTGTGAGTCATTTATTTTGGGAAGCAATCCCAGGGTGACAGAACATAGGGGACAAAGAAGATGGAAACAGGGAAGGAAAAAAAAAGCCAACCCAAGAGAGAAGGATTGAGCTGCTCTCTGCTGTGGGCGTTACGGGGCTTAAGCCAACTTGGACCCTCTGAGAAGCCATACAGAGCACCGTTCAGAACTTTCCACCCAGGGAGTGGAAGAGAGAAGCATTTATCCACCAGTTCCTGTCCCCATTGGTCAAGCATTCCACATGTCACGTTAACTCCCCTGGCAAGTCGGGCTCTGGATCTGTGCGAGTACCCAGGGGGTCCCCGGGCTTGAAGCAAGAGCTGTGCTGTGCCCTGGGGGGTGGGGTTAGGGCAGGAGGGGCGGGCAAGGCCCCGACTAAAAGTCAGGTTGGGAAGATCTGAAGCAAGGCACAAGAGGAGGGAGGAAAGGCAATTTTTTCATTAAGTGATTCTGGGGAAACCAGATATTGGTACGTGGAAAAAATGAAATGAGTTCTTGAGTTTACATTCACCCCCCGAAAACAGCTTTAGGTAAAACGGCAGATCCAAATGGGAAAGGCAAGCCAATAAAGCACTCATAGATAACATAGGGGAGTTTCTTTGCAACCTTGCGGTAAGAACAGATTTTTAAAAATAGGACACAAAAAGCCCTAAAGAGAGGAAATGGTGATATATTTGACTATACTCGCATGAAGAGCTCCTTTTTGACAACTGATGTTAGTAAGCAAGAGAACAGGTGAGCACAGAGTGGAAGGGGGATGCCTTCTGATTGATTCCACGTATGCAGAGCTCCAGAAGCAGCACCGACCACGTGAGTTTAGAGATGTATGGTTAGGCGGTGAAAATATAAAAATATAAAGAAAAGAAAGAAAGCGATTACCATTCAAGCACGGAGGGGGGTTACCTCGGGATGGTGGGGGGCAGGGGCGTGATTTGGAGAACCGGGAGTGGCCTGTGGTGTTCCAATTCTTGATGGGAATGGAGTCATACAGGTGTTTGCTTTGTTATCGTTCATTGAGTTGTGTTCTGTTTTTGAACATTTTTTTCTGTGTGTATGTTTCATTTCACGATATAGAAGTTTAAAAAGAGTGTTTATCTCAGAAGGTTTTTTGTGACAATGACACGAGATAGTGCATAGGACCCTGTCACAAAGAGCTTGGCATATGGGCAACTATCCATCAAGGTGAGCGACTCTAATTATCATCGGATTGGGGGGATTTTGAATGCAACCTGCCCTTGCCTGCGGAACCCTGCAGAAGATTTGTGGGTGGTCCGCATACTCACAGGCGGCCACCCAGGGAAGGTGTGTGGGGCACGGGAGGGGCAGGCCGTGTCAGGAGTTGAGAGATCATGGGCGAGCCTCAACAGGGCAATGCCTCTCTCCCACTGGGTGATTCCCCTAACCTCGGGGGGGTGGTCCAAGTTCAGGAATAGGAAGATAAAAAATTTTAGTAAGTCAGACTGGGAAGTCTGGAGAATGGGGTTGTGGCAGTGGCAGTTCTCAGCACCTCCTACCATTGCTCGGCATGGCCTGGGTGAGAAGGGGCCCCGGCCTGTGGGTCCTGACCTGCCTCAGCTAGAGCAGCCAGGACCCTGCCCTGTGCGCAGGTGGGCCCAGACACAGAAGCATGGCAGCTTCCTCCACATTGGCCTCCAGGCTTCGGAAAGCCAATTACTGCCACCCAACCCCTGAGCCCCCGACTGGACGGGGCAGAGCAGGGCAGATTTATAGGATATGAGCTGCCTTGGGTGGGCGAAGTGGGCTCAAAGCTGGTCGTGCTCCCCAAATCCACGCAGACAATAGGTTGGCACCTCGGCAACTTGGCAAGGTGACTTGTTTATTATGTCAAGCGTATTGAAGTATCATTTTCATGCAATTAAATTCACCCTTTGTAAGCATCAACTTCTGTGAGTCCGACAAATGTGTATATTCGCAGAACCACAACCCCAGTCCAGACATACGACAAGTCCATCACCCCAAAAAGTCAATTCCCTCCTCCTGCCCTTGGCCCCTGGCAGCAACTGAGCTGCGCTCCATCCCTCTCATTTTGGCTTTTCCAGAATGTCAAGTAATGAAATCATTCAGAAGGTTGTGGCCTTTTGAATCTGGCTCCATTCGCTAAGCATAATGCTTTTGAAATTCATCCATGTGGTTGCAAATATCAATAGTTCCTTCCTTTTTATTCCTCAGCAGTACATCACCGTATGGGTGTGTCACAACCTGACGATCGTTTGAGTTGTTTCCGGTTTGGGGCAGTTATGAACCGAGCTCCTCTAAGTATTCACATACAGGACTTTCACTGGACATACATTTTCAGTTCTCCAGGGTAATGCCTAGGAGTGAGATTGCTGGGTCGTACGGTACATGTATGTTTATCTTTTTAAAAAAGATTATTTATTTATTTTAGAGAGAGTATGCATGCATGAGCGGGGGGAGGGGCAGAGGGAGAGAGAGAATCCTCAGGCAGACTCTTCATTCGCTGAGCATGGAGCCCAATGGGGGGCTGGATCTCACGACCCCAAGATCATGACCTGACCCGAAGCCAAGAGTCGGACACTCAACCAACTGAGCCACCCAGGCGCCCCTGTATGTTTATCTTTATAGGAAACTGACAAACTCTTTTGCCAAGTGGGGGTATTTCATCTCTGTTTGATTCCCCTTGCTGAAACTGTTCTCTTGTCATCGACAGCAGGACTATAGTAGAAAGACCACCGATTCCATGACTCGCTAATTCCATGAGAAAGTTAAATTATGGAATAGTTGTAAACATTTTTGTTGTTTTAGTTCTTTACGTAGCAACCACAACTCAAAGGATTAAAGGAGAAGTGTCGACCCCCTAGGGTGACTAGCTGTCCCAGTTTGCCCAAGAGTCTCCTGCTTTTAACACTGAAAGCCCTGCATCCTGAGAAACTCCTCAGTTCTGGGCCCAAACTGGGATATGTGGTCACCCTACTGTTGAATATCAGGGCACTGAACATCGGTCACATTGTTTTATTCACAAGCGTCAAGGGGGGTTGGTGTGCCCCCTACTTGTGCATAAAGAAACAGCCTTCAAGAGGTTAAGTTGCTTCCCCAGCCCACAGTCCAGAATAGGTGGAGCCAATCTTTGGCACCAGGTCAGCCAAACTCCAAAGCACCATAGTCCTGGGCCTGTGGGGCACAGGCCAGCAGGTGCACCCGGGTGGAGCTCTGCTGCCCTCTGGTGGCAGAGGAGGTGGTGCTCTGGGTCTGAGTCCACAGTTGTGGGGCAGCCGCTGGTGGGAGCCACCGAGCAGGACCTCAAAACTGGCCTCAACCCTAGAAGGGCGCCACCAAGGCCTGCTGGGGGCCATGGTCTTTCCATTCCTAAGACTCGTGATCAATCAGGCCCTCACAGACCTGGACCCAGAGTGCTGGGTTTTGAGTCTGTGTGACCCTGAGCCTATCTCTCACCCCTCTGGGCCTCAGTTGCTTATCTGTAAATCAGGATGGTAAACATGTCGACACACTTAGACTAGGCTTGGACACTGAGGATGTCATTACCAGCTCCATTGCACCCACATGCCCCCACCCTTGTGCTCTCATTCACTTCATTCCTTCATTTCACTTCCACCCAGGAGCTGTCTGCCAAACACCAGCTCTATGCCAGACCTGGAGGTGGGGGGTGACAGGGAGATGGCTGCTCTCTGGCTCTTTACTCTCTGCTGATCTGCCATCTCACATGTTCATTCATTCATCCGTCCCCTGGTTATCTCGTTTACACATTCACCCATTCTTTCTTTTTTTCAGGCAGTTGTCGACCCCCCTCTTTCCTCCTTCCCTAATTCCTCTGTTTTGCAAGCATTCTGGAAGCACCACTCTACTCTAGGCCAGGATTAGATGCTGGGATTTCAGCTCAACCCTCCTCCCAGACTTGTGGGTAAGCAGATGGTGAGGACATGCTGTGCTAACTACCATATGCCAGCCATCGGGACCCAGAGCAGGGAGAGCACCAAGAAGAGAGCAACTAACTGCCTGGAGAAGGGAATGGGGATGGTGTGGTGGGGTGGGGGGGAGAGGGTAATCAGAGAACGCTTCATGGAGGAGGTAGCATTTAAGCAAAGCTAAGTAGGGTGCGTGGGAGTTCTCCAGGAAGGGATAGACACTCCGAGTAAAGCCTTTTTTTGTGTGTGGCACTTTTGGGGGGAAAGTGAGGTATCTGGGTGGTTGGAGTGTATGATGTAGGGTCATGTGTCCGTGACCACACCCAAGCCAAGCCCTCCAGAGGTTCCAGTGACAGACCTGGGCTGGTTGAGGACTTCTCCTAATCCATCACCCTTGGTCACTGGAAAATCACCTACTCTCAGGGGGCCATGAATGGCCTTAGGGCAATAACACAACACCCTGTCACGGGTCACCTGGCCGGCCCCGGACATTCAGTGCCCAGGATTGCTGTCCTGGGCTGAGCAGGCTGTGAAAGCAGCAGCAACAGTGGCACCTAAGGTGCCTGGCCCCCAAGATCCTGTGGTCATCCAGTAAAAGCTAATTGAATACTTTGCTGTGAGCCAGGCCTTGCCCCAAACGTCAGAATACAGCAGTGAACAGAATGTCCACTCTTCAGTGGGTGACAAATGATAAATGAGAAAACCAGCAAGTGTGAAGACCACCAGAAATACACCTGTAGTTGAAAATTTGGTTCTGTTGCCTCTTTCGAGGAGGAAGACTGCACTTACTTCAACAAGGGGATATGAAAGAGGACTTATTATAAGATTTGGGCTTGGGTGAAGTGACTTGGGGGAGGGTTCAAGCAAGTGGGTTTAACTCTGCATTAGATGCTGTCAGGAAGCGACACAATTCAATGACAGGCTGTCTTCATAAATATTTAAAGCGAACTGAGGCTAATGCTTTAAAGAAGACAGCAGTTACTCATAAGAGCCAGAATGAGGAAAACGTTTGGTCTTTTTGTGGTTCCAACAATATTCCTGTTTGCATCTATGTTCAAACATGATTACAGGGCAGCCTTGTTTATGCCTCACTCCATCGTGGTGACAGAATGGCCTTGTGTGCTGTTGGTGTTCTGGGAAATTGTTTATGTCCAAGAGGAGGACATCAAGGCCTAGCTGTGAGTGCCAGGCTAGCTCCCAGATGGGAGGGGCCCTTCCCTCTTTCTCATAAGAAAGGCTCTCATTCATTCGACCCTTGTAGATTTTCTGAGTGACAGGTGCAGAAAAATTCGAGGAGGACAAAAGAGACATGGCCCCAGTCCTCAGGGAGCTCAGCGACAAGTCTGCGCTCTCTTAAATAGATTGTCTGAAGTGGGAGGGAGAGTGGACCAGACCCAAGGAACCGCCAGGACAAAGACCCGGGGGCGGGACGGGATGCTGAGAGCCATTAGCAGGGCTGCCGGCGGAGCCACGACGCTCACGCGGACTGGAGAGGTCGGCTAGGATCAAACCCTCGGGCGTGCAAGGCCACCTCTCCCATAGGAACGGGGGCGCTCTGCTGCCCTGATTTGCTCAGACACAGGAAATGAAATCAAGCGGCTTTGATCATGGTGACCCACCCGGCCACCAGCTCATGAATATTCAGCAGCCTGCTTCCGTCTTGCGACTCCGCTCCAGCCCCGCCCTGTTAGCGGACTGCGCTTGCGCTGCGGGCGCGCGGCTCTGTTGTCATACGTGCGCGCCGCCGCCCAACCGCCGGTCTCCGAGCGGTAGGGAAGCTGTGATGGCGAGTTCGGCTGCCTCCTCGGTACGACCGCCGAGGCCCAAGAAAGAGCCACAAGCTCTCGTCATCCCCAAGAATGCGGCAGAGGAGCAGAAGCTCAAGCTGGAGCGGCTCATGAAGAACCCGGTGAGACGAGGCGCTCGTTCGACGGCTCCTCCTAGCGCCCTTCCCTTCCAACGCTTCTGGGGACCCACGGGCCCTCCTCCCCTGCCTCCAAACTTAGGAACTCAGTACCCGAACCCCAGGGCCAGCCCTTAGGAAGGAGTAGGCTACCCCGGAGATAGTGAGCTGCCCCTGGCTTTATGTTGGAGCCCAGCCTGGTTGAGGGCGCTGTGGAGCTGTGTCCCGTGCTCTAAGACACTCGTAGTTTAACTTTCTGTAAATTGAAGTGTTGACTGGAAAGGTAGAATCTGTGGGTTGGCGCAAGGATTCATTTTCTTCTAAAAAGCGCTGATTGTTAGAGGGGCGTTGACCGACTTACCTGGGGCAACTCACTCTCCCCGTCAGGATCTCCATCCCTTCAGTCATAAAGATAATTGGATGAGGTCTCTTACACTTTTGGCTAGAAAGCGTTGACTCCAGGTGTCGTAGAGTTAAGGGTAGAGGTTCCAGCCATAATTGGTGATTTACGTCTCTGAGTTCTGCTTTGAAGAGTTAGATGTAGCCCTGGCAAGGCTATGGGCTGTGATAGACCCTGAAGTATACGGGATGAGGTAAATCTAAGGCAGGGAAGAAAATCGGCTTTAGGTCCAGGGACCAAAGCAGCCTTATTTCACCCATCCAGTTAAAATGGTTTGGTTTTAAGAGGTGTCAATTTGTCAGCAGGTTTGTACTTAAAGATGCTTTCGTGTTTAAATGTTGCAGGACAAAGCAGTTCCGATTCCAGAAAAAATGAGCGAGTGGGCACCTCGGCCTCCCCCAGAATTTGTTCGAGATGTAATGGGTAATGTCTTTTGTGTATATGTATGTGTGAGTGAATATAATTTTTGAAGCACAGATACAAAAACCCTGCGGTTAGTATTTGTCAATTAGATTTCTAATAGGAAAAAAAAGTTCACTGGTTCAGTAATTTTGTGCTTAAAAAGAAGGGGTGTTGTTGCTTATGGTTTGGCACTAGAGAGTTTGCTTTGTTTTAAATAATGCGTTGTATCGGTATTTTCTAACTGGAAATAGTTTTATTTGGGGGTTGTAAATTAACATACTAATTATAAAGAAGAATAAGTAACGGGTATGAAAATTTTTGAACCCCTGTAATTCCACCATTCTCCTTGTGACATTTTTTTTAAGAGTTATTTGTTTGAGAGAATGCGTGCCTGCAAGTGAGCAAGCAAAGGTGGGAGAAGGGGAGAGAGAATCCCAAGCAGACTTCCCATTAAGCATGGAGCTGGATCTCAGGAGCCTGAGATCATGACCTGATCCTAAGTCACGAGTCAGCCGCTTAAATGACTGAGCCACCCAGGTGCCCCCCACTTGTAACATTCTGATATAGCCTTTCGAACTCCTATAGTCAAAACCACTGAAGTTTAAGAAAAAATGATTTTATTAAAACGTGGTTGTTCTACACATACTACTTAGTAATCTTTAAAAAAAAAAAAACAACATACATGGACATCTTGTCAGTTAAATAGAAATTTAGCATGTCAAATGTGAAATCGTCTGGCAGGGGAGGGAAAGGTCTTAAGCTATGTTCTAGGTTTCTGATGACTCAACCACAGTTTGTTCCTCCTCTTACTACTGTGTTAGAGTGGCATTTTTAGTGACTTCGCATTCAACATTCATGCAACAATTATTTAATGATGACTACACTATGCAAGTCACTGTGCCAGATTCTGGAATACAATGGGGAATGGTCTTTTCCATTACTTCCAGTTTCTTTCTGTGGTCCCTTTTGATTGTTGGATTTCTTTGAGAACTCTGGACTCTTCTGACTTTAGGTTCAAGCGCTGGGGCTGGCAGTGGAGAGTTCCATGTGTATAGGCATCTGCGCCGGAGAGAGTACCAGCGACAGGACTACATGGATGCCATGGCCGAGAAGGTCAGTGAGCAAAGAGGCTGGCTGCGCCCTTGGGTTTGGGCAATGTGCACTTAGGACTTTTAGGAAAAAGCATTTAAAGAAGAGGAAGTAACACCTGGTTCTTGGCCTGTGTGAAGGCTGCCTTCTAAAGTCAGCATGGGAAACAGACATCAAATCCAGGTTCTTCCTAGGTCAGACTCAGCACCTCAGGATGCTCCCACCAGGAGACAAATGAAAGGAGGGAGACCTCCATGTGTGTAGAAGGGACAGCAGAGTCCCCTCTCCCCTCCAGGCCATTTGCCATGAAATGGAACAGAAAGCAGGATCTCCCATATTACTTGAGTTATTATTTCAAACTATTCTCTTCTTGGCTGAATTCCTATAATTCCCTGTAGCTGTATGTTTGATGTGAATAGTAGTGTGCTTTCATGTGTCTCCTTCTTTGAGTGGTCTAGTTAGAGGCTGGCATTTCTTCATAACAGGTGTGAAATAATAATTAAGAATTGGGCATAGCCTTAGAAATTGTATTAGAACGACTAAGCCTTTTATTACCTGACTGGAAGACCCAAAAACCTCTGTCTTGTTGTTCTTAAAAAATACTCTTTGGACATTTCATTTATTTTTCAAATAGAATTCTTCTACCCACACCAAAAATCTTGGTTTGGGTTTTTTTGGTTTTTTACTAGAATTGAGTTGAATCTGTAACTTGAATTTTTTAGACTGAGAATGGATGTTACAGTGGTTAGTCATCCCCTCTGGAAATGCCTTTTTTTTCCCCCCCTGCATCTCTCAATGGGATAATTTATAGAGATTTGGTACATATCTTATATTTGTTCAAAGATTTCATGCTTTTTGATTGCAGTGGTGCTAGGTGCTCCTTTATATTTTATTACTGGCTATTAGTAAAAATGAGGGGAAAAAAACCATTTTAGTGCTTCTATGTTTTCCCACCTGACTATTAATAAAAACGAGGGGCACCTGGGTGGCTCAGTCAGTTAAGCATTGGCCTTCGGCTCAGGTCATGACCCTACAGTCCTGGGATCAAATCCTGCATTGGGCTCCCTGCTCAGTGGGGAGCCTGCTTCTCCCTCTCCCTCTGCAGCTCCCTGCTCTCGTTCTCTCTCTCTGTTGAAATAAGTAAATAAAATCTTTAAAAAAAAAAAAAAAACACAAATATTATTTGGCTAATTCTTTGTGATTTTCCAAACCTGATTTCTCTTCCTGACTTGCATGAGAGATTGCCCCTTGTTCTTAATCTTACACCATGCACTGGGAAAGACCTTTTCCTCAGTCTAACCGTGACGCCTGTTGTTTTACTGAATACAGCTGTGTGTTTTAGAGAGCTTCACATACTTTACAATATTTGTTTGCTTTTTATAAAGGAGGAAGCCACTTAGTCCAATAACATTTGATTTTCCGGTGGTTTGGTTTAAAAAAGACTCACTGTAGAATTTCCTCCTATATAAAGGAAATAAAATGTTTTAAAAAGTTAAAACAACCATTCATTAAGATAGAATACTATTTAGCAACAAAAAGGAAGAATCTAATGATACCTGCGACAACATGGATGATTCTGAAAACCTGCTGAGTGAAAGAAGCCTGGCACGAAAGAGCATACTGTATGATTCCGTTTATGTGAAGCTCTGCAAGAGGCAAGACGAATCTATGTTAAACGTGTATATGTATCAGAACAATAATTGTCTCTAGGAGTTGGATAGGAAGAGGTATGAGAGAACTTTCTGGTGTGATCAAATCGTACACTCAAGATTTGAGCATTTTGAGAAACAGTTAACAAATATTAAACTCTGGTTAATGCTGTGCATGGTTAAATCTTTAGAGGTGAGATGTCCTGGTGTCTGCAACTTACTTCAATATGTGTTTTAAAAAAATGAGATGGATTAACGGACGGATGGGGTATAGATAGGTGCACAGATGTGATAAAGCAAGTAGCAAAATGTCAGTTGTAGGATCTTGGTGGTGGGTATGTGGACTGTATAATTCCTTCAACTTTTCTGTGTTTGAAATTTTCCAACATAAAACACAAGGGAAAATATTAAAGAGATAGACATGATACAGAAGAAAATATGTAAAAGTAAAAATTCACTGGCATGACCAAAATTGAGTTTGGAAAATATCTTTATGATTTGGGGACATAATGGAATCATTGCCGTGGTGGTTTTCACCTGGTGTTTGCTTGTCCTGCAGCCTGTCTTGGCTCCCCGTTGTTGGTGGTTCTTCAGCTACTGCCATCCTCCACTTGGGACGTTCTCAATTCTAGTGGGGAGTTTCTGGTGGCTTGTCACACAGCTACACCTGGTCAACCGTGGTGGGTTTTCCACTGTCAAGAATAAAGAAAATTCAATGTGAAAACTATCAGGAGCACTTTTTAAATTTTTAAACTACTTTAGAGGGAAGGAAATAGAGCAGGCAGTTGGCTCAGCTACCATCAGTTAGTCTGAACTTTTTATATATTGATTAAAGACCCAGAGAAAATACAGAAAAATGTTTGCAGGGGCTCCTGGGTGTCTCAGTCGTTAAGCGTCTGCCATTGGCTCAGGACGTGATCCCGGCGTTCTGGGATCAAGCCCCACATCAGGCTCCTCCGCTGGGAGCCTGCTGCTTCCTCTCCCACTCCCCCTGCTTGTGTTCCCTCTCTTGCTGGAGGTCTGTCTGTCAAATAAATAAAATCTTAAAAAAAAAAAAAAAAGAAAAAAATGTTAGCAAACCTTGAGTCCCCAGAGACACCCAGGTTCTTATTTCATATGGTGAAGATTTTTTTTTTTTTAAGATTTTATTTATTTATTTGACAGAGAGAGAGAGACACAGCCACCCAGGTGCCCCTCAAGTCGTTTACTTTCAACTTGTCCTCTAATCAGCCAGGTGCCCCAACCCTTCTTTTTTATTTCATGATTTTTGCTCTCAGAGCATCCGTGCCACTCGAAGCAGATCCACACAGCCCTGGCAGTGCAGGCGAGCAGAGTGTTGGAGCCACCTTGTCCTCTGCTGGCTCCTTGTCTACCCCGCTGACCTTGATGGCTGTGACTGGAAAAAAGAGATGGTACTGAATAGCAATTGCATCTGTGGTTTACCAGTGCTTTCCTGTAGGTCATCAAATGTTATTCTTCCTGAAGACTCTGGGAGAGAGGAATTAATCTTTTTCCTGTTTTTCAGGTGAGAAAACAGGCTTAGAGACAGGGAGCTGCTAGGAAGGACCAGTACAAGGGATGGGTCTGTGTGGATGTGTACACACTCACGTGTACGTGTGTGCGTGTGTACACACTCTGTGCACATGTGTGTGCGTGTGCGTCTAGTGGCGGTGATGGTGGCTGTTGCGCTACTGTGGAATCAGTCATTTGATAATCGCCGTCAGTTAGGACCTGAAAATCCCGCGGTTCCCACTCTGGCGGTTCCACCTGATGAGCTCAGGTCACTGCAAGGAGAAAACGCGCTCCTGTGCGTCTCCTCTACTCTCAGTTCTCTGCTACTCTTCTGACACTTCTGGTCACCAAATGTGTGGGGATTCCCCCCACATCAGGCAATTCTGGGACACCAGCTGAGTGTCCTACAATTTAAGTCAATTCTGATGCTATCCATCTGATGAAAACGTCAGATGCCACAGGTTCAGGGCTCAGTTCCACCAGACTGCCTCCCTGCCCCCGATTGCTTCAGAGGCCAATCCCAGGCCCAGGTTGTTACCTGTGCTTCTGTTACCTGAGTTCGAGGTTTCCCATGACTCCTTCCTCGGGTTCGATTAATTTGCTTACAGGGGCTCACAGAACTCAGGAACAGCCAGGTGGAAAAAGGGGACACAGAGCTTCCATTCCCTCCCAGCACCTCCACATGTTCATCAACACGGAAGCCACCTGAACCCCATCTTTTTGGGATTTTGGAAGCTTCACTACCAATTGAGTAAATCATTAGCCATTGGTAATTCGTTCAACCTGCAGCCCCTTTCCCCTCCCTGGAGCACAGGAGGTAGGGCTGAAAGTTACCCTCGTCACTCATTAATATAAACTCCTGTGGTTGAAAGGGGCTTGTTATAAAAAAGACACCATTTCACCTTCACCTCTGGAGCTATTTCAGGAACTGGGAACATAATTAAATATTATAATAAAAGATGCCCCTGTGGCGCTTGTATAGGAAACTTACAAGTTTTAGGGCCTCTGTGCCAGAAATAGTGGATGAAGATCAAATACAGTTGACTCTTGAACAAAGTGATTAGGGGCACCCACCCCCCTACCATGCAGTAAAAAATCTGCACAGAGATTTTTTTTTTTTTTATCAAAGATTTTTATTTATTTATTCGACAGAGATAGAGACAGCCAACGAGAGAGGGAACACAGGCAGGGGGAGTGGGAGAGGAAGAAGCAGGCTCATAGCGGAAGAGCCTGATGTGGGGCTCGATCCCACAACACCGGGATCACGCCCTGAGCCGAAGGCAGACACTAAACCGCTGTGCCACCCAGGCGCCCCTCTGCACAGAGATTGTGACTCCTCTAAAACTTCTAATAGTCTATTATGGACCAGGAGCCCTACTGCTAATATAAACAGTCGATTAACATGTATTCTGTATATGTATTAGATACGGTATTCTTAGGATATAGTAAGAGAAGAGAATGTTAAAATCATAAGAGAAAATACATTTACAGTACCATCCTGTATTTATCAAAAAAGATCCACGTGTAGGTGGACCGGTATGGTGCAAACCTGTGTTCAAAGGTCAGCTGTGTAGATTTCTTACTATAAATCACAACAGTGCACGAGCCAAGGCCCTGGCTATATAACCAGCAGGTGTGCCCCTTCCCATGCTCTCATATTTCGTTGTTCATGAGTGGTATCTTCACGGAAGGAGTAACGGTGTCCATCAGGGCCAAATATTGATTCCTGCCCCACCTGTTGGGCAGTCTCTTCCAATTAAAGTGGCCGTGGAGACCTCAGTGGGCCTGTAGCACCCCCAGTGGTGTGACTTCTCGAGCTCTCATACACTGCCCCAAGGGTGTCTGAATGATGTGTTTTTTCACAGCAAAAATTGGATGCAGAGTTTCAGAAGAGACTGGAGAGGAATAAAATCGCTGCAGAGGAGCAGACGGCAAAGCGGCGGAAAAAGCGGTAAGGGCTTTGTGGCTTCTCCTGACCAATGAAACTTAAAGGCAGGAAATGTAAAAGCTGGTGAATGAGTAGTCCTTGTGGTCAGAAGTTCACTGTATGGCCTGCCGAGGCCTTGGGTGTTACCCAGTAGAGGAATGGCCTTTCTTCCAGTATCTGAGGAGAGATTAAGTCACTTATTGCTGATGCTTTTCATACATACATACACACACATACATACCCATATCCATGTTACAGATTCTCCACAGCTCAGGTCAGCACTTGGGCGATCAGGTGGATTTCTCCTCCACTTCTGTATTTTCAAGTTTAACAGTATGCTGTGAGCAAACTTTCTTTAGCTTCTTCCTTAAATTAGGGTGTGTGACCTCCCTCAGTGATATTACATCAGTATGTAGACTGTATGTGTTTTAATAAATGCTCCCTTGGGGCGCCTGGGTGGCACAGCGGTTAAGCGTCTGCCTTCGGCTCAGGGCGTGATCCCAGCGTTGTGGGATCGAGCCCCACATCAGGCTCTTCCGCTATGAGCCTGCTTCTTCCTCTCCCACTCCCCCTGCTTGTGTTCCCTCTCTCGCTGGCTGTCTCTATCTCTGTCAAATAAATAAATAAAATCTTTTAAAAAATAAATAAATAAATAAATAAATGCTCCCTTGTCCTTTGGAGAGCTAAGTAGGATTCTAAAAGCAGTCCCTAATTCTTAGTCTCTTTCTGGCAATCTGTTAATTTATTGGGATAGTCGTCTTTTGTTTGCTTTCTGATAGGCATAGTAAATTTAATTAAAGAGCATGTCTGTATGCTACAACTCGATTACATCTTTTTTTCTAGATATTTTGCATTTTTTCTTTTACCATGTTTTAGTGTCTGCATGTGGTATTAAATAAGGAAAAAAAAACTTGTAAAACTGTAACATTTCACATGGAAATGCTGCCCGGTCTTCACCAGCTTCAGAAATCTCACCTTTGCTGATGCTGCAATAAAGTTGTCATTTAAAAAAATAAATTTAAATAAATAAAAACAGTCCCTAAATATCTTAGAATGAAAAACATCTCCAGTATTCCTGAGATTGCTTTAATCAGCTCCAGACTTCCAGGGATTTCATTTTGATTCAAGAAGAAAACAGCTTGATAATGTTGATGGTGTTGGAGAAGCAGAATCATGAGAAAGTATTTCTTCCATTTCATTATTATAGTGTTTGTGTAATTATAAGGTCTTTAAACATAAATAGATACTTATTTTCTAAAATAAGTAAGGTAGTTAAGGAATTAATGTATTTTATATTTATAGCCAGAAGTTAAAAGAGAAGAAATTATTGGCAAAGAAGATGAAACTTGAACAGAAGAAACAAAAAGAAGGTGAGTGGTACCTACTTTTCTTGGTTGTGATCTTTCTTGGTGTCGATCACCGTGGCTGACCTGTCAAGAATGAGATTGAGAGTGTGGAGCTGGTTGGTTGGCCACTGAAAATGAGGACTTATTTCTATTAGTTAGGACTCATTTAATTGCAGGTGTCAGAAAGGTAAACAGAAGGAAAGATATTGGCTCACATCAAGTCAGGATAGACCTCCCTTCAGGGGTGGCTCCTTGTCCTCAGGCAGGTTCATGTCCTCCCTGTGGTCGTGGGGTACCTGGGGCTGCACCCTACCTCATTCTTGTCCAGTAGGAAAGGCTGAGGGGAGGGGCGCCTGGGTGGCTTAGTTGATTAAGCATCTGCCTTCAGCTCAGGTCATGATCTCAGGGTCCTAGGATCTCTCTCTCTCGTCTATCTTGCTCTCAAATAAATAATTATTATTATTATTTTTTTTTTTTTTAAAGGAAAGACGGGATGTCCCTAGCAAAAGTGGTTTTTTGTCTTTTTGGCTCTGATTGAGTCATGTGGCAAGTCAGTTAAGAATGCTTTGGGCTCTAAGAAACAGAAAACTCAACTAGCAGTAGTTAAAGAGGAGTTCATTTCTCTCACATGACAAGAAATTTGTGGTAGGTGGCAGCCTGGTGTCGTTCAGCAGCTCAGCAGAGTCAGGCCCAGTATCCCGGCAGTTCTCTTGGGCTTTATTTTGTGGGCATGAGATGGCTGCAGCAGCTCCAGGCATCATACCTATGTTCGAAGAAGAAAGAAAGGGGAAAGAAGTTGTACTTGTCTTTTTTTTTTTTTTTTTTTAACAGAAGAGCAAAAGATCCCCCAAAAGTCCCCAACAGATGTCATTTTATATTTCATTGGTCAGTACTAGGTCACTTAGCCATCCCTTGCTGCTGTTAGGCTAGATGAATAGTAAACAGAATTGTGACTTTTTAACCTGTCAGGATTCATCCCTGGGAGCTGGGTACATTGCCACCCTGGACTGAGATGAGATTTTGTTAACAAGGAGGAATAGGGGGTAGCGCTATCCCATAGTCTTGTCCACCTCTGAACCCATCACATGGCCAGAGGTGCCAGCCACTACCCTGAGAGCGCCTGAGCTGAGAATCGGGGAAAGAGAGGTCTCCAACGGAAAGGACAAAGGATGCTAAGGGACCAAACACATGATAGCTGCAGACCACATTACTGAATTGGTGGCTCTTCCCTGATTGACCAGCCATGGCTCCTGGTTAGACAGTTGTGATTTTTGGTCTTTGGATAAAGTCAGATTTTCACTGATACACTAAATATGATTGGTCTGTTCCAGAAACAATTTCCTTCTGAGTTGTAAATATACTACGTGACACACTGTGTATGGTGTAGTTTTAGACTATTTCTTACCATTTCTTAAAATAATTTATTTTACAACACTAAAATGTGATTGCTAGGGGCACCTGGGTGGCTCAGTTGGTTAAGCGTCTCCCTTTGGCTCAGGTTATAATCTCAGGGTCCTGGGATTGAGCCCCACATCAGGATTCCTGCTCTACGGGGAGCCTGCCTCTCCCTCTGCCTGCCACTTTGCCTACTTGTGCTCTCTCTATCTGTCAAATAAATAAATAAAATCTAAAAAAAAAAAAAGTGATTGCTAGGACCTCATCCCTCAAATAAACCACCTCTTTACTTTCCCAGCCCCCTTCTCCCTCCCTACACACGGGGGAACCTGGAAGTACTTGACCCATGCTTGCTTGTGGCATCATTTTCCCTCTGTCTGAAGAACTTTTAGTCATTCAGTTAGAAGAGGTCTGCTGGCTATTAATTTTCTTAGCTTTTCTTCATATGAGGCTGTCTTCATATCACCTTTGTTCCTGACAGACATTCTCAGTAGATATAAAATTCTAGATTGGCATTTTTTTCTTACAGCACTGGAGAAGTGCCATTCCACTTTCCCTAGCCTCCAGTTTGTGATGAAAATTTTGTAATCGTTCAAATTGTTCCATCATTGTTTTTCTTTGGCGGCTTTTAAGATTTCTGTCTTTAGATGTCAGCAGTTTGATTATGATGTGTCTACATGTGGATTTCCTTGGATTTATCAAGTTTGAGGTTCGTGGAGCTATTCAAATCTGTAGGCATATATGTCTTTTGTCAAATTTGGAAAATTTTTTTTCAATCTTTTTTGTTTCTATTCTTCCTGTTGGATAATTCCTACTGATCTGACTTCAAGCTATCTCTCTCCTGTGCTATTTCTATTCTGCTATTGATCCTACCTAGTGAATTTTTTATCTCAATTACTGTGTTTTTTCAGAAAAGTTCAAAAATTTTGACTGCTTTTTTTAATGTTTTATTTATTGGAGAGAGAGAGTGGGACTGCACAAACTGATCGGGGGCGGAGCAGAGGGAAAGGGACAAGCAGACTCCCCCCCTGAGCAGGGAGCCTCACATGGCCCAATCCCAGGACCCTGAGATCATGACCTGAGCCAGACCCTTAACCAACTAAGCCACCCAGGCCATCCCCTGGGCATTTTGAATGTTACATCATGAGGCTTTGTGGTATTTGTTTTAGTAGTCAGTCAGCCCGGCTGTGTTCCGGAACACAGATTCTCACTAGCCTCCCGTTCGTTGTGGTTCCACTGTCAGTTCGGTTTTCCAAGTTTTGCCGTTTTCTCCAGGTGTGTCCTGCATGCGCCACCCAGTGGCCAGGCTGGGTTTAGTTCTTTGAGTTTGGTTCTCAGTGTTTGGTATCATGATTAGGGCCACATCCGTGCTTGCGCTGTCAGGCTGACCCCAGGAGTTCATAAATGACTTACGGTGTTTTTCTAATCTCCTTTTTCTCCATGAGCTCTCCTGTACTTTCTGGTTTCCTGGGACTCCCCTTCTCAGACCTCCAGCCAGAAAACCGGGGCCTTAGTTACACGCTGGTACATGCCGCCTTCAGCGGCACCTTCCTCAAGGGCCATGTGGTGGGAGAACAGAGAAGAAAAGCAAGCAGGGCTTGCCTGGCCATCTTAGGATCACAGCTCCCCCGATCAGAAAGGAAGGCTCCCCTCTTCTGCAGTTTGTGCCCACAAGTCCTCATTGCTACCACAGGTGCTGTTGCCACGGTGACTCCAGCAGGATTGCCTGGGAACTAGGGTGTGAGAGGATGGAGAAAAAAGAAGCAACAATTTCCCTTACTCTCAGCAGTAGGAGTCCCTTTCTTTCTTTTTTTTTTTTTTTTAAGATTTTATTTATTTATGTGACAGAGAGACAGGCAGCGAGAGAGGGAACACAGCAGGGGAGTGGGAGAGGAAGAAGCAGGCTCCCAGCAGAGGAGCCCGATGTGGGACTCGATCCCTGAAAGCTGGGATCACGCCCTGAGCCTAAGGCAGACGCTCAACGACTGCGCTACCCAGGCGCCCCAAGGAGTCCCTTTCTTACTCCTCAGATCAGAACTGGAGGGTTTCTCGTGGAGTTCCGTCTGTGCCCGGGCTCCACTTCTGCATATTGGATCGTCCCAACTCCAGGCTGGGGGTTCTGAGGGGGGAAAAGGCCTCAGGAATTCAGAGCTGTTCCAGCGGCATTTTGTATGCTGATCTTTTCCCCAGTCTGCTTGCTTCTCAGGAGTCCGTCATTCTGTCCAGGTCCTATAGCTATATTCAGTGGAGAGAAGGAGTCAAATGTGCTTGCTCTGTCTTACCTGGAACCCTCTGTTGTTTTGAAATCACAGGACTTCAGCTCTTCTGCATTTCAGCCTGGTGCTTATTGGCTCTGTTGATTCAGGTTCCAAAATCCTTTTGAATTCTGATTCTGAAATTCAGCATATTACCATGTCTTTTTGGGGTTGTCATGGGCAGAGTTGATAAGTGTAACTCCTTTGTCATTAGTGTTGAGCCAGACCGGGCCAGGCCAAGAGCCTGAGCCCTCCAGTGTCCATGGGAGAGAGCTCCGTGTAGGCCGGCAGGGATCTCTTCACTAAAACTTGTAGGGTGGAGGTAATTCTCCAGCTAAGAATCAGCCAAACTCCCTCTTCTTTCCTGACTCAGAGACGTGTCATGAGAAATTAAGTGGTAATTTGAGGTTATGGAGTGAGTACAGTGGAGGTAGTCTAGGCTTAGCTCTCCCTCCAGCTCACCCTGGCCTCAAGCATCTGGCTTCTCTTATTTGAGCAGATTTCTTTTTTAGCTTATAACTGATTAGCTCTGTCTAGATCTAAAATTATGCACTTTGAGAACTTTGTCAAACCTCATGCTGTAATTAAGATACACCATATTTGGGGGGGTTCCCTCAGCAGTGAGTCTAAAAACTCTTCCACAACAGAAAACTGAAGTTAGTTTGCTCTGCATTTGTAGTTAATGAACCTGTATTGGGTCTTTGGGGGTCATATTTTAACCTTTTAGTAATCGATTCTATAATCGAAGGAGACCAGTGGCATCATCACAGAGCTAGGGCCTCTGGAGTCCTCCTCTAAACTCGTTTAGACATCAGGTGCGGGGACCGTGCTGTAGCGCCTTTGTTGAATTTGCCTGAGGCTGTAAAGCGAATCTGCGGTCACACGGCAGGCTTTAGTATTCTCAGGGAGATGACTTCCAGAGCCTCCAGCTTGTTTACAGCGGCCTTGTGCCCGCTCACTGCCCGCGTCTTGAGCCTCAGTTCTAGCGAAAAGACGATGTTTGTGCCCCTGTGGGTTCTGGAGTCACACCTGGTAACACGATGTTTTCTCACACCGAGGTTGTGATCTTTACTTCCTGGGTCATGCGGTCAGTTTCCAGGTTGCAGCTGTCGCTTTTCCCAACATGAATAGACTAGAAATTGTCAGAGTGTGTCACACCTCTGCATAAAGTGATCTGCGGAATTTTCTTTCAGTTTCTGTGTCGGCTGTGGCTGCCAACAAGTTTCAAAATCGTTGTAGTACGTGGGCCCTGCTCTTAGGCTCAGTTGTGAATTTAGCACCTGGGCAGACTGACCGGTGATTAGTAAAACTACGTGGCCGGGTATGCCTTGTACCCGGGAGCAGGATAGAGAGTGCTGGACGTGAGGGTGATGTGTGTGCCTTCTTCTCCTGTGCCTTCTCCATTTCTTTCCTCGTTTTTCACTTTGTGAAAGAGAAAATCGATTTTCTTGCTGTCTGGCTGAAGAGAAACTTAGTGTGGTGATACGGTGTTGGGCCACTAGGTGGCTTCAGTGCACCACTGGGTTCTTGAGGAACTTGGACGGAAAATCGCTCCAGCTTTTTAGGCCCTTCTAAAAAGCAGTGAGCGACCACTGGCTAGGCGTTCCGTTCTGTTGTTGGAGAGGAAATATCCCTGTTTCTTGTCCACACTGGTCCAGTAATTCAGTGAAGGCGCCCTGTAGTGTAGTCTGCATGACACCATGGGTTGGCTTTAGGCCAGTGTGGATTATTTTGAAACCTTGAACTCCCCAAACAGGGTTACTCATCCTAACATAGGCCTGCCTACTAGAGAAACCTAGGGTGGCCCCAGGGGATCTGCTACGAGGCACGTGGAGAGCAGTTTCTCACGCTCAGCACTCTGGCGTTTTGGGCTGAAGAACTCCTTGTTGTGAGGGGCTATGTCCTGTGCACTGTGGGATTTTTAACTCTGCCCACTAGATGCCAGTACTGCCCACCGTCCCCTGGTTACTGACAGTCCAAAAATGTCTCCAGCCTTTGTTCTTGGTGGGAGCCGCGGGGGGGGGGGGGGGGGGGGGGGTGGGCGGCAGCAGAATTGCCCCAATTAAGACTCCTATCTCAACTGGTCTCTGGTGTTCGGAAGGTACTCAGTATATGCTTTATATTGAACTGTTTGTTTCAATGCCAGAATTCTTATATATGCTATGTTGGAAAACTATCCATACCCTTTGTGCCTTTGGAGAATAAAGATAGTAGGGGTGCCTGGGTGGCTTATTCGGTTAAGCAGCTGCCTTTGGCTCAGGTCATGATCCCAGGGTCCTGAGATCAAGCCTCATATCAAACTCCCTGTTCAGCAGGGAGTCTGCTTCTCCCTCTCTCCCTCAAATAAATAAACAAAATCTTTTTAAAAAGAGAGAGAATAGAGGTAATATATGATCATTTTAGAAGTTTTTGGAATATGCATAAAAGAATAAAGTCAAAAATTTAAGTTATCTATAATCCTTACTAAAAACAGTCATTTTAACATTTGGATGACATTTCTTTTTTTTTTTTTTCAGTTTTTAAATATATATCACATAAGCCTCTTTATGTAAATGCTGTATTTATAGTTCTAATTTTATCACATAACATTGTGTCGTAAATATTTTCCCATGTTCTTACGATTCCATAGTACAAGGCAGGATTTTTTCATCTGTTCATCTGTTTTCATCTGTTTTTTTTTTTTTTTAAGTTAATATCTGTTTTGGGGCACCTGGCTGACTCACTCAGAAGAGCATGTGACTTTTGATCTGGGGATCGTGAATTCAAGCCCCATGTTGGTGTAGAGATTACGAAAACAAGTAAACTTTAAAAAGTAAATAAATAAAGTTAAAATCAGTTTCAGTTACACTCAATGGCGTTTACCTGGTATTCCTAAAATATGTGAATAAAATCTCAGATTCCTGGATTTTAAAATATTGTGTAAACAATAGTGTAACAGTAATGGAAACAGCTCAAATATTATCCTAATAAATCCCCTTTCTTTCCGTTTGCTTTGTCTCTCCCCACATGTGCATGTCATTTGTGTAGTGTATGAAAGTTTTCTGTTTTGCTTATTTCATTTAATACTGTAAGCATTTCCAGTCCTTCGTAATTTGTTCAGTGACTGATAATATCCAGCGTTTGTCATGCTGCAATACACCTCTTTCCCTTTTGTCAGACATTAGATTGATTGGTTTTTGTCTTTAGAAGACAATTTTTAGTGAATATTATGTACTTGTCTCCCTTCCCCCTTACGGTTTATTTCTTATGACAAATTTCTAGCAGTGGGAATTACTAGACTGCAGAGTATAAAAAGATTTCATGGCTCTTGAAATACGTTTCTTTCCAGAGGAGTTGTACCAATTATTACTGCCGTCAGCAGTGTGCACTTCTACCATATCCTTGCCAGCACTGGCTTTTAAAAACTATTCCTCCATGTGGATAAGAATGTGACTTCAAAAGCAGTCAGGGTCTCATTGGGGATTTAGTAAAAACCGTACAAAGATCCAGATCTAGACCTGGCAGGACCAGGGTAGCAGTCTCCACTCTCTTCCCAGCCCAGCCCCCACTTCTCCCACCTGTGTACAACCCCCAAAGCTCTTTTTTTTTTTTTTTTAAAGATTATTTATTTATTTATTCGACAGAGATAGAGACAGGCAGCGAGAGAGGGAATACAAGCAGGGGGAGTGGGAGAGGAAGAAGCAGGCTCATAGCGGAAGAGCCTGATGTGGGGCTTGATCCCATAACCCGGGATCACGCCCTGACCGCTATGCCACCCAGGCGCCCCTCAAAGCTCTTTTGAAACAGAGCTTAGACTGTCCTTTGTTCTTTTGCTTATTGTTGAAAAACAAAATTCATCCAAGTAAATGTAAGGTTCTGATTGGTTTTATTAAGCAATTCATGAGTCGGACAGCATCCCATCCAACAAGTAGAGAGATACCCCCAAGAGATGTAAAAAAAAAAAAAAAAAGAAGAAGAAGAAGAAGAAGGAAGGTTTTTATTGGAAGGAGGGTGGGGCAAGAAGTTACAAGCAAAGGGAAAGAAAGAATTGTTTCAGGCCAGGAAATCTTTTTTAGGGGAAAGGGAATAGCAGGGTTTTTATCATGCATATGACCTCTCTCTCTGTGTGGATCAGGAAATTTCAGATCACCTGTTAAAAAGTCACATTCCTGGGCTAGACTGAAACTGTAATTAGGTCTTGGTATGCTGTTGGGGGTGGGGGCAAATGACTCAATTTTTGACTTGTGTTTTCTTTTTTCATTTTATATAATAGTGGGCACCTGGCTGGCTCAGTCAGTGGGGCATATAACTCTTGATCTCGGAGTTCAAGCCCTACATTGGGGGTAGAGTTTACTTAAAAAAATAATATAATAACATAACTAATGTTTATTGAACATTTATTATGTACCCCCAGCTGTAAGTGCTTTGCGAATATTAATATTATCCTCCCAGTGGCCCTGAGAGATAGGTCGGCAGTGGTGTTATCCCCATTTTACAGTTGGGGGACTGTAGGCACCAAACAGAGCTAGAGGGAGGGAGTGACGGGGCACGATTGGAACCCAGGTAATGAGTCTCCACTGCGCAGTGTGTTACCCGCAGGGTGACCCTGCTTGGAATCTAGTCAGCAGCTCCTGCGTTCCCAGTTCCCTTTCCAGTCGCTCCACCAGTCTGGTGTACATCTGTGTTCTTCTGCCTCACTTCACAGGCTCAGGACTCTGCTCTCTCCTTGTTCGTGCTCCGTGACTTCCCCGTCTGCCCGAAGAGCTTCTAGTCCTCCTGCACCTTCCTCTTGCAATGTCTTCTCTCTTTGTAAAGCCTTTCCTACCCTCCCTCCCCAACCTAACCTAATCTAGCCTTCCCCTCCACCTTGCTCCCAGAGGGGGCACGTACTTGGTTTAAAGGATCTGCTAAATTACAGAATGTGGTTATCTCTTGAAGGAGCCAAGGGCAGGGTGCCCCAAGATGGGCCACGTTGGCATGAACATTAGTTTTTTAATTTGTTAACCTTAAAATAAGAATTGCCAGTTATTTTACCGGCAATAAAGGGGGTCATTCAGGAATAAAAGAATCGCAGTTTGGGACAAACAACCTCTGGCCAAACTGTGGGCAAGTCTAGAGAACAAAGGAGAGGCAATGTGTTTTTTGTTTTGTTTTGTTTTGTTTAAGATTTTATTTATTTGAGTGAGAGAGAGCGAATGAGCACAAGTGGAGTTGGGAGGTAGGCAGAGGGAGAGGCAGACTCCCCGCCGAGCAGTGAACCCAGTGCAGGGCTCAATCCCAGGACCCCGGATCATGACCTGAGCCGAAGGCAGACGCTTAACCAGCTGAGTCACCCAGGCGCCCTGAGGCAATAATGCTTTCTTAAGGAGAAAAGGGGTAAGTTGGGAAGGCTGTTATAAACTAAAAGTTCAGTGGAGTAAACTGGTAATTCAAAGTATGGTGGCTTCTCAGTGGCTAAGCTTTTGGTGGTGGGGGAGGGGGAGTACATGGAAAGCATATCTTTCTCCACCTGGGATAGTAGAGTAGTATCCAGATAAAAGATCAAGTCCATCTCTTCTTGTTGGGTCTGCAACTGATGGTGAGGGGGTGGGTGCAAAAACCCCTCAACTCCATTTTAGTAAGGTTTCCTGTTACTAGTTTTCACAAGTTGGAAGCAGTCAAAACCCAGCAGATTCAGGAAAAGCTCTTTACCTCCCCCTCAACTGCCTGCTGTACCAGGAAGAGAGCTATTAATAGGGATTCCTCTTTACCTAAGAAATTATCTGCACAATAGGGCAAGCTTTGTTTTCCAAACATCTCCTGTTACCTTCCTGCTAATGGTCTTCTGTCTCTTTGTATCCTCAGTCGCCTACCCCTCTCCTATGCTCAGGATGTCACTTAAGCCTTCCTGTTGCCTGTTTTTGGAATTTTGTGTCTGTCCGGATTCCCCATACATAAAAAAAAAACTAAATTTGATTTTCTCCTCTTGCTGTCTCATGTCAGTTTGCTTCTTAATCCAGCTAGAAGCACCTTGAAGGGCAGAGGAAATTCTTCCTCCCCAACACTATTCAGCTATAATCCTAGTTCCATGAGTGTAGGGCAGTGTCTTTTGTTGTTTTAATAAAAAACTTTAAGAATGGTTTTAGATTTACAGGAAAAATTCAGAGAAGTATAGTCCAAAGGATTTCCATATCCCCAGCTTCCTCTTTTGTTAACATCTGAAGTTAACCGTATTGTCACAATTAACGAACCAGTATTGATAGATGTATTAGCTGAAGTCTCTACTTTATTCATATTCCCTTAGTTTTTACCTAATGCCTTTTTATTGTTGCAGAAACCCATCCAGAATATCATATTACATTTAATTACCACGTACCCTTAGGCTTCTGTTAGCTGTGACAGTTTCTCAGACTTGCTTGTTTTTGACGACTTTGAGAGTTTGGAGGGTTGGGTGTCCTCTCGAATCTCCGTCAGTTGGGATTTGTCTGCGGTTTTTTTCCTGATTAGACTGGAGTGATTTATTTTGGGGAGGAAGGCAACACAGATAAAGTTCCATGCTTAATCACATTCTATCAAGGCTGTATGCTGTCAAGATGACTTGTGCTGTTGAGGCGTTGACCTTGATCACCTGGCTGAGGCAGTGCCTGTCAGGATTGTCTGTTGTAAATTTTTTTCCCCTTCCCACACCATACCTTTTGGAAAGGAGTCACTACATGCAGCCTACACTTGAAGACTGAGGGGTTATGCACCCTCTCTGTGAGGGTGGAGTGGCTGCGTGGATTATTTGAAATCCTTCTGCACAGATTGATCTCTCCTCCCCTGTTTGTTTAACAGTATGGACTTGTGGGCATTTATTTTATACTTTAGGTTGAATGCAGTACCACCTTATTTACTGTTTTGCTCAGATCGTTCCATCCTTGGCTGCGGGGAGCTCTTTCCTTTGGCTCCTCTGTCCCTTTTACATACTCCCGTCATTATGGGATTTGGATTTTTTTTTTCTTCTTTTTTAAGCACGTGCTTACTTTCTGGCAGTATAAGCTGTTTCAGACTTACCTTTTGTGTTTCCTGACCCAGACCCAGCCATTTCTCCAAGGAGTCTTGGTTCATTTTATTGGGGAATGGTTTTAGAAGCCAAGATCTGGGGGTTAGGTGTGTTCTTTGCTGCTGGGGTGTTGTTGTTTGTAGGCCCCCTTAACTGTTAGAACAAGGAAATATGCACGTGTACTAACCAGTGTGTGTACGCATATTTATGATATTTCTATATATAATCATCTATGTTGATCTCTGTTATGCTAAACTTGAGTTTATACTGATGTCTCCAACTCTGATCCATTGCCACATAGATCACTTCGGCTTTCCATCATGAGCCTCCAACCTCATTCCAGATTGTTTGCTCATAACCTCCCCCTCCAACAGTGAGATACCTGGCCTCTGCCCTCCACCATTCGTTTATTCAGTTGTCCAGTTCCAGAGCATGTGGATAGTGGCTTCAGAATTAACCTGTTACCTGTGTGAAACAATTCTATCAGCTAGAGTCCAGTGTTCTGTACAGTTCCTTTGCCTTTGGTCTTACAGACTCCACTGTTTCCAAAATTACTTAGGGCAGCACTTTTCTCCCACCCCCTTCACGGAAGTTCTTTCATCCATTTGTTGTAGAGTTGGATTCATGTGTCACCTTTTGCATTCGTCCTGGGATCCTAAATAACTTTTTAAATTTGCATACATTGAGATTTATTCTTTGTGCTGTAAAGTTCTGTGAGTTTTGACAAATGCATGGCATCCTGTAGCCACTAATAAATATCCTACAGATTGTTTCGCTGCCTGAAAAGGAATCCCGTGCTTCACCTCCAGCCTCCTCCCACCCACAATCCCTGGCAACCACGCGTCTGTTCACCGTTTTCCATAATGCCATACAGTTGGAGTCCTACAACACGTAGCCTTTTCAGCTGGCTGCTTTCACTTAGAAAAATGCACTTAAGATCCATCCATGCTTTTGCCTGGCTTTACAGCTCATTCCTCTTTGTTGTGGGATGGTATCCATCACGTGGATGTGCCGTGGTTTGTTTCCGCATTCACCTGTTGAAGGACATTTTGGTTGTATCCTGTTCCGGTGATTATGAAGAAAGCTGCTGCAAACATCTGTGTGATGACTTTTGTGTGGGTGTTTTCAGATCCTCTGAGTGTATATCTAGGAAGGTGAGGAGCCCGTTGCCAAGTGCTTTCTAGTCACAGGGATGATTTGAGCCTTCCTCTTGTAGTCAGCATCTCAGGCATCCAGAACAGCCAGTGCACAAACATCCAAGTTGGTCAGTGTTTTACTGTTTCTTTAAGACCCGAGTTAAAGATCAAATCCTGTGCACCTGTCCTGCTGTGTTCAGACCTATGTAGGGGTTAGTGGTTCTTAGGGAACCTTGAGGCAGACAGAGTATGACTGAGTTATGGAACAAAGCTAATCATCAGCAGTTTCCACCTTGGAGCCCAAGTTCTGGAGCAGGGCCCCCAGCTGGTATACAAGGAATGGGCTACAAGTGGCAATGACCGTGTTCCCCTTGGCCTTCGGGGTAGAGACTGAGGGCACAGGCTTTGGACCAGTTGCTCCACGTGCCATAGAAATAGCATCCTGGGAGGGGTGTGGGGGATTGGGATAGGCCGGTGATGGGTATTGAGGAGGGCACATATTGCATGGAGCACTGGGTGTTATACTCAGATAATGAATCATGGAACATTACATCAAAAACTAAGGATGTACTGTATGGTGACTAACATAACATAATAAAAAATTACTATTAAAAAAAAGAAGAAAAAACGATAGCATCCTTGTCTGAGGGCTGTGCTCAGGGAGCTGGGGAGCACTACCCTAGCATCCAGGGGCTCAGAGCCAGGTTATTGGTGCATCTCTAGTTTTTCACTCTGTCTTTCCATGGCATGCATGGTTTTTCTTTTCTTTCATTTTCTTTCTTTTTTTTTTTTTGTATTGTAAAATACACATAACATTTACCATCTTGACCATTTTTAAGTGACAGTTCAGTGGTGTTAAGTACATTCACACTGTCGTGCAGCCGTCCCCACTCTCCATCCCCAGAGCTCTTCATCTTGTAAAATGGAAACTATACCTAATTCAACACTGACTCCCCCTGAAGGTTCACGCATTGTGGCAGGTGTCAGAACGTCCTCCTTCCTTTTCTAACGCTGAGCAATATTGCATTGTGTGCACAGACTGCACTTTGCTTGTCCATTCAGTGGGCTCACCTCACCCCTGTCTCCACCTCGTTTTCCTTTTGCCTCCGTTTGCTTGTGCACTGCTGCGGGCACGGTTCGGCAGAGGCCTAGAGAGTTAGGCCAGGTCAGAGTCCTAATTCTTAGTGATGATTATGAGACCGTGTGTAACAAGTTACATAACCTCTGTGAACTCCATTCCTCATCTGTAAAATGGATCTGTAGTAGTGGTACTTGTCTCTAAGACTTCTCTTTTTAAGTAATCTCCACACCCAAGGTGGGGCTTGAGCTCCCAGAACTGTGGTCAAGAGTAGCACACTCCACTGACTGAGCCAGCCAGGCGGCCCTGTCTCATAGATTTCTGTTAGAATGAGACAAGGTGGTGTATGGAAGGTCTTAGCATGTGCCTGGCACATAAGAGGTGTTGTTTTTTTTTTTAAGGTATTATTTATTCATCTGAAAGAGAGCGAGACAGAGCGCAAGCAGGGGGAGAGGGAGAAGCAGACTCCCTGCTGAGCTGGGAGCCCGACACAAGGCTCAATCCCAGGACCTGGACATCATGACCTGAGCTGAAGGCAGATGCTTAACCATCTGAGCCACCCAGGCGCCCTCACGTAAGAGGTTTTCAACAAATATTAGTTATTAAAACATAATTGGGGCACCTGGTTGGCTCAGTCGGTTGAGTGTCTGACTCTTGGTTTTGGCTCAGGTCATGATCTCAGGGTTGTGAGATCGAGCCCCACGTCCGGCTCCCCGCTCAGTGCAGAGTCTGCTTGAGATTCTTTCTCTGCCCCTCCCCCCAAAAATAAATAAACCTGAAAAAATAAAACATGCTCACTGTTTGTACTTTTGAAACTTCTCTTTCCTGTTGGCATGAGGTTGAGGAAAAGGAGGAATAGCCTAAAGTAATGAAACTACATCTGAGAGACGGTTTCCAGCCATTGCCGTGAGCGCTCTTTAGTGTGCCATCCTGGGGTGTGAGGGGGAGTCGTAGACTGTGCTGTGCCCTGGGCCCCCCAGGCCTCCCGCCTTGAAGCTTCTGTCTGACCCTGTGACGGCAGCAGTAGCAAAGCTCTGGGTCCCTGTGGTCCCTGGGGGTGCCGGAGTGAGTTCCTGCACATCTGCAGGGAGGAGGCCTGTTGGTGGGCCTAGGGAGCCCACGGTGCCTGTGAAGGGCTGGAGGACAGGGCTGCCTCTGTGGGCTCTGGCTCTCCTGTTCCAGCTCTTGCCCACTGCCCTGCCCCCAGAGAGGCGGGGGAAGGAGGAGCAGCTGGGAACAAGTTGTCTTTCAGCTCAGCACTGTGGGTACCGGCATGACTACTGGGGAAATGTTGGAATTCAGAGCTGCACGTGGAGTGTCAACAGAGAAGTTTTCTGGGTCTGTGGGAAGAGCTGGAAGCTGGCATATTTGTTGTGGGCAGAGCCCTCTGCTACACAGTTTTTGATTCCCTTTTGCAAACTGTCGTGAGAGCTTGAGATTTGGGCAGGAGTGTCGTTTGGCCTAACATTAAGTGTTAAAGGGCTAGCTGGGGATGTGGCCCTGTCATGGTGACAGTGACACACATTGGGGGGGTGGCATCTAAAAAGCAGTGAGGGGGGTGCCTGGGCTGCTCAGTCGGTTAAGTGTCTGCCTTCAGCTCAGGTCATGATGCTAGGGTCCTGGGATCAAGCCCGCATTGGGCTCCCTGCTCGGCAGGGAGCTTGCTTCTCCCTCTCCCTCTGTTGCTCCCCTTGCTTGTGTGTGTGCATGCACACGCACTCTCTCTCTCTCTGTCAAATAAATAAAATAAAAAGCAGTGAGTCTCAATTGATGGGGTGTGGGGCTCTCTTTATGGATGCTGCCAGACCGTCTTCACAAGGATGAGATCCAGCTGCCAGCAGGGCTAGATCAGTTCTGTGCCTGAGCCCTTATATCTGAGACGTGGCATGAGGGACCGATGGATGTGCGGACCTCCTCTGTCTCCCTGTCGTACTGTGTGGGAACTACAGCTGACCCTTGAACAACATGGGTTTGAACTCTGTGGGTCCATATATATGTAGATTTTTTTTTTTTTTTTACAGTACAGCACTGTGAATGTATTTTCCTTTTTTTTTTTTTTAAAGATTTTATTTATTGATTCAACAGAGATAGAGACAGCCAGTGAGAGAGGGAACACAAGCAGGGGGAGTGGGAGAGGAAGAAGCAGGCTCATAGCGGAGGAGCATGATGTGGGGCTCGATCCCATAACGCCAGGATCACGCCTTGAGCCGAAGGCAGACGCTTAACCGCTTTGCCACCCAGGCGCCCCTGCTTTTTTTAAAGTGTACTTTACCATAAGAATGCAGTATGCAATACATCATATACAAAATCTGTTAATGGACTGTTTATCTTACTAGTAAGGCTTCTGGTCAACAGTAGGCTATTAGTTATGTTTTGGGGGAGTCAGGAGTTACCCATGAAGGGGTGCCGAGGTGGCTCAGCTGGTTAAGCATCCAGCTTGATTTCCGCTCAGGTCTTGATCCTCAGGATCGTAAGTTCAAGCCACGCTGGGCATGGAGCCTACTTAAAAAAAAAAAAAAAGTAACACATGGATTTTTGACTGTGGGGGGGGGGTTGGCACCCCTAAGCTCTGCACTGCTCAGGGGCAAACTGTAGTTCATAATCTCTCCTCAGTGCTCCTCCATTTTTAAAGTGTCCCTTGGGGACACCTGGGTGGCTCAGCCATTAAGCGTCTGCCTTCAGCTCAGGGCGTGATCCCAGGGTCCTGGGATCGAGCCCCGCATCAGGCTCCCTGCTCCTCTGGGAGCCTGCTTCTCCCTCTCACACTCCTCTTGCTTGTGTTCCCTCTCTCCCTGTCTCTGTCTGTCAAATAAACAAATAAAATCTTTAAAAAAAAAAGTGTCCCTTCGTTCTCTGGGTAAATTTGTATGTCTCTAATCAGATGTCATGTGATTACAGGATCCAGTCAGTCCCAGGAGCAGCCATCCAGTAGCTCTGAGGAAGCATCTGGAACAGAGGAAGAGGAGGAAGAGCAGCCCAGCTTCATCATGGGGCGATGACAGTGTTTGCTGTAGTGGCTGTCTGGAGCCTGGCCCATTCTGTGATCAGGGCCCAGAAAACCCTCCACACAACCCAAGGGAAAAGGAGGCTCTGTTTCAACTCGGGTCCCCTCCCATTGCCTTGCTGGAGAGAAGCAAGTGGGAACCCATCCTGACTACTGACAGCCCCGCCTGTTGGCAGGCCTCCAGGCCTGTGGGACAGAGAGGACTGTGTCCTGGACCCTTGGGGCACTGCCGAGCAGAGTGAATGAACTCCCGCTGATGGGGAACATGTATAACCTTCCGCCCCTGGTGCCTGTTCTCCTGTTTGGACAGTGATGAGTTTGGACTGGTTTCTGTGAAAGAAATGTTTGTTTAGTAAAGAACAGAAACACTTTAGGTTTGGTTCAGACCTGTGTAATGTTGTTCCGAAGCTGTAGGGAAGGCTGGGAAGCGATGTGACAGGGGTGGGCCTGTTTCCAGGCTTGCTGAAGGAAATGGCCCTGGCTCTGGGGCCAGGCTGCACTGCACAGTGCAGGAGCCCCACTTCCTCCCACTGAGGGGCAGACTGTACCCCATAATACATGCTGCCGCCCAGTAGCCCCCAGTTCCCAAGTGTGAATTGGGAAGCCCCAAGCATGTGCAAGGGGAGATGTGGGGCTCGGCCATGGGGCCAAGCCCCACAAAGGGCAACTTGGTGCATGAAGAGCGCTTTTGAGAAAAACAATTAAAGACTAGAAAAATAAGCAGGTAGAGAATCAAAGCTGGACTGGAGCAGAGCAGAATATGGGCAGTCCTGGCCCAACCCAAAGGGAGGGAGTGAATTGGCCAAAACTGCATTTTCATCCTGCAGTAAAGGGGAGCTAACCAAAGTGTGAGAGGACCGGGCAGCTTCAGGCCAGCAGGAGAGACAGAGATGGTTTGAATTAGAGCCTTTGCTCACTTTTGGGGTTTTTTATCTCCAGTTCCAAGTTTCTAAGTATATTTTGTGCCTTTTATGGAGTTCGATAGAATTAAGGAAATAGCGGTTTTGAGCTAAGGGAAACTAAGAAGCATCTTACTTGTTTTTCCTTTTTGCAGTATGGATTTTCCTGGCCCCACCTTGAGCCAGGTGACATCTGTGATCACTTCTGTCCTTTAAGCAATTCAAGCCACGGGAATTTTTCTTTCCCACGAAGCTGAAATGGAAAATCAGCCCTAATAAATTAGCGTGCTCCGTGGCTGTACATTTTGGAACCTGTGTTTCTCTCTTCAGGGACTGGCTGGTTAGTTTTGTGTTTATTTTTTGTTCTTTGTATTGTTGGTTCCCTTATCTCCCCGCAAGATGTGTGTCACAACTCTTGCTTTGAATCTGCAGCCTGCGTCTCGTGGGTGTTCTCTTGCCCTGCAGGCTGCCGACTGTGCTAGAAGTTGGAGCCTGAAGACCTAGGTATTCCAGTTCTTTTTTTTAAGCATTTTATTTGAGAGAGAGAACACGAATGGCAGAGGGAGAGGGATAACCAGACTTGCCCCTGAGTGCAGATCCCAATGTGGGGCGCGATCCCAGGACCCCCCGAGATCATGACCCGAGCCAAAGTCAGAAGCTTACTGCACCGACTGAACCACCATGTACCCCCTGGGTGTCTCAGTTCTGATGCTGCCTCTGGTGCATCTGGCCAAGAGCTTACTGACACACCACGCAGAAGTGTGTTGGACAGCGGGGCGAATGCCGGAACAGGTAACAGGATGCCAGGCTGGAGGTTTATGTTCTATACCTTTACTAGGTTTCAGAAGAGGATGCTTAAGTGGAAATGTCTAGCAATTCTGGCAATTTTTAAGGGGCTATCAATACCTTAGGTTGAACGACGGTCTTCAGGGTTTTGTTGTTTGAGAAAAGGGAACAGTTAGGTGTCATCATTGAGAAGGGACTGAGATACGGAGAGACCCCCTTTCCCCCCAGAAACAAAAGCCTTGATGGGGAGAGAATCATTCAGTAATGCCCTCGTTAATTGGCCTATGTGTGGGGAAAATCGGGACTTGTGTGCATAACTTCGGTGTCTCAGGAAACCTCACGTGTAAGAATTCTGATTCATTCACTCACTCCCCACGCTTCTGTTGAGCACTTCATGGGACAGCTCTGTGCCAAAGTTACTTGTAGTAGAATACTCCGTCCTTTGATTAGATGTCCCTTATAGGCTTACCAAATGAGATTTATAAACAGGTCTGGGTCACCCAGCAAGTAAGGGACAGAGCTAGCATTTGAACCCCAGCAATGTGACTCCCAGAATCCACCATTCCGGCCCCTGCACCGTAGTGCTGTGCTGCTCTGGGGAGAAGCTGTGTGTGGCCCAGACCTGCTGGGCTGGGAGGCCCGGTGCATCTCTTCTGGTGCCAGAGCTGTAGGCTGAAGCCCGCTCCTTCAGTAAGCTCCTGGTGCGCGCGCACATGTAACAACATATATAATAGTTTTGTATAGTTGCCCTTTACTGTTCACAGTTCCGTGTTCGTGAACTCACCTGTTCGCTAACACTTTGTAACCCCAGGATGAGTACTTGCGGTGCTTTTGCGGTCATCTGCAGACATGCACAGAGTGGTGAAAAATGCGAGTTGCCTAATGCAGTGTTTCCAGCTGAGTTCAAACAAGGCAGTTCCTGCCTTCCTGTTCAGCTCAAACTTGTCTATTTAATGGCAGATTTTTTTGCATTTTTTGCCTTTCCTTGATGATATTGCCATTTTTAAAATGGCCCCGAAGCATAGTACTCACAGTACTGTCTAGTGTCCTAAACACAAGAAGCCGGATGTGCCTTAGATGAGCTTCGTTTCAGGAATGAGTTACAGTGCCGTTGGCTGCAAGTTCGTCGAAGTGTTTTTATTTTTTTATTTTTTAAGATTTTATTTTTAAGTAATCTTTATGCCCAACATGGGGCTTGAACTCACAACCCCCAGATCAAGAATAGCACGCTCAGGGCACCTGGGTGGCTCAGTCAGTCGGTTAAGCATCTGACTCTTGATTTCAGCTCAGGTCATGATCTCAGGGTCGTGGGGTCAAGCCCCTGGCACGGAGGCTGTTTGAGAGTCTCCCTCTCCCTCTGCCTGTCCCCTTTGCCCCATAAAGTAAAATAAACTTTAAAAAGTCACATGCTCCTCTGACTGAGCCAGCCAGGCGCCCCCAACGAACGTGTTTGTAAACAACAACACACACAAAACAAGGTTATGTGTCGATCGGTTGATGTGACTTGGGGGGGGTGTCACAGAAATACCATTTCCCCAAGCAGCAGGGGTTCAGTATTCACTAATCAGCAGTCAGCGCTCACAGTGACTTTACAGAACATGACTACCATGAGTCATGAGAACCAGTTGTGCACGTGTTTGGAGAGGGAGGGAACGCAAGTGAGCAAGCCTGGCCTTCCGGAGAGCAGCGTTTCCTAAAGCAAGGATTGTACCTCACTGCTGTATCCTCTGTGCGAACAGTACTTTATCTCACCTGGGGGATCAGGAGCCGGACTCCTCAGTCCCACTTTGAATGTAGGACCAGAGAAGTCACATGGGAGGGAACAGGCACTCCCCACCTATCCTTAGGTCTTCCCTACTGTGTTCATCTCCCACCATCTAAAAGGTGCCTTTACATGTCCTTTCTCGGCCCTCTCCCCCTTAGCGGGTAAGTGGCTCCCAGAGCGGAAAGAGAGTAGAGGTTCAGGCCGAGTCCTCATGCCCCACCTCTTCATCCACCGGCCCTGCCTGCCCTCCAGGTACAGTGCCTGGTGCGCACCCCCTGCCCCCCCCAGCAAGCAGCTCCATGTACGACAGCAGAGCAAAGCCCCGGCTCCAGGATCTCCTGTAAACCACTACCCCATTTATCTCCTCCCTTCTCAGCCCAACTTCCAGAGAGTTCTCTGTGTTTGCTTCCACCTTGCCCAAGTTTTCATCCCCATCATCCCACTGAAAGCCTTCAGTGTTGCCACATCCAGCCCCTGGGGGCACCTGTATCATTTAGAAGCCGACACCCTTAGCATCCCTGACAGTATTGCCTCCTGCCTTTCTTTCTGCCTCGCCCTGCCTTGCTTCTCTGCTCAAATCCTAAATGTTAGGGTGACCCTGTGCACTGCCTTTTATGGTCAACACTCGGGCCCCAGGAGATCTTAATCCGACCCATGGCTTTAAGTACCACCCTCACTGAAGTCTGAGTTTGCGGCTTCAGCTTCCCATTGGAGCCTCCGCCTCAGCCCAGGTCTGTGTCCCACTGCCCTCACTCCTGCTCTGCCTCTTGCTGTGCTGTCGGGCCTCGGCTTTCCACCCACCCTGTTCTGTTTCCCTGTCTTCCTGGCACCCATCCTTTGTTTACTGGTCAGCACCCTGCCACGCCAGCGTCCCTCACATCCCCCACTCAACTCTGAGCGCCACCAGAGCGAGGACCAGCCTGTCCTGTTCTTTGCTGTACCTCTAGGGCCAGCCCAGGGCCTGGGACATCACAGGTGCTCAGTGATGTCCAGTTATGTGACAGCAAATCTCAGTGCCTGAAAGCGAGCAGGGAAGTGGTTCCGACCTGAAAAACGGCCTCTGTGGCAGGAGGAGCCTGAGCAGATGGCGCAGTTAGCCGCATGCGCTGGAGACGGCGGATGTGATGCCCCCGCGGCAGTGGAGCTCGCCTCAGACATCCAGACTGCCGGGCTGCGTCCCGAAGGCCGACTCCTCGCAGCTCAGGCATTTCAGCCAGGCCCCCAGCAGCTTCTGCTGCAGGCGCCCCGGTACCTTCAGAAACACTGGTTTGGAACCTGTTGAGGACTGGTACTAGTTTAAGTTTCCTTTCCTGTTTTTGACATGTATCTTTTTGGAAAAAGCCAATTACTCAGTTGAGTTAGAGGAGTGATGTATTGTCGACTTTCAGAAATAGGAATATAACTCGGTCTCCAGCCTGCCTGGAAGGAGAGCGGGGAAAGCACTGTTTCCTTCGGCGGCAGCGCTGGAAACGTGTGCCTTCTCTTCCCCTGTGGAAGCTCATTTATGTCTCCTCGCTGGTGCACACGTGACTAAAGTGAGCTACAGTTTGCCATATCTTAATATATTTCTGTGAAGACAACACCGTGGGGCAGGTCCTGAGGCAGTTTTCAGTTTTCTTATACCACAGAACAGAGCAAATGTTTGTTTGACCATGGACCAATTAAGGACCAAAAGCTTAATCGGAAGGATTCCTAAGTGTCCTTGGCTCAGCAGTGGGGGTGATGGTGAGCAGGGTGCAGGCCTTGGCTTGAAGGAGCTCCAGATCTGATATGAGACACAGACAAGAGAAAGGTCAGTGCGGTGGCGCGTAGCACAGGGTGCAGCGTGGCATGTGACCCAGGCCTCCGGGATGCGGGCAGGGCTGAGCTGAGCTGGGTAGCTCACAGCAGTTTTAAGAAAGCAAGCCGAGTAGGGATTAGTAGCAGTTGCCCTCTCATGGCCTGAGTCACTAGTAAAGGGGATTGGACTTGATCTAATGCCGCAGGGAGAACTGAAGGGCTGGAGGGGGTTAGAGAGACAGGAATTTTTCCACTTTGCAGTGTGGAAACTAGATGGAAAGGGGACAGGTGGAAGGCTCTTGCAGGAATGCAGAGCAGAGGTGAGGGCCTGAATTAGCGTGAGACCAGTGGGACCACCAGGGAGAAACGGGAGAGTTCACAGGACTGGATGGGGACAGGAGGAATCAGGAATGGCAGATCTGTAATGTCACCGGCGGGTGGCTGGTAGAACTTGAGAAAGGTGACCCAGGAGGTAGAGCAGGCAGGTGAGGAAAGATGAGGAATTCAGCTGTGAGTGTGGCGACGGGGGCCTTGGGACGCACCCTACCAGGATGGGGGTGATCTGGGCTGGAGGTGACCATTTGGAGTCAACAGTCTCCTTGAAACAAGGGGAGTGGGTGGGGCCCATCGGGAGGAAGTGGGGAAACACCCACATCTAGGGGCAGACAGCAGAGGGGAAGACTGCACAGGTTAAAAGAGAAGTGAGGGCACCAGAACAAGAAAGAGAGTTGTTTCTAGATGGGAGGAAGGCACAGCTGAACTCTGTCCTGGAGTTAGCATCACAGCAGCAGCGGGCTGCAGAGGGCTGGGAAGGAAGTGGCAACGACAGCTCTCTTGAGAAGTGTGGCGTGAAGTGGGGGAAGGCGGTGGCAGGAGAGGTCGGAAGGGGTCAGGCTGAGTGGGAAGAGAGGCATGGGGCGGGGGGGCTGGTCTCAGCACAGGCTAGGAGGCAGCCTGGTACAGGCTGACAACCTGGTAAGAAAGGGTCAGGCAGTAGGAGGTGCGAATTGAAGATCTAAAGGGTAGTGACAAGGACTAACCATAGGAGTCAGTGGCCAAGGGGACAGAACTGTCAGGAGACTGGATACATTGTCCAGAGCAGCAATCCGGATGAGAAGACCCAGGGAAGAGGAAAGCAGGGCCCGCGGTCTTCACTGAATGAGGGTGGGCATTGATGGGGAAAACCAGAACGTGATCGGCCCCTGGGATGGGCCACGGAGAATTGGTCTTTTTCAAACTGAGGCCTGAGGAGAAGGAGCAACTTGCCATGGCCAAACTACTCAGGAAATCACAGCCCAAACTATCACCCAGACATGCCAGCTGGGTGGCTGGCACCCGTGGGCCTTGCCCTGACCCTCTTCCTCTGTGTAGTTGTGCATCTGAGAGGCCCTCCAACTATTAGTATTCTAACTGTTCCTCTCCGTTCAGCATGGTGCTGGCACCTTCCTTAATCTTCTGGGGGGTGGGGTGAGAAAGCCATTTTCTGTGTTTGGTTAAGAAACTGGCTCCAAAAAGCACTGGTGACGATGACTTAGATTTTGCTTCTGTCTGGGCATGCTGGGTAAGTGTGCTTGCGGGTGGAGGCAGCACTCACTGGTACCGGAAGCTTTCGAAAGGATGTGCAGTCAGATTCCAAGGGTGAAAAATTAAGCAAGTGATTCTGTTGTGGAAAAAATGGTCATCTGTGATGCAATGACTCTAGTTTACAAAGTGTTCCTTCCTGTTTTCCAGATCATTTTGTAAAGAGCGGTTGGTTTTTGAGGGTTCTGCCCCCCTGAAATTCAAACGATCGCTTTCCTATAGCCATCTGTAATGTGTGTGCGTGTGTGTTGGGCGGAGGGTCAGTAATCAGACCCTGGGATTTTCCTAGACTGTGGTCTGTTTTAAAGTGTCTTCCTGAATTAAAAGGTGTCATTCTGGCTCTCAGCAACGGCCTCTAAAATACATCTTGAGAGATAAATGGATTTGGCCTGACATCCGTTCACCTCCCTTCTTACAGTTGTCAGAAAACTTGGACTGCTTGACATGAGTGGAATTTTTCTTTCATTTGGATAAATGTGTCACTGTCGGATAGTGTTGTGACAGATGGAAAAATCCTATGTAGGGCACGCAGGAAAGACTGTGAGGGGCCTTCTGGCACAGGGCTTGATAGGAACCCATCTCGCCTCTTAGTTGATTATTCCTATGCACTTCCTGAAAAGAATGTTCCTGTTTGAATAGTTCAGTAGAACAGCTCAGGGGACGTCCATCAGGGGCCAAGCGAGCTGCACCAGGGTTAGGACCCCGCGTGTCTCGCTGGGCCTGTGGGCGGAGCGGACGGCTACAGTCCTGGTGACCACCTGACCAGCTCCTGCGTGCCCTGCACAGCGCCACGGTCCACCCCGGCAAACGGGTGTGGCTGCCGGAACCCTTCCCAAACGGAGCCCTTTTCCCCACTCTAGCCACCTCACCCCGCCGGCCCTGTGGCCTGACAATGGGATACCTGTTCCCTCTCCCCGCAGGGCGTGCCCTCCTGGCCTTTCCCCACCCATCCACAAGGCCCATGACTAGTCCTGGGCATCCTTTGGGGGTCACCCTGGGGACTCCGTGCTTTCTTTGGGTCCTCAGACCCACACACGGGCCGAGCAGGGCTCACCCTGCCCTGGACCTGTTGTCCAGACCCAGACCAGATAAACGGCAGCCGCATCGTTTGCCCGCGCCGCTGGGGGAGAAGGCAGGGGGCGGTGAGAGCGAGGGATGCCCAGGCTTCCGGCCCCCTTCGCCGCCGCACCAACTGTATTCACTGTGGCCCACGGCGCGCCCGGGGAACGGGAGAGATGCGCACCTTTTGCCGGTTTCCGCTCCCCGGCTTCCGGCCCGTGTGGTCCTGACCAGTGGGTCCACGCCGCGGGGGTCCCCCAAGAGGGGCAGCGAGTCCCGCCCCTCCCTTTCCCTCCCCTCCCCTCACGGCCTGTCAGGTCACGTGGTCCGTAGCGCCCCACGGGCCAACCACGTGACGGCGGCGCGCCGTTGCCTTGGCAGCGGCTGCGGTGGCCCGCGGGGGCGGGGCAGCCGGCGGACCGGAATTGCACCGGGATACTCGATGGGGGGAGGGGATGGACTTTCTCCTGGGCAGGCTTGGGATGGGGGTGGCTGCGGGGTTGGAGGGTGGCCAGGTGGTCCAAACCCCATGAGATCCTTGGGCGGGGTGCGGCGCTGAGAACGCTCGGAGGCTGGGGACGGGGGACGGAGTGCGGGTCCCGCGGCTACTGAAGCTTCCCTAGGGGAAGGGACAAATGCAGGTGGATGCCTCTGGGAGACCCCTGTGGGGGCTGTGCACCCCCCTCACCGCGGGTTTGACAAAGACCGAGTCAGAAACAGACTCGCCATTGCTCATGCCCCAGATGTTTAAAGGAAGTTAAGACAGGCAAACCCCAAACCTACCCCCTGGAAATGTTTCAGACAGGCCTGCCAAGGAGAATAGCTCATCTTTAGGGAGTCGCCGTTATTCTACAAGAGCTTTGTTCTGTGACTGCCCCTTATATATAAAAAACAAAAATCCCCTGCAAAGTTTAGCCAGGAGAGCACCTCTTGGAGCGTCTGCCACCTGACAGAGATGTCCGGTTCCATCTTGTCCCTCCCCACCCCACCCCCTACCCCATCAGGGAGTGTGAAGACCAGACTCTGCCTCTCCCCAGGGTAGGGGGAGGAGGTCTGGCACAAGGTAGGACACTGGGGCTGGGACGGTTAGGATGCATGTGAATCCGTCTGCGCTGCTCTGTCAGCAGGAAGTGGCCTCTCTATCTCCCGGACCCACAGGCCTGCCTCAAGACCCAGGCTCCAAGCAGACGCACAGCCCTCCCTTCCTTCCACTCCCTGCCACTCTGAGGACATGTGCAGGGCTGAGACTGCCTAGGCACTGCCCAGAGGCCAGTGTCCGACCTCACTGCCCCCAAAGCCCTCCATCTCCTCTCCAACTTGAGCCCATAACCACTGATGGGCCCTGGGCTTCCTGCTTCTTGACCCCACACCTGCCTTTACCCCTTTGGAGGCTCCCAGTCCTTGCTGCCCCTCCCAGTCAGCCAGCCATTTCAGTGGGCCCCCAGAGCAGCCTGACCCCAGTTCCTTCAAAGCCCCTGCAGCCTGGCGCCTCCAGAGGGTCCAGCGCATTCCTACTGCCGGGGCTGCCTCTGGCTCCACACACCTCCCATATCCTGCCTTCCCCCCACATTTCCGTGACCCCTGCTGCCGCCAGCCTTCCTGCCACGTCCCCTTGCCTCTCAGGACCCTGCCGTGCGGGCAGTGTCTCCTCTCGAGGAAGGGTCCCTCTTTGCTAGTGCTGCCTTTACTCCTTATGTTCTTGCTCCCCAACAGGGATCTTCTCCCTTCCCGAGGCTGAGGCAGCCAGCCCCTCCTCTGCTCCCTTGGCCCTCACACCCCCTCCACTAAAGCAGCATTTAGCTCACTGGGTGAGAATCCCCTGCTAATGCTGCTCCCCCACTGGGCAGAGTTCCTTGAAGGAACTCAAAGGATCCTCACCACTTCCATCTTTGATGCCGAAGTACCAAACGCAGCCTGACCGTAGAGCCCAGTAAGCATCTGTTGGATGGAGTTTAGAGGACAGATACCCTGGGGGGCAAAGGTTGTGCCTGTCACCCATCCACATGGCCCTATGCCGTCCTCATACCTGTCAGCTCACTTCTGTGACGTGTAGGAGAAGAAGAGAGGAAAAGTGAATTTCCAGGTGATGCCGTTCTCAATTATTTGGAGCTCATGGATGGGTTAGTTAGCAGCTTTTCTCTCGATTCTCCCGCAGGAAGGGACGTTCCAGTGATGGAAGTGCTCGAAGCAGTGCCTCTGGCTGCAGACGTGGGCGGGGGGCAGGGTGACCACGGCTCCCGCGTCGACGTTCCTAGAAATGACCTAGTAATTGGTATCCCCTGGCAGACATAGAAGAGCACAGAACTGTTCCCCAGGGTCCTATTGGCCAGTAAAAGCTACACTTTTGCAGCCTGGCAGAGAACAAAGAGGAAGGCACCCCAAAAGAGAGAGCTCTTCCCCACCTCCAGGACCTTCCCATAGAACCCTTTTAGAGATTAACGTGGCTCGATCGAATTTGGCACGTTCCCGCAGCCGCTGACCCTGGTAAACAGCCCCCCCCCACCCCCAGCTATGCTCCCTGGGACCTAGAAACACTGATCTGTTCTTAATAGCCTTAAGTAGGCTTTCGGTGGGTCCTATGCGGGCCTGAACGTACAAGTTAATATCTGATGCCAAGCGAGCTGTGAGGTGCCTGTGCCCTTGAAGTCTGCCCTACAGATTAATTAGAGCCGAGCCTGGCGTGCTGCTGCACGGGCCGGCCCCTTGGGCCGCATGAGACCGCCAATCCCCTATTTGGATTAGTGGAGATTTGGGTTTAAATTCACAAATCTTAACAGATTGGCCTTTCTGATCTTCATGCCGTGTTATTATCAAACCAGGTATCTACCTGGGATGACTGCAGATGCCTCTGGCCTCCATTGCTCTGTGAAAGGTGCCCGTGTCGGTGGATTCAGTTTTTCCTTTTGCTCACGGTTTCCATGGGACCCTGGATGTGGCTTTTATTTAGTTACAGAAACCAAGTATTTCTGGGGGTGAACTGCGCCGATTAAAATTCAAGTTGGATTTGAGAAATGAGCCCCTGCTTGGAAATGTGTTTTTCATGGTTGGCGCCTGGGCTTTGAAAAGCGGTTTTGAGTCTTCGGGTCCGTTATTTTGTTTCCGAGCCCTGTAAGGTGGGGATGTCCCCACTGGAAAATGCACAGGGATCACACAGTAGGATCGAATCTAGGCTTAGCAACTAGGTCCTAGGATCTTTACATGCTGGTCCTATACATGCTGTAGCTCCCTATTTCCTGAAGATAGGAAGAAATTGGAAGATTCCTTAGGTGTTTTGGCTAACCCTAGAATTCCATTCACCTGCAATCCATCGTTGCTTAGAGCCTTTCTGATGTAGGGATGGAAGGCTGGACCTTTAGCTTTGTGGAGGCACGATGGACACTGGCGAGGGGAAAGGGGGGTCCTGGAAATGCACTCCTGACCCTCCTCTCCAGCAGAGGGTCCCCACGATCCTGTGCAGGGATCAGGTCCCCACACTCAATACTACCCCTGGTGTGGGGTATATACAGCAGGTCCCATCGAAAGTTAACTTGCCCGGCTTCTGGCTTTTCCAGGTCTCGGGAATCCTCTGGGATGCCTGAGAGTGTCTCTCTCCTGCCCCCAGTCTGGCTCCCACCATGAGTGCCGAGCTCAACGTGCCTGTGGACCCCTCCACTCCAGCCTGCTCTGAACCGGGCCACAAGGGCATGGATTACCGAGACTGGGTCCGCCGCAGCTACCTGGAGCTGGTCACCTCCAACCACCACTCCGTGCAGGCCCTGTCCTGGAGGAAGCTGTACCTGAGCAGAGCCAAGCTGAAGGCCTCCAGCCGGACCTCTGCCCTCCTCTCTGGCTTCGCCATGGTGAGTGCAGACGCGTGGCGGGGCCCGCAGCCTGCAAAGTGGGCTTCTGCTCTCGAGATCCTTCGGGGAGCTTCAGGGAGCAAAGCACTCCCTCTGGGCCCTGCTGGCGGTCAGGACAGACCCTCGGGAAGTCTCCCCATGTCTCAGCTCCTCCCAGTTGCCTGCTCCGTCAAGTGGAGGGGTTGTCTGGGGGACCCAGGGGAGTCCCCAAGTCCCAGAGACCACAGAAAGCCCCCTTTTGACATTCCCACAAAGCAGTTACCTGGCAGGGAAGTCGAGAGCAATTGAAACAGCTTCAGTGTACATGGGGGAAAGTACCCATGTCTGCCCCAGCCCGGACACCACCCAAGAATGGAAATCTGAAGGATTTGAGCGGGTCTGTGGGATTGATTGGGATTTGCTCAGTTTAACCCATTCAGGATGCAGATGCCCCCCGCCCCCGCAAGATGTGGCCTCTTGGTGATGAGGCAGAGCCCCTGGCCTGACTCCTGGCTGCCAGGCTGCAGCTTTCCTTCTGCCCCAGGACAAAAGTCGATCTTGGGGCAGAATCCCATGCCCTAAGAAGGGCCATGTTACCTGTTGACTCCAAGGCCCCTGACCCACGTCCCTTCAGGGAATTATCCCAGAGGGTGAAGATGCCAGAATTGAGAGTGACCACCCCTCATTCTCTGTTGTATGCTCAGAGGTCCTATTGGGTGGAAATAATTTTTTTCGTTATTTTTTTTAATTTAAAAAAAGATTTTATTTATTTGTGAGAGAGAAAAACGGAGAGCACAAGCAGGGGTAGCAGCAGAGGGAGAGGGAGAAGCAGGCTCCCTGGTGAACAGGGAACCCAACATGGGGCTTGATCCCAGGACCCCAGGATCATGACCTGAGCCGAAGGCAGACATCTAACCGACTGAGCCACTCAGGCACCCCAGCTTTTTTCTTTAATGTAAAAAACAGTGGTTATTTTTCCAAAGCCCAGAGCCTCTGTTGTCAGATTGGTAGTATAGAAAATAAACTGTCAGAGTGAGCCACTCTGGCCACTCCTGTGGCAGGGGCCTACTCGCTCGTTGGTATGGGCCACCCTTGGAAAACTGAGAGCCTTTGTTGTCAGGGCGTGGCAGAGGTCACCAAGCTTAGAGGCAATAAGTTTGGGTTTAGGTCTGTAGTTTAAAGCAAAGGCTTTATTTAGGTGTTGCATGGTAATGATTTACTTATTTTTTTTTCCAAAGATTTATTTTACTTGAGAGAGAGAGAGCACAAGCAGGGGGGGAGCAACAGAGGGAGAGGGAGAAGCAGGCTCCCCAGTGGGCAGGGAGCCTGACGCGGGGCTTGATCCCAGGACCCCAGGAACATGACCTGAGCTGAAGGTACCTGCTTAACTGCCTGAGCCATCCTGGCGCCCCTGATTTACTTATTTTTAACATAGCTTCAAAAGGGTACAGTCATACGGTGCACAACCTTGGCTTATAGTGATTTTTGTCCTGTGGTTTCCATGACACGCAAAAGACAGAATGTTTTCTCAAGCTTAATTTGAAGAAGTATGTGTGAGACGTATCAACGTCACTATGAAAATGAGAGCTTGTTTTCTCCACCACGGAATTATAGGATTGCAGTGTGTGTGTCTGGCCTGCTCTTATTATTACATTTGTGACTCTGGAAGACAAACCGAGGGGTATCGCGTGAGCCGATGCAGTCCGCCAGGTTTCCTTTGCGTGTAGGGGCCGGGTCTCAGAGGTCACTTCCTGTCTGCAGCTGTCTGTTTAGACCGTGGCCTTCCAAATACTTGGATCAAATACTTGGACCTGCAGACTTAGAGACGCGTCACTGTTTTCCCAGCCCACAAAAGGGCTCACCCACATCGAAACCTCCAAAACTACTCACTTAAAATTGGAAAACAGGCCCTGTTCATCGGGTTACAAAACAAGGAGTGGATTCTAGAGGGCCAGTGTGAGGCCAAGTGGCAGCCCGTAGGGTAGGAAATGGTCTTAGAATGAAAATAGTGACCACAGAGGGACAGGCATGGGAGGGCCCGATGTGTCCCACAGAGTGCTGTCTGTCCCTAGCTTGGCGATGGCGGTCACCCTTGCCAGGAATTATTCCTTTCTTAGCATTTACGGAGTGTCTCCTCTACCAGCACGTGCTCCGTTACGCAGTCTGGGATACATTTCAGCAGCCGTAGGTGCCCTCACCTTCCCTTCTAGAGGGTTCCTCTCAGGGAGGCTGCCACAGCCTAATACGTGCTGGAGATTCAGCTGTAATGGGGGGAAACTGGAAAGCAGTAGAAACAGCGTGGCGCAAGGACCAGGGCTGGGGACAGCAGCAGCGCGCCCACAAGCGCCGCTGGTAGACCAGGTCATCATTCGGACGGTGGCTCAGCGCGGAGAACGCAGACACACAGATCATCAGGTAGCCTGTCAGCCGCAGACGCAGTGGTCGACCGAGGGGCAGGGACAGGCAAAAATGAAAACAGGCAGTTTGCTAGGTGGAGTCTCTCCCTTCGAGTTCTGTATCCCCTAATTAGAATTGCAAAGCTGTTCTTTTGTCCGACAGCAAGCACTTTTGCCCAGCCCTGAGCCAGTTTCTTCATGTCTATCCTTCTGCAAACACACAGAACCAGTGATCCGAGGCCCCCTCATAAAATCTTTGCATAAACACATTGAAAAAAGGCCTTTTGGCCTTTTCTCCCCCGAAGGCTGGACAAAACTGCTTTCCTCCTCTAGGCCTTTTACTTATCTTTGTTTCTCACCTCAACGTCTTCTGTGGTTTACAACCTCCTTTTGTTGAACCATGTCCTTTGTGGTCACAAGAGTCTGTCCAGGCCACAGGGGCACTGAGAAAAGACCATGCCTCAACTCTTGTGGTATGGCGACTGTCTATATGGAGCAGTGGTCGCTGCTGAGTTTCCGTTCAGCTGTGGTCCACTAGGACTGCCATATCTTCTTTTTACCTACTGAATGTTCTGTTTCTGCTGAGAGGTTGAGTCTCTCGCTCTAGGAGGTGGTAGTTGCTAGAAGTTATGAAATCTTTATTGTCAAATTTTAAAAACGGGATGGCTTAGATCTAGGAAGAAAACACAGTGGGTAGAAAAGCCTTCCTCTGACTTCTTTCTGCCTTCCCTCCCCTTTCCTTGACTGTCTGGTTTCTTACCTCTGGGTACCCAGGAGAAGGCCCTTGGTGAGCTCCGGAGTCCTTGCTGGGCCTGAACTAAACCATCCCCTGGGAGAAGTCCACAGTGCCGGGGAGGGGGACCGGGGGCAGGTGCCAGGCCACGGAGGGAGCCATTCTCCGTGGACTGGGCCTGCCCTGGGGGAAGCAAGGCAGGAGCACGTTTCCTAGTCTGTAGTTTGAATGCCCTTTAACATGTGCTGAGCAGGTCCTGCCTTGCTGTCTATAGATGTTCACTGGCACGGAGATAGGCTGGGGCTTCTGGTTCCCTCTGTAGATCTTTTCCTTTCCTTTTCTTTCCTTTTTGAAGATTGATTGATTGATTTGAGAGAGAGAGAGAACGCGCCCATGCGCACATGAGTTGAGGGGAAGAGTGGAGGGAGAAGGAGAATCTCAAGCAGACCCCCCTCAGTGTGGAGCCCAGACGCAGGGCTCGATCTCACGACCCTGAGATCACCACCTGAGCCAAAACCAAACTAGGCGCCCCTTTTTCTTTTATTTAAAACTAGTTTTGGGGGCGCCTGGCTGGCCCAGTCAGTAGAGCACGTGACTCTTGATCTCAGGGGCATGAGTTAAAAAAATATTTTCAGTTAAAAAAAGATAATAAAAACAGTTTTATTTTATCAAAGTTAATACATGCTCCCAGTTTACAACGGAAGGAGCCCCGGGAGGCCGCTAAGCATCCCCCACCCCCCACCCGCAGCAGTGACTGCAGGCCCCTCCTTTCTGAATAACTTTCTCCAGACTGCTGTTCCTAGATTTATCCATTTCAGGCCTTACCTATTGGCCTTGTCTCCTTGTGACTGTGGGTGATGACTCAGCTCTTTGCCCAGCCCAGCCCCCTCCCCACAGCCTCCCCTCACCTCTGCCCTCATTGCTGTCACCATGCCTGGCCTTGGAGATGCGGGCTTCTCCCTGGGGCGTCTGGTCTCCACTGCCACATGCACCCTGCGGTCTGCGTGAGGCTGTCTGGGTGTGTGGCTCTGAGTCTGGGGGCCGCTAGGAGCCCCTCTTACTACTTTTCTCTTGTTACCCTTTGAAAGGTTAGTTTTTTATTTCTTTTTAAAGTATTTTATAGATTTTATTTACTTATTTGACAGAGAGAGAGAGAGCACAAGCAGGGGGAGCAGGAGAGGGAGAAGCAGGTTCCCCGCTGAGCAGGGAGCCCGATGTGGGGCTCAGTCCCAGGACCCCGGGATCATGACCCGAGCCGAAGGCAGACGCTCAACCGACTGAGCCACTCAGGCGTCCGAGTTTTTTATCGTTTGAAAAACAGCATTTGTTTGGTGGCTAAGCCAAGCCACGGGGTCCTGGGAAGTATGGCCTCTCAAAGCCCGGTACCCCCAGGAACCCCCTGCGTTCGTGCCGGGAAGGCCCCCCGGGGGGTGAGCCCCACCATTCCCCACCCTGCGCTTTAATCTCTCCTGCACCTTCGAGATCCCCGCTCGGCGAGACATTCTTAGCTCCTCAGAAAACAGGAGACGTTGAAGTGCAAGGCGGGCGCCCCCTGCCCTGCGCCGGCCCAGCCTTGCCCGCTCTGCCTTGCAGGTGGCCATGGTGGAGGTGCAGCTGGAGACGCAGTACCAGTACCCCCGGCCGCTGCTCATCGCCTTCAGCGCCTGCACCACGGTGCTCGTGGCCGTGCACCTGTTCGCCCTGCTCATCAGCACGTGCATCCTGCCCAACGTGGAGGCCGTGAGCAACATCCACAACCTCAACTCCATCAGCGAGTCGCCGCACGAGCGCATGCACCCCTACATCGAGCTGGCCTGGGGCTTCTCCACCGTGCTGGGCATCCTGCTCTTCCTGGCCGAGGTGGTGCTGCTCTGCTGGATCAAGTTCCTGCCCGTGGACGCGCGCCGCCAACCCGGCCCCGTGCCCGGCCCCGGCGGCCACACGGGCTGGCAGGCCGCCCTCGTGTCCACCATCATCATGGTGCCCGTGGGCCTCATCTTCGTGGTCTTCACCATCCACTTCTACCGCTCCCTGGTGCGCCACAAAACCGAGCGGCACAACCGCGAGATCGAGGAGCTGCACAAGCTCAAGGTGCAGCTGGACGGGCACGAGCGCAGCCTGCAGGTGGTGTGAGGGCGCGGCGCCCTGACCCCGCCGCAGGCTCGAGACCACAGTCTTATCCGTCCTCATGCCGGAACACCTGGCTGGGTGGTCCTCCCGCAGAAAATGGAGATCTGTAGTAAAAAGAGAGACTCTGTTGCTACGAGCCTAGAGCAAAAACAGCCTGCCTTGTGGGGCTTGGGGGCTTCCTGTGGCAGGAGACGGGGCTCCAAGCGGCCCCCAGGTGTCACGGGCCATCTCCGTGATGGGGAGCCAGCGGCCGGCGGGGGCGGGGAGAGAGGGGGAGGGCTGAGGCTTTCAGAGAAGGGATCGCCCCGTGACCCCTGAGGGGGGTCTCACAGTGCTGCCCTGCTGCGATTAGACCGGGCGCAGGCCCACAGCTTGGCCCGGTGCTTCCCTCCCCTGCCCTGGGACGATTAGGTGGCCGGGCTGACAGGGGAGAGGCAGGAGTCGGGGGTCCCTGGTCCGCTTAGCAGGCGCGGTGGGTGCCTAGCCGGGCTTCGGATTGGTCCGGCCCTGGGGAAGACTTCCGATGGTGGCCTGACGGGGCTGGGGAGGCACGTGTGTGGGCGTCCCGTGTGAGGTGGGGGGAGGGGGTGTACTCTGGGGCACCCTGGGCTCAAGTTTGCTCTTCCCAGTCAGCCTGGAGCCCCGGTCACGCTGACCCAGCAAAGCCACCAGGGTGGGGAAGGGGCCCACAGTGCAGAGCCCTCGATCTTTGGGCTACAGAATAGCGTTTGGGCCCACGTCGGCTGCTCCACCAGGCTATGGCCGCCAAAGCTACTGGCCCAGACAGCAGCTGGTGCTTCCCGTCTCCCTGCTGCCCGTGACCACAGGAGGCGGGAGGGCGCAGCCTAGGGGACCTTCTGTCTAGACAAGGCCCGTTGTCCTAACCTGGCGCAATGTGAGATCTGCTTTTAATGATGTGGGCAGTAGCTGCAGGGAGGGCGAGACCCCCAGTCCTCTCGGCCACACGCAGGGGCCCAGCTCACGCATTTCCGTGGCCGCGTGCCATGTGGGTTCGGATGTTTTCACTAGACCAGAGCCCGTGTTCTTGGGCCGCGCACATAACGTACTACGGTTCAGCCTGGGGTGAGCATGCCGTACCCCGAGCTGCTTTTAAAACCCATGTTTACCACATCGGCCAGCAGCAGCCTGGAGAGGGAGCCTTTCTTGTTTCCGCCGTCATCGGACGTCATGCTCTGATGGCATTTCTGTGGACAGCTTACTCTCTCTCTCTGGGGTCTGGGTTGCCTGTGCCGAGAAATCCTGGCTGGCCTGGCTGCGGCTGCGGCGGGTGTGACATACTGTTGAGCACGTACACCTTCACACATAACCAAAATGCCAAGGGGCTGTGTGGGAGCCGTGCCAGGAGTCACCGTGATGTCGGGACATTATGGGAGCCTGGACATTGGGTTCCATGGAGCCAGACGAGAGCCTGGCGTCTTCCACGGGGCGCAGTCCTGGCTGTCTGCAGACGTCTTTCGTTGCTTGCTCTCTGGCGCGTGTCTGTTCTCTCCTGGAGCCTTGTTGAAAAGGCTTGTCTGGCTTCGTATGTATTTGCTTTGTGTCCGAGTCACTGTAAGACAGCCACTGTGTGTCCTAGCCGGGACGGGACAGGCTGGCTCCTCCCCACAGCTGGGAGTGGGCAGCAGGCCCTTCCTCTAGCCTGAGCCTTCGGAGAGGGGCTGTCCTGGCCTCACTTTCTTGGGCCATCTGGTGTCCCTGCCCCAAGTGCGCCAGACGTGTCAAGCTCCCCAGACTGGAAAGCACCCCCAGTGCCAGCTGGGGGCTGGTGGTTAATGCCCGTTCTGCGGGCAGAGCTGCTGGCCTGGCTGCCTCGGGCTAGACACTGGGTGACCCGTGACCATGCTGCACGGGTAGCAAAGATGCCACATCCCGTGTTTTTAACGGTGATTAGAAGAATGTAGTTCTTGTTCTCTTTCCTCTAGAGTGTTCTCCCAGCTCCCAGCAGCATGGGGCAAGCAGAGTTTCTGTGGGAACAGAGAGGACCATGGGTCTGGGGACTGGTGGTCTGTGGGGAATCTCAGGGTAGCCCCATAGCTTTGGCTATTCGGAGCTGCCGACACAACTCAGCGGGGCGGGCTGGGGCAGGGGGAGGCCGATGATGAGCCGGAAAGGCAGTTTGTGGAGGTTTAACCTGATTGTGAGCCTTCCAGGCGCCTGGCCGCTCGGGGTGAGGCACCGCGCAGGCCGCCTTGGAGCCAGCGAGGGCTTGCCCTACTTTCCTCTGCGCAGGGCCTTCCCGGGGCTCACGATCTAAGCGGCCAGAGTCGCTGAAGCCCTCTCCAAAGTGGAACACGGTCTCCCTTTAGTACCGGACCAGAAGTTTCCAAACCCAAGTGTTTCTATTTTAGAAACTGCAAGGGCAGAGTGTATTCTCATGTCTTCTAGGAAAGTCTGGTGAGGCTTAGAGCGCGTGAGTCTGAGCGCATCAGGGCTCCGCGGCAGCGGTTACCTGTCTCGCGCTGATTAATTCATTATGCATGACACTGGAGACCACATACAGTGAACATCACCCCTATCCTGTGTGCGGGTTTTTCACACAGTTGCCTGGGATTGAACTGAATAAATCAGTGCCTCTGTGACGCGCCCTCTCTGCTCTTGGCGGAGCGCCGTGGACGGAGGTGACGGGCGGGAGACCCTGGCTCTTCCGCAGTGTGTGCTGCCTCCCAGAGGGCAGACTGCCTCTCCTGAGGCCCCTCCTGCCTCTTCCGAATTGCTGGTCACCGACGTCGTGTCTTTTTTTTTTTTTTAAAGATTTTATTTATTAATTTGACGGAGATAGAGACAGCCAGTGAGAGAGGGAACACAAGCAGGCAGAGTGGGAGAGGAAGAAGCAGGCTCCTAGCGGAGGAGAACGCTGGGATCACACCCTGAGCTGAAGGCAGACACTTAACGACTGCGCCACCCAGGCGCCCCACCGACATCGTGTCTTAACAGGCTTCCCAGGCGAGGGGGTGACTGCTCTGGAATGGGCAGGCAGGGTGCTCGGACCCAGACATGCTGGGGAGCTCCCTCCGAGTGGGGCCCCGAGAGAACGGAGCGTCTCTGGCTGCCGCTTCCCTTCCCTTCCCCAGCAGGGCTCTCCTTTTCTAGAAACACAGCAAAGGACAGCCCCGCGGGTGGCTGGGTGCCAACAGCGCCCATCTAAATTGGGTCAGCTTGAAGGTCCCCAGACCCTCCCGGTGAGGAGCCACAGAGGCTCTGGTCCTTTGGGGGCAACTTCTCCACCCCAGGTACCTGTGGCTCTGGGGTCAGGACCCCGGAATCCCTCCCTAGTGCCTAGTGACACTCCTGAGAAGCTCCCAGACATTCTGTTTTGTAACTGTTACCCACTGAGGCCCCTGTCCAGGAAAGGATGTCTTTTATTTTGAACCTGCAGGCACTTCAACCTAGAGGCTTCTAGGAGTCAGGTGTGCAAAGCAGCCGACACCGCTGCGTGGACAAGGTCTGCCAATCCCTCGGGGGGCCCACCTCCTCTGCAGCCCGGGAGGAGGCCTTCCCAGGCCCCCGGGTCTAAAGGAGGGCTAAGTTCCCTACAAAGCCCGGGTCCAGCAAGCCCACTGCATGGACCACTTCCTCAGTGAGTGCAGCCAACCCACAGAAGGCTCAGTCTCGACTCCCATGCTTCCAGAAGGTGGCGAGTCAGGGTCCACAGAGTTGTGGGTGGGGGCCAGCAGGGCAAGGGGCACAGGACTGAGCCGAGATGCCTCGCTAGGCCCAGTTTAGAACCTGCTGAACCCTCTGCAGCCCTGGATGTCTGTGCCCCCCCCCCCACATATACACACACAGTTACTGGGGACACAGTACAGACTACATGAGTCTCAACAGGAATAACCCAGACGATGCTTCCTGGACTGAGCTCCGCATCCTCCTGCCCTTTGGGACCAGCCTGGGCCTCACTACCCCCAGCTCCAAACACATAAATGGCCCTGAGTTTCCTTAACATCTGTCAAAGCAAGACAGGCTATCGGCTGCGCTCTCCCCGACTTACTCTGGAAAAGGATGGTGCTGGAAGCCAGCCTCGGAGTGGATGCTTCCGTGTTAGGACGTTCCCGTGAGGCCCGTCGCTCCTCGGGGTCAGACCGCCAGAGCATCAGGACAGAACGGTCCGCACAGCGTTATTTCTGCTGTTGACGCAGAGCGTGCGAACGCAGGAACGGTCCCCTCAAATACAGAGTTAAGCAGTGATCATACCCCTCAGCCTGTGGCTGAGCCACCCCAGCCTGGCCCCGTCCCAGCCCCGTCCCAGTGGGTGGCACGAGCAGTGGATGCGGAGGTGGGCACGCTGAACTTATGGTCTTCCTGTTGTAGCTTCAAGGACAAACCCAGCTTAGGGTCACCAGCTTGACTGTGACATGATGCAGCATGTCCCAAGGTGCGCTCCGGGGATTGTACGGACCACAGCATGGAGTGTGTCCCTGAGGGCTGATCTGCGGGGCTGTAGGAGGGCCCGCTGTCAAATGTCTGGCAAGCACTGGGTGATTCTGAGGGCCACGGGCTTCTTTGCTGAGTGGCTCTCCCGGCCTTCACAGGCCTCCCCCCGCACAGGTCTGGGCATGCAGCGTTTCCCACATGGCCGTGTTGGCAGAACATCCTGCAGGCTCCACACACGGGTGCTCTGTGGCCCAGCCTGTCAGGGCAGAGGCTCCCCACAGGCCCCCGTGGAGCAGACCACCAGGCTCGCAAGCCCACGAGCTGTTCACATGCAACAGGACTGGCTGGAGCTCCAGCCAGGCCTACATCTGAATGCCCAATAAGGGACCCAGGGCAGGGTCTGCGAGGGTCACAACTCTGCGAAGAAGCTGCCCTCCGCCTTCCTGCTCCAGGTGAGCTGACTCGGGGAGCCACCCGCTCTGCAGCTGGGCTCATTCGGCCACTAGAGACCTAGTGGTCTCCACAGTGATGCCACTTCACAGACAGTTCATGGCGGTCAGTGACTGCCCCCACCTGACAGCTCATAGAAGGTTCTAGAATGACTGAAGACCAGTGCGAACCATGAACCTTTCCGGGCTCTGATGGGGCCCTGGTCCCAAAGTTTGGCGCTGAGCACATGGCTGGTGAGTGTATCCTGTCTTATGAGCAGGGAAGAGGGCTGGCTGCCACCCAGGTGAGCACCCCACACGGCACCAGTATCAGGAAGTCCCCCTACTTTTTCACAGCATGGGGCAGGGAGGGACATGGGACCGGACTCTCTGGAGATCTCCCTGTCTTCACTGCCCCCCCACACCTGCCGGGGGTCAAGCATGACCCAGGCAGAGCCTGACGCAGAGGCGGTCACCCGCTCTGAAGGCTGAAATGGTAGCCTTCCATCAATTCTGCTCTCCAACTCACTTCCCAAATGAAAGGACTGGAGAATGTGGGGTATCAAGGAACTTCATTGAGAGAGAAAGGAGAAAACGGTTCTATGTGGTACCAACATGTTTAAGCTCAAATGATCCCCCTGCCCTCCAACTGTGACAGGCTCCCCACACGGTGGCCACGGGCAGGTCAGACAGGACTGACCTGAGGCACGTTCCCATCACAACCAGCTCCCAGGCGGGGCCCACACTGTCGTCGTGTCCGGACGCTGAGCAGTCTTCTCTGAAAAGCTACTAAGCTGGGGAGAAAACCCCCTGTGCCGGGCTTCCCGGCCTCAAATCCTGGCAGACAGTCAAGGCCGGAGCCGGCACCCTGGCCAGGCCCAGCGCCAGCTCCTGTCCCCAGGGAGGTGGCTCACATAGGTCTCCCTTGAAAGGAGAGAGAGATCTGCAGGAGTTCCTGCCCCAGTTCTTGCTGCCTCCCGCCGGGACAGAACTCGGCCGACAGCTCCCTGAAGGTGATGCAGACGCGGCGGGCCTCGATGTGTCTGCGGTGGATGGCGTGCTTCCACTGGTGCCGCGCGGCTCCCGTGAGCACAAGCAGCGAGCGGCGGGGTAAGGGGACGGCCACCTCCACCTCCTGGCACAGGACAGACCTGCTGGGGGCCATCACCCCTTCCACCAAGGCCTCCGGGAAGCCGGAGGGGGCCAGACAGAGCAGCAGGCTGCCGGGCGCCTCCCGGGACATGGACAGCACGGTCGGGGACAGGAGGTTGAGGCTCACCAGCCGCTCCCCCCACAGCCAGGCGTCGTCCAGGTGGGGGTCGATGGCCGAGCCCCGCTCAGGGCAGTAGTCCAGGTTGCACTGCTCCACGGGCCGGAAGTCCTCCAGGATGGGGTACAGCCCCATTCTCCGCACCACGTCCCGGCTGAAGCTGGGGAGGCCTCTGAAGCCGGCGGTCTTGAGCTTCTGTTTCCGAAAGTTGACTTTGGGGCCATAGTCCTGAAAGGGGGGGACAAAGAGGAATGGAGAAGTGCGTGAGTTTCTAGGAACGGCTATCACAGGCCAGGTCTGAAGAAGCTATCACCGCAACCAAGAGAAGCAGAAATGCCCGCCTCTGGGTCAGGACCCAGCTCCAGCAGGAGAACGCTGGCCCCGAAGACAGACAAACGGCAAACGCTCGGATGCTGGTAGACGCTAAGGGAAGAAAGCAGGGAAGGGGAGACGATGTGCACTTAGCCCGTGTGCCCCTGAAAGCAGAGAGAGAGGGAGACAAAGGGCCCTTGTGCAGGCAGTGTGTTCTGGGCCGTGAGGCCAAAGGGTCAGGATGTGGGAAAAAGGAGCAGTGAGGGAGGGCGGGGTCAGCCCAAGGCAGCCTCATCCCCGGTCGGAGCTGGGGATCCCTGGGGTTCAGAACCTTGACAGAGAAGTTCCGCTCCCAGTGACACGCCCAGGACTGGAAACATGGCCATGCAGACACTTGCCCGTGGTGTTCACAGCAACTCCGGGGCACAGCAGCCGAAAAGCGGGGACAGGCCAGTGTCCACACCACGGAGTGCCATCCGGCCACAAATGCCACGCAGCACTGACACAGGCTGACCACACTGTGGTCAGGGGAAGAGGCCGACACAGAGGGCCGCATGTTCCATAATCCCATTTACGTGAAACGTCCAGAACAGGCAGATCCAGAGACAAAGTAGATTAGTGGTTGCCAGGGGAATGGGGAGCGACTGCTATGGGGTACAGGTTTCCTTTGGGGCGATGGGCCTGTTCCAGAAGCAGGCGGTGGAGATGGCTGCACATTCTGAATAGAGCAAAACTGTACATGTTAAATGAGCGGATTTTACGGTATGTGGATTCTATCTTAAAAAACAGTCATTAGGGAGGAGACTTCTAGAATACCCCTCAGACTTATGGCCCAAGGGATGAGCATTTATCCACCAACTCCTGCCCCCTTGGGTCCCCCACCCCCAAGGGAGGGTGGCGCTATCTGGTGCAAAAGTCTTTCTCCTTCCGGCTTCGGCATGTCTCAGCTTGGCTGGGCCCCCAGGGCAGCAGCAGGCGAGGGGGGGGGGGGTGTAACGTCCAGAGGAACGTGTGACCTGGAGCACCAAGGCGGCTGCACGGGGACACCGAGAGCAGCGGGGACGCGAAGGTCGGGATGGGAGGCCTGGCGGGTTTGTAGCAGAGCAGCAAGTGCGTCTGAGGAGGGGTCCTCTGCAGGGGCAACTGACAGAAGCGGGGGCAGGGGCCCCAGGACGCTCCAGAAGGAATCCCAGCAGCAGAACCGGGGGCTGGGACCTAGGTGGGGGCAGTGGGGGTGTGCGGTGCTGTGTTCTCAGATTCCGGGCATGTTTTGAAGGAAGAAAGTGGACAGGGATGACCAGTGAGAGAGAAACCTGGAGAGCTGCATGGTTTCCGGCCTGAGCAGATGGAAGATGGAATTTGCCGAGATGGGTACACTGCAGGGGTGCCGGGGTGGGCCAAGACCCAAAGCTCAGCGAGGGTCTGGCAAATATGGGAAGCCAGCTGGAGACATGAACGTGGGAGTCGCAAACACACGCATGGTGTCAGAGCCGTGACTCATGGAGACCAGCAAGGGAGCGTCTGGAAAAGGAGAGGCCCGAGGGCTGAGCCTGACAACCGGCCGCTGGGTGAGGGCGCAGGGCCGGGAAGGAAGCGGCGAGTGTGTGAAGCGGGAACGGGAGGAGACACACAGAAGACAGAATAAAGGACTCTTTGGAGGAGCTGGCTGCAGAGGTGAGAGATGGAGCTTATGGGCACTCTGGGGGAAAGACCGGTTGAGGTAAAACTGACGTTGACAACAGAGGGCTCGGGCAAGAAGGGCACGGCCCCAGACAGCCGGCAGCGGAGAGCCGGGGGCGGCGGGGGGGAGAGGTTGCTCAAGGGGCCGCCCCGGAGAGACTGGTGTGACCGCCGGAGCAGGACGGCCAGGGCCGGGAGGCCAGCAATCGGAGGAGCTGGACGTGACCGGGGCTGGGGTTTAGGGAAGCAGCAGGACAGTGAGGGGCGAAAGGGCATGGGAACACCAGAGGAAGTGGTGTAATGACCGGCGTAGCACTGAAGCCACTGAGGGGGAGGGAAGAGGAAAAGACGGCCAATGGTGGACAGTGCTGCAGGGAAGAGGGGCTGTGATCCCCAGCGAAGGGGAGGTCCAGGACTCGGGGGCCTAAGTATCTCAAAACTAATGGGGAGACTGGCGGCCTTCTAGAAACCCTCCAGGTTGAGCATCAGTCTGCCATACGGCCTGCATGTGATGTGTCTGGTGGGGAAGTGGAGGAGGCCGGGCTGCCTGTGCCCCTTACTCCAACACACACGGCCCCCCTGGCTGCCCAAGCCCCAGGGTCGGGGGAGCTTGCCCCACTAATGGCCCTGGGGTGCTGTGGCTGCAGAGAGAGGCACTGGGAGGAACACGAGCAAAGGGGCGCAGGGCAAGGAGTCTGGAGGGGCCCAGCAGAGTGACTCCTCTCTGACCAGCCAGGCTGGCCCTCCCCTCCTCCCCCGCCGAGGGCCAGCCTACCTGCTTCCTCCGTCCAGACTGGGAGAGCTTCCAAGGCTCCCGGTCCATCAGCTGCACCATTTCGGCCTCCTCGTCCCGGGTCACAAAATCCTCTATCAGTGTCACACCAGGGAAGGGGAAGGCCCAGCCTTCAAAGTCAGACTCCTCAGCTCCCACGGCCCAGCCAGTGTCGGAGTAGTAAATGAAACGGTGTGTTTTCTGCAAAAGAAAGTTGAGGGACCTGAAACCATGGAAGGAACACCTTCCTCACACCGCATGTGTGCCTTCTGGAGGCTGGCTCCCCTCCCCCCCCAAGCCACTTTGGAGAGCAGCTGGAGTCCAGAGGGAGGCCGAACCCCTCCTTGCCTGGGCCTGCCTCCTGGGAAGGGCCCTCTGCCCGGTCCTTTCTCACTTTCCTCATCTTAAGTGGAAAAAGCGTCCTTGCAACCACTACTGTTCTCCACTCAAAAGCTGAAGGGAGCTGGGCAGAGCAAAGTGAAGGAACTAGCCTGAGGCTGCAGAGCTGGGGGCTGCCTGCGGGTCCACACTGTGCTCATGTCGCTGGGGGTGTCTTCTGGCCTCCCTGGCCGCGGGGGGACTAAAGCAGAGGACCCCGGGGGCTGTCAGAGGGAGAGCATGCTGGGCAGCCAGAGGGGAGACGCTGTCTCCGAGATGGGGGTGCCTCTGCGCCCTGCCCTCCTCTGTGGCCACAGAAGCACTGCCCGCATTTCCCTTCAAAAGAGAGAACTTGCCAGTCATCCTCGAGGAGTGCCCCGAGGGCAAGCTCCTGCTGCGGTGCCTCCCAGGATCAGCCTCAGGTTTTGGGCAGAGGCCACCCAGTCCCAGGCAGCCCCCAACCAATGACTCAGCGCAGGTCTGGCCTTTTCTACCTGACACGGGGCTCCTCTGTCAGTCGGCTCCGGAGCTCCCCCCTGGGCTGGCCATGACTTTGTCCCAGCTGCATGACAGTCTGAGGCCCGCCCCGTCCAGTTAATTCTGCTTCCTCCCCCCCCCTTTACATGTCATGGCCGCTGCTGCCCACCCGGTGTGTGAACCATGGTGTCCTCTGTCTTCTGGCACCTCACACGGACACGTCCTCTACCTTCTGCTCATCCCACAGCCAGCAAGTCAGGCAGGGGCTATCCCCCCACCCAGTCACAGGCAAAGGTCAGACTTCGGGCACTTCTCAGGCTTTACTTGTGGCAAAAATACATATGACATGAAATCTGCCATCGTCCCCATCTTTAAGTGTACACGGCAGCGTTAAATACACCCATCCCCAGCTCTCTAAAACTCTGAACTCCACAAACAACTCTTCTTTCTTTCCCCCAAGCCCCGGGCACCCACCATTCTACTTTCTGACTCTGAGTTTGATTCCTCTACGGACCTCGTGGCAGTGGGATCCTGCAATGTTTATCCTCTTGTGACTCACATTTCACTCAGCATAATGACCTCAGGATCCACTCATGTCACAGCAGATGTCAAAATGCCTTTCCTTTTCAAGGGACATAATATTCCCTCGGACACAGTAGGCCACATTTGTCTACCCGCTTGCCCACTGCGGGACTCTTCTGTTGCTTCTGCATTGTAGCTGCTGGGAACAACGCCACTAGGAACGTGGGCGTACAAATCTCTCTCCAAGGGTCTGCTTTCGATTCTTTTGGGTGTATATCCAGAAGTGCTGGATCACACAGCAATTCTGCTTTTAATTTGCTGAGAAATCACCAGACCATTTTCCACAGGATCTTCCAAGCTTTTACCACGGATGCTGTGACGGTTTCTGCACTGGTTTCCCAGACTCCATACCTTCCTATCTGCCTCTCCCCCTCTCCCCGGATCTTTAACTTCCTTTAAAACCATGAGCGGCTCTCCGTGGCACTCAGGACAAGTCCAGCCTACCCAACCACCACACACACAGCCCTCTGGGATCGGTATCGGCGGCCCCTGGAGCGTCACGCTCCTTCCAAAAGCACGAACCTACCCCAGGCCTGTACCCAAGCAGTACCCCCAGCGGGAACGCCCTTGCCCCGCCCCCCCGCAAAGGCTCTGACTCCTTTTTCCTTAATTAACCGGAACTAGTTTCCTCCTTGCCCACTTCTGCTCGACGGAGTCTGGGACACAATGCCCTGCCTGGTTTTCGGCATCCTCTTTTCTTTCCGGGTAGTCTCCCCACTCCGTGAAGCTCCCAGGCCCAGAAATGGAAGGCGGGGGACGGGGGGGGGCGGGCTACGTGGAGGTTTGCTGTCACACTCTCCCCAGGGCTCAGAGCGGAGTAGTGCTCGGACGGCACCCACTCCAGTCCCTTCCCGACTCACAGCCCACCCCTCAAAGCGCTCATCTCACCCTGCAACGCCCCCACCGCGAAGGCCCCTGACACGGGTTGATCCGGGCCCCGTCTTCGTAGCCGTCTTCTGGGCCTCAGTTTCCCCATATGAAGAAGGGAGTTATGGCACGGCCCCTCCCCGAGCCCTCACCTGCGGGGGATGCTGCCAGGGCGGGTCACCTCCACGCTGCCGCTCGCAGATCAGACAGGTCCGGATGCCCTTGCAGCCGCATTCCCGGAGGACTTCGGGGGCCGCCACCACCGCAGCCGCCATCGCAGCGTCCTGGAGACCAGAACGCAGGCGCGGGGCCGCGGGGGCCGCTGGGAGTTGTAGTCCGCTCGCGGGGCGCGAGGTCCGCGGGGCCGCTTCCTTCCGGTCGTCGCCAGCTACCGGCTCGCGCGGCGCCACCCCCAGAACTCCGCCTGCCGCGGACGTTAGCGTCGGTTTCCAGGAGGCGCGGACTCGGCCGGACGCCGGTGCCGCCGACCGGCCAGCGCGGGCCGCGCCTTCTCGCTATGGGCCCCCTCTCGGCGCGGCTGCTCATGCAGCGAGGGCGTCCCAAGAGCGACCGGCTGGGGAAGATCCGGAGCCTGGAGTAAGAGGCGGGCTGGGGGGCGACGGGGACCGCGGCCACACAGCCCGCCATCCGGGCCTGGGTTGCCGGCCGGTCGGGAAGAAAGGCTGGGACCCCTGCCCACTCCCTGCCTGGTCCCATTATCGCCCTGTCGGTTAGGCGGAATCTCCGAACTCGGGCCAAACGCCGGGCTCCCGTTATGAGACGGGCGGGCTGGGTCCCGAGTGGCCTCTCCCTTGAAGGGGCTCGGGCTGTGGGGGAGGCAGTCCCGCAGAAGGGGTATTGAGCTAGTCCTGAGGCCCTGGGCAGCACAGAGGAGCTCCCCTAGAGGGCCGGGGAAGCGTTCTGGAGGGGCCAGCTGTACGCAGTTGTAAAGTAGTAAACAAGATTTTAAGAAGGGAGGCTGCGCGTGCCCGAGCACCTCTGCTGGAAGAGCCTGCGCAGGCACCCGGGACTGCCCCAGGTGCGAGGCGGGAGGCTTGCCTACCGCCCTGAGCCCTCCCTGTCTGCACCCACCCAGCTTGTCCGGGCTGAAGCTGCTCTCCGAGCACTTGGACCCCAAGCTCCTGAGCCGCCTGACGCAGCTGCAAGAGCTGGACCTCTCCAACAACCAGCTGGAAACGCTGCCGGCCAACCTGGGCCTGGCCCACCTGCGCATCCTCCGCTGCGCCAACAACCAGCTGGGGGACGTCACCGCCTTGTGCCAGTTCCCGCAGCTCGAGGAGCTCAGCCTGGAGGGCAACCCCTTCCTGACTGTAAGTGCCCCCTCCCTCCCCGCCCCGGAGACCGAGGGCCAGCACTGTGTGGGGCTGAGCCACTCTCCCTCATCCCCCAGGTCAGTGACAACCTGAAAGTCTCCTTTCTCCTGCCCAAGCTCCGTAAGGTCAATGGCAAGGATGCGTCCTCCACGTGCTCTCAGGTGGAGAACCTAAACCGAGAGCTGACCAGCCGGGTAAGGGGGCCGGTGTCTCTGGTGTTTGGGAGCGCTCGGGGGGCCCTGAGGAGCAAGCGACAGAATAGACGTTTGGAGGACCCTGAGTGGGGGGTTCCGGGGGCTCTCTGCCCTGACCGCGAGCAGTGCTTATCCCTTAGCCTGTGCTCCGAGCCTCTTGTCCCTAGAGGTCCTGCTCTCCGGGTGTGTGGGCAGGGCCTGGCCCGGGAGGCTGAGACACTATCACAGGAACTGTACCCTGGGCCAACTCCTCCTCGGGGCCGTTGATTGTGTGTGTGTGTGCGCGCGCGCGCTCTTTAGGCCTCTGCGCTGCAGCAAGGGCTGTGGTGCAGGGAAGCTTCCAGGAGGTGGTGAAGTGGAGACACCTGTGGCCGTAAGATTGGAGGCAGGAGTACCGCAGAGGGTCCAGGAGATCTGGGATGGGCTGGGCTTGAATCTGGTCCCTCTTGTTCCAGGTCACAGCTCACTGGGAGAAATTCAAGGCCGCCCTGAGCCCAGAGGAAGAGGCAGAGAAGGCCCAGGCTGACTTTGTGAAGTCTGCTGTCAGGGACGTCCGCTATGGGCCTGAGTCCCTCAGCGAGTTCACCCAGTGGCGGGTATGACCTCACCCTGCTGTACTGGGAGTCCATTCTCCCAGCTCTTTGATGGCCTTCAGCGGCCCTAGAGGTCTCTGGCCATGAGGGCTAGCGGAGGGGCACCTGCCTTTGGCTCTGGTCATGATCCCAGGGGCCTGGGATCTAGCCCCGAGTCGGGCTCCCTGCTCAACAGGAAGCCTGCTTTTCCCTCTCACTGCTCCTGCTTGTGTTCCGTCTCTTGTGGAAATAATATCTTTAAAAGAAAAAAAAAAATGGGTGGTGGAGAGGGGTGTGGGTCAGGGAAGGCAGACTTATTGGTTGGAAAGGCCGTTTCCCACCTCTGGAAGCACAGGTTCCCTCGGCCCTGGCATTTGCGGGAGGGGTCGGGGGCCCCTAGGACCGTATCTAGTTCCCCGATGTCCTTGGCCCACGTAGGTGCGGATGATCTCTGAGGAACTGGTGGCCTCTGGTGGGATGCAGGTGCGTGAGGCAGACACCCCAGAGAGGCCTCCAAAAGCCACAGCAGCCAAGGAACCCAGGGTAGGTGTGGAACCATGCGGCTACCAAGGCTCCAAAGGCTTGTTTTGGCCTTTCCTGCCTAGGGACACTGGGGAAAAGGGATGGGGTGCAGGGGTCCCAGAAATGAGCCCAAGACGGCCCCTGATGCCCGGCTTGTTTACACTGACCCTGGGCCAACCCTTGCTCTCTACCCCCACCATGGAGGGGGGTGCAGTCCCACCTGTGATGCCAAGGAAGCAAGCCCTGGGCAGATGGGCCCGTGGTCCCCAGGCCCTCAGCCTGGCCCCAACCCCCCCTCCACAGGCCAGGCCCGTGGCCAAGAAACGGCCAGATGACTTCTCAGTCAACCGGTCCCCCAAAAAGCGGGCGTGTACCTCCTCGGCCCGCGAGGAGGGCAGCCCCCTGGGCTCTGATGGCAGCCAGGTAAGCAAGCAAGGGGGCAGGGAGCCAGCTGGCAGGGAGCACAGGCTGGGGCAGTTGTGACCCCCCCCCTCTGCCCCCACAGCCTGCCCTGGACCTGGAGCCCCTGCATTTCCTGCAGTGTCACAGCAAGAACAACAGCCCTCGGGACCTGGAGACCCAGCTCTGGGCCTGCGCCTTTGAGCCGGCCTGGGAGGAGGGTACAGCCTCGGTGGGCAGGCAGGGCCAGGGCGAGCGCCCCAGGGCATGAGTGGGACCAGCTGTCTAGACGGGGCCCAGGAATGACACCTAGAGGGGGGCGCCTCGGTGGATGGGGGGCCTGGGAGAGACAGCCTGTGAAGTGGCGTCAAGGCCAGGCGCAAGGAGCTGCAGGGGGAGACTCCGCGGAGAACGTTTTTACTGAGGCTGACCCCTCAACACAGGGCACGAGGGGGCCACCTCCCAGACCGTGGCCACGTGTGGCGGGGAGGCCGTGTGCGTGATAGACTGCCAGACGGGCATCGTGCTGCACAAGTACAAGGCACCTGGCGAGGTGAGGGGCCCACGGCCTGCTCCTGCGGTGCTGGGGGTGGGCGGCTGACCTGATCCTGCCAGGCCTCGGTTCCACCGGCCTGACCTTGCAGGTGCGCGCGCATAGCTCTGCTTCTTGTGACGCCCACGCCCCCTGCGTCCCCAGGAGTTCTTCTCAGTGGCCTGGACCGCTCTGACCGTGGTGACGCAGGCCGGCCACAAGAAACGCTGGAGCGTGCTGGCGGCCGCGGGCTTGCGCGGCCTGGTCCGGCTACTGCACGTGCGAGCTGGCTTCTGCTGCGGGGTCATCCGGGCCCATAAGAAGGCCATCGCCACCCTCTGCTTTAGCCCCACCCACGAGACCCACCTCTTCAGTAAGTCCTCCCCCACCCCTGAGGTGTCCCCAGCACCCTGTCCTGCAGCCTGACCATGCGCCCTCCCCAGGACGGTAGGGAGCTCCTGGGGCTGGCAGGTTTCACCCTGGGCCGCCGGGGTCACCTCTGGCCGGGGTAGAAGCATGGTTTTGTGGGCAACTGTCGGGGCCTCAGATCCTGCTTTCCCCCCCTGACCTGCTCTGTGGCCTTGAGGCTGGGCAGCTGGGCCAGCCTGTGACCTGGGTGGGTACCCCCCACCCCCGGCAGTGAAGCGTGATAAGGCCGAGAAAGGGCTGTGTGAGCGGAGGCCTGCAAAAAGAGGGCTGCCTGGCACGGGCCATGGTAGCTGAGAGTGAGGTAGAGACCGGCTGCCTCAAGTCTCCCGTGTCCCGGCTGTGGCGCTGCCTGCCTTGGAGGGGCTGGCTTTGTGCCCACGGTCTCAGCCTGGGGTGCGGCCTGCCGGAAGGAGTAGGGTCTCTTCAGAGCCACCCCTTCCCTTCCCATCCCCCACTCAGCGGCCTCCTATGATAAGCGGATCATCCTCTGGGACCTCGGGGTGCCCAACCACGATTACGAATTCCAGGCCAGGTGAGGCTGGGGGACAGCGGGGGGAGGCGGGGGCTGCTGCTAGGGTGGCCAGGTCCGTGGCCTCATTCTCTCCCCTTCTGCCTGCAGCCAGCTGCTCACCCTTGATACCACTTCCATCCCCCTGCGCCTCTGCCCTGTGGCTTCCTGCCCGGATGCCTACCTGCTGGCCGGCTGCGAGGGCGGCTGCTGCTGCTGGGACGTGCGGCTGGACCAACCCCAGAAGAGGAGGTGAGGTGGGGTGGGGAGGCCTTGAAAGCCAGGCCCTGGAGTTTAGGCAGCAGCTAGTCCAGATGTCTGACACCCAGCCCATCTGCCAGGGGTGGGACCCAAGCCATGCCCCATTCTGGACAGCCAGAGGCTGTTTGCAGGGGCCTCTTCACGGGGCTGGTCTGTCCCCACCTCCTCTGGTCTCCCAAGGAAAGGCCTGTGCCCTGTTCCTCGCCAGCTGCCGGGCTGTGGGACTGGGCTGGGTCAGCTCTCGAAGCCGTGGTCACCTCACCTTGGAGGGAAGGAGGGGGCTGGCATGGTGCCTGGGCAGTGAGGAGACCCCGGAAGGCTGGAGACCGTGCTCGGCGTGGCATCCCCGCCCTCGGGCGGACCCCAGCCTTGTGGCAGAGATGGCTGTTACAGAAGGTGTTAAAACCCCACAAAGTGCAGCGTCTGGTGTGGAGGAAGGAGAGTAAGGGGACCGTGGCGAGGTGACTGGTGGTGGATGGGTCCTCAGGCTAACACGAGCCTAGTAGGAGAGTCAGGCTGGTTGCGGGAGGGAGGGTGCTCACGCAGGGGTGGCGGCGAGGGGCTGTGCGAGGTCTAACCCAGCATCGGAAGCAGGAGGGCACGGCACAAGATGAGGTGGCAAGGTTGCTGGGGCCAGGGGACGCCGGCTCGGCCTGCCGTGGTAAGACACGAATTTTGTCCTCAGTGCTGTGACCGTCTGGGAAGCACTTTGGGGGTTAGGGGAGGTGATAGCAGTGAGGCAGCTGCTATGTGGGGGCAAATAGCAAAAGCATCAGTGCAGGCGGTGGCGTTTGTCTAGCCCAGTGCCCTTGTGGGCCCATGCCACACCCGGGAGTGAAGCCCTGAACTCCCCGCGCCGCCCCCCCCCCCCCCCCCCCCCNCCCCCCCGGCGTCTGTCTGGTCCCCAAGCCCTGTGGCGGTCACGCATCAGATGTTTGCTTCTTCTCCTGTTGGTACTTGGCTGCCTTTTCAAGCAGTGTGACCCCCCTCACTTCTCGGCTTGGGAACGTGCAGCAGGCACTTGCCACCGGCCCCTAAATGCTGCTGAGCGCACACCCCTGTGCCTGCCTGAGCTCCGGCCCTGCTGGCTCCCCTTCCGGGGCTGGGAACAAATTTCGGTCTCCTCTCCTAGTTGAGGCGGGCAGGCGCAGAGCAGCCGCTGGCACGGTGGGGGCGCGCACGGTAGGGCCCGCTGACAGCATCCGCCCCACCCCGCAGGGGGTGCGAGGTGGAGTTCGTGTTCTCCGAGGGCGACGGCTCGGAGGCAGCCGGGCGGAGAGTGGACGGGCTGGCGTTTGTCAACGAGGACGTGGTGGGTGAGTAGGCCCTGCTTGCAGGACAGCCTGGCCTCCTGGGAGCCAGGATAGGCCCCGGGAAGGCCTCTGGGGGTGGCTTCTCCCAGGGCCGGGGGGAATCCTCAGGGGTCCCCACTGTGCAGCAGGAAGTGGCTAGAGGGGGCCCCCACCCAGTTCTCTGTCTACCCCCCCCAGCCTCCAAGGGGAATGGCCTGGGCACCATCTACCTGTGGAGCTGGAGCCAGACGTGGGGAGGCCGGGGCAAGCAGTCCACGCTGGCGGTGGTGGTGCTGGCCCGGCTGCAGTGGTCCCCCACCAAGCTGGCCTACTTCTCGCTGAGCACCTGTCCCGGTGAGCCCCCGCCCCCTGCCCCGCCCCCNTTGTGTCTCCCGCCAGATGAGGGGATCGTGCTCTGTGGGGATGAGGAGGGCAACGTGTGGGTCTACGACGTGCGGCACCTCCTGACCCAGCCGCCTCCGCTGCCGGCAGCGCCCCAGACCCCGACGCAGGTAGGCACTGCCCGCTCACCCCTCTCCCGCCTCGGGGACGGCGCAGCTGGAAGCTGGAGCCCCGTCCCCTCTCCCCCCGCAGATCCTTAAGTGGCCCCAGCCCTGGGCCCTCGGCCAGATGGTGACGAAGACCATGGTGAACACGGTGGTGGCCAACCCCACCTTTACCTATCTCACTGCTCTGACGGACTCCAACATCGTAGCCATCTGGAGGAGACAGTAGCCAGAGCCAGGGCGCCCCTGCCTCAGGGGGGTGGGTGGGGGAGTCCTGGGGACACGACTTAAGTTATTCAGCTTTGGGGTAAATGACCAGGATATTTTTATCGGGGAATATTTTTATTAAACTCTGCTGTGTAAGAGAAGCCTGGAGAGCTGTTTGTGGCCCCGTCAGGCACTTCTCCTCGGAGCCAGACAGGCAGGGCCGGGAGCTAAGGCTCCTGCAAGTGCCCCCACCCCACCGGGTTCCTGGGGATTGGCCTAGAAGGAGTTTGGTCCCACCACCTCCTCAGCCAGAAATCTGGGTCCCGGGGCCTGTCCACTCTGCACCGTGGCCCCAGAGTAACGGGAGCAGGCCCATCGACCTCCCTGCAGCCCCACGGCGTCACCCGTGCTTCAGCCCACAGCCAGGCCTTTTCCTCTGCACTTTATTAGCAAGCTCAGACTGCGGGACACAGCAACTCCAGCGGGGGTGCTAACCGGGCCAGCCCCGAAGCTGGGGGAGCTGCTCTTCTCTCCAGGGCAGCATAGGAAGTGGCCACGCAAGACCCTTCCAGGCCACTATTCGATGCCTTCTTGTTTGTCTTTAATGGCCACCTGAGGAGAGAGGGGCAGCAGCCACTTACTTAGCTAGAAGGGCCAGCCCAGTGTCCCTGAGCGCCCCCACCCCCTCTGCCTGTGGTGCCAGTGTCATAAGCCCAAACCTGACAAGCCTCGGATCCTTCCCGCTCTACACCCGGGTCGGACTCTGGCCCTCAGCATGGACAGAACCATGCGGCCCCTCCCTGCACAGCTCCACCAAGTACCCTGGAAGCAGCCAGGCCTCAGCGGAGAAGGCCTGGGGGAGCAGTCCCCAAGGGCAACACGCCCCCCAGGAGACCCCGAACACACAGTACGGTTCGCACCCGTGCCTGCAGACGGCAGGCCCCTGGCCTTGACTCCATAGCCCCTTCATCCACACTTGCTCAAGGCTGTGGGGGCACGGCTGCTCTGTCACCGCCTCCCCCATCCCCCCATAACTCAGGAAACCACCCAGGGCTCGTCCTGACAGCGCAGCTCTGGGCAGACCCAGCGCCACGGCCCTGCACGCCTGGCCGCTCACCCGGAATCGCTCTTCCAGCAGGGACAGCTCGCTGATGAGGTCCGTGATGGCATTGGTGAAGGCCTCCTGCGGGCTGTAGTCCGGGGTGGTCTGCACTCGGATGATGATCTTGTGCTCCAAGGGGTGGGGGACTTTGTAGCCAGCAAACAGCACCTGGGGGTCCTTCAGCAGCTGTCTGAGGGACGGAAACGGGCAGTGTGCCCCAGGGGGCTGACCTGGCCCCCTTGGGGACTACCAGGCCTCTAACCAAGGACTCTTCCCACCGGGTTGAGGCCTAGAAGCCAGTACAGCTAGGGGGCTGACCCCACTAGTACCCTGTTCTTGATTTCCCAAAAAAAAATCTTCCACATAAAACATTTTGAAAAATTTCTACCTCATGGGGGACGTCTCCCCCGCCCCCTACCTACATCTGTGAGGATCAAAGACCCCAGCGGGTGTAAGCAGGCTTTCCTGCCAACTTCCCTCAGGGGAGGTCCAGGACCCTGCGACAGCACCAAAGAACCATCTCCAGGCAACCTGTGTTCAGTAGCCAGAATGAGCATCTGGGGGGCGGGCGGGGCTGGGCAGTTAGTGAAACGGCAGCCCTTTGGGCAACACAGGCTGGCAGCTGCTGCCCACACGCCTGGGGCCCCGTGTGCAAGGCAGGGAAGCCAGCAGGCGCCACGACGGAGGGCCCTTGCACAGGTGCGGACCCGCCTCCCAGAGCGGGGGAGCAGCAAGGCCCCAGAAGGGCCTGGGGGCACCACTGGCATGGCTCAGGGTGGGAGTCAGCCAGACACAGATGCCAACTGCACCTCCCACCTTCAGCCCAGAGACCAGGTGGGTGGGCTCCTGCCCCGGCCTCAAACGTGCAAACCCCGGAAAGACATGGCTTCACCAACGGTGTTTTCAGCAGAGAAATGACAGCGCTTGGGTCACAACAGCAACCACGTCGCTGACCTCCCACCTGGTCAGGACTTCACTGGTGTAAACACACATCCACCAACCCACATCCACTGTCCACCAGGGGCACCGGATAACCCAGAGCCTCTCTCCCACCTTCTCCCCTTCTAATAAAATCCAATCTCTGGCACATCTGTCTTTGCGTGCCAGGTTTCCCGGAGGTCATGGTCCCACAGAGGGGTGGGTGGCAGCCAGCCCTGACCGCCCCTCAGCAGAGACACACAGCAGGCCCACGTTTCTCTGGATGGCCGCACGCTCGCTTCCTTCCAGCAGATAAACGAGCCGGTACAGCGTCATTTTGGAGAAAATATACTGGAATGTGTGAATTACCAGAGCAAGCACCCAGACCTTCCTGCAGCTCAGAGAGCCTTTGGGAAATCTTCCAGAATGTGTGCCTTGACTCAAAGAGCCCCGTTAAACATTGCCCAAGAGCCTTAACTTGGAACTTACGATTTAATGATGTTTCCTAGCGTGTGGTCTTCTTTGTTGATGGTGAACAAACAGGCATTGGGTACCTTGGTGTCCTTGTTAATGGTAATCCTAGGAAGAGGCAGAAGCAACAGATGAGGAACACAGTCTCCTTTCCTCCCCCAAATCTGAAACCTGCCCTCAATGCAGGCTCAGGTCCCACCTCCTCCTGGAAGCCTTCCTCAGTCTCTTCAGCCATAAAGACCTCTCTGACTCACAGAAGCTGAGTGGCTATGCCCTGATTCCGTGGGACCCTCACCTACTTTGGATTGCTCCTGGGCACCAGTGACGTTTTAGGGTGGATAACTCTTTTCTGTAGGGGACTGTCTTGTACGTTGTAGGATACGAGCAGTATCCCTGGTCTCTACTCACTAGCTGCCAGCAGCACCCCCTTTATGACAATCAGAAGTGTTGGCAGACATTGCCAAAAGTCCCCTGGGGAGCAAAATGGCCCCAGCTGCCAACACTGCTCCCAGGGGAGACGAAGTGGCTGGCAAGGGCTAGACCACAGAGCCCTGCACGCCAGACTGTTAAGGAAAAGCGATGTTTAAGACAGTCTTCTGCGTCTTGAGCCCTGGCCTAAGCACTTTCGGTAGATTACCTCCTTAAGCTCCCCTTAGAGAAAATCCTGTGATTTAATACAGCAAGAAGCCCATTTTCCAGAGGAGGAAAGCAGGCCTCAGGCAGATGAAGTCACTTGCCCAAAGACATGGAGACGTAAGCGAAGAAACCAGAAACCAGGCCCAGGCTGAGAGACCGGGAGACTACATTCCCTCGCACTCCGCAGGCAAGGAGCCCCTGAAGGTTCTGCACAGGCCAGGTCGTGAGCCTGAAAGCCAGCCCTCTGGCTGCAGCAGAAGGATGAAGGCGGCGGCCAGGAGGCTGCAGGATCCCGGAGGGAAAGCACTGTGGCACCAGGCACTGTGGTTCCCATACAGACCGCCACTTCCCGTGCGCCGGGGCAGCTCCTTAGCCTCTCTGAGCCCCAGCTTCCTCCTCTGCAGAACGGGGCTACTCACCACCGCCTGGCAGGGCTGTCTCAAGTTTGGCAGACACAGTAAAAGCTGCTTCCGTCTCCCCGCAGTGGGCGAGCCCGAGAAGCCCCAGGGTCCGCCCGCGACCCGCGGCCCGCCCCCGCCGGCTCCACTTACTTTTTCTCGCCCTCGAAGAGCAAGAACGACTCAAATGCGGGAGGTGCGTTCATCCTAGCGGCACACCAGCCTCCCAAGCCGCAGCAGCCGCCTCCGCCGCCAGCAAAGCCCTAGAACACCACCTCTTCCGGGCTAGCGGCTGCTTCCGGTTTACGGCTTCCCCCGTGTGAAGACCGGCTGCTTGCCCCCTAGCGGCCCGGAGGACGTAGCGCAGGCGCGAGGAAAGCCCAGGGCGCTGAGGGAGGCGCGTGGTTCTGCGCATGCGTGAGCCCTTAGTTCCGTCCGTGCGCTCGCTTCCCTATAGACGCGCTTCGGCGCCCCCTCGCGGCGCTGCGCTGCGCTGCGCTGCGCTGCGGAGCGGGGCGGGGCATTTCTCCGCTCCCCGTGCCCCTTGATCCTGCTTTGGAAATGTGCCCTTGGAGCACCCAGCGCGAGGCCCTCGAGTGGAGAATGGAGCCAGGGCGCAGGGGGGCCGGTGGGGGGGGNGGGGGTTGGAGAAGCCTCGTGGGTGGCTGGGCCTCGGTCGGTGCGGATAAGACCCTTGCGGAGGCCGCCTGCTATGAGACCCCGGCGGCGTTGTCTGAGCTTGCCCCGTAGCCTTGTGGCCTGATGAGCCGCTTGTTAGGCAGACAGCGGGTGAGGGCTGGGCCCAGGCAGGTGTACCCGGTCGGGAGACAGGAGCGTGGAGGGCTGGAGTCCGACTGGATTGGTTGGGATTCTGCAGACTGCAGTTTGGTGTAAAGGCCCCACCTGCGCTGTTTGAAGCAAGGGGCTGGGTCTCCCATTAGCTACTGCAGCCACAGCCGCTGAGCAGCCGCCAAGGAACCCAGAAGCTTCCACAGCACTTCCTGGGAAGAGCCATTCCCTACTGAAGCCTTGGGCCCTGGGGCGAGGAAGGGTCATTTGCCCCAGACCCACACCAGCCTTGACTCTCCAGGCCAAGTGATGGGAAGGGGGTGCTCTTTAACTGGGGAGGAATAGAAGGCAATGAGGGGACAATGCCCTGGGGCTGTAATCTCCACCTCTTGGCTATCCTGGCAAAGTTTGGGCCAAGGATGGCTACTTCACTGGGCTGGGTGGGGGGAGGGGTGTAGTTTTTACCCCAAAGGGGCATTTCCTGCCTAATAGAACCCAGGGGTTTGGGGGTACTTGAGCAGTAGGGACAGTGCCAGACACTTGTAACCTCTCTTCAGGCTGCAGAGGCCACCCCACCCCAGGATCCTTCTGGAGGAGAGGGTGGTAGGTGTCACCACTGTGTGTATGCAGTTCAAATCCAGGCTCCTACTTGTGGCAGCCCCATAAATGCACACCTCTTTCCCCTTCACTCTCGCATTAGGGCGCAGGAGACTCTGGGGTCAGTACTTCCTGACCACAAGGTCCCAGAAACCCAAGGAGATTGAACAGGCGTGAGGACTTGTGTGAGGCCCTGAGGAAGTAGCCAGAGAACAGGGTGCTGGTGATGGGGGAGGGGTGGCGCAGACTCAGCCACCCCTGGGCCAGGAAGGGAAGGGGAGGCACGTTCAGACTCAAGCCTGTGGGCGATGGTATTGTGAGGCCAGCAGCTGGGGGGGAGAAACGAGTCCCCCTGGGAGGGGGCAGAGGGGATGCACAAAGCCTATGCTGGTGGACCCCGTCCTTGGCCACCCCCAAGGAGCCATTGGAGTCCCCAGGCCCAGTCCCTCCACCGACCCCCATCACAAGACCCAAAGCCCAGGCTGTCACAGCAGGTTTATTGTCAGCGACAGAGCACCGGCGAAGCTCTCCCAGGGGCCCCGCCAGTGGCCACAGGGGAGCAGGTGGCGTGGTGGCCAGGAGCCCAGGGATGCTGAGGTCAAGGCCTGGTCTCCTGGGCTCCCTGGTGCTCCTCCTGGGTGTTCCCTCCCACCTCTCTGGGTCCAGGGAGCATCAGTCCTCCCGGGCCCAGGCCATCCCATGGGTGGTTTCTGGCTAGGTCTGCCCTGGGCAGGAGAGAGGGTCCCTGGCAAGTCTGGGCTAGTGCCAGCGATGGTGCAGGGGCCTCGGGGAGCAGCCAGGCTTCACAGAAGAGCAGGAGCGCGCCAAGTCCCCTAGAGACCCGGCGGGCAACGACGGGCCTTCTGCACCCCCGGTCCCCCAACTCACCCAGCCCACAAGAGCCCTAAGCCCTGCTCCCCAGTGAGCGGGAGTGAACTGAAGAGCCGAAAGCACACCGGGGGTCTCCAAGCACCTGGCAGGGGGCTCGGTGAGGGCGCGGGGGGGCAGGCCTCACGTCTGCAGAGCCAGCAGGCGGTTGGGCTCCGAGGGCGGTGAGTTGGCTGGGCTGGATCTGTGGGCCTCCTGGAGGTCCCGCAGTACCCGGAGCAGCTGGGCCAGTGCGTCCTCAGCGGCTGGAGGCAGATGCAGGGTGAGGGCAGAGCAGCCAGAGCCAGAGGGCCCCCGGGCAGTGGGGCCCCGCCCGCACCACCCCAGGATGGAGCTCAGGCCACTGCCGGAGTCCAGAGGGGAGAGGGGAGGGACCTACCTTCCCCTGGGCCCGTGGGCACAGAGCCTGCCTCTGTGCCTGCACTCAGCTCCCGGTGCTTCTCCCTATAGGGGAGGGGAGAACAGAGTGAGAGCTCGTGCTGCCCCTGCCAGGAAGGCTGGGTGACCCTGTGCAGGCCTCCTGGAAGTGGGGGGCTGACCCTTTCATCTATGGGGAAGAAACAGGGGCCCAGGTTGTGGTTGTCTGGTCACCTGCCACCTTCCCTCTTCCAGCCTCCTCTGGTCTCCCCCACCTCTGCCACGGTGGGCACTTTGGAAACCAAGCTCGTACCACGTCACTCCTGTTTCAGAGGTCCCTGGGGAAAAGGACCAATTGGGGCCTAGAAGTCCCCAGTATGAACTGGCCGTGGAATGAGTTTCCTTCTTATGGGAGTAAGAGACAGTATCAATTCCTAACCAGGGTTCCCCAGAGATCCCTGGGGCCTCTCAGGTACAATCCTGGGAGCTTACACGGAGGGAGAGCGAGCAGCCACATGGACCCCGGGCTTGAAATTCCTTACTTAGGAATTCCACTGGCTTGGTCCTTTGGATGGTCTCCCTGACCTCTTTCGGGAGAGCTGTGTCCCTCTGCTAAGATCTAATGGGCTCCTCTTCCTCAGATGCCTTCATGGGCCTGTGGGGTTGGACCGGTCCCTTACCCCCCTGCTCATTTGCTAATTCAACACTGACTGCAAGAGAAGACATCTGTGTTGTCCCCAGCCACCAAGTGTCCAGTAATTGGTTGCAGCAGCCACGGGAAGTGGGTACAGCAGGGACTAAGGACGGGCCACCGTGTCAGGGATCAGAGGTGCTGGTGGGCCAGAAGGTCCGGGGTGCTCAATGGCAAGGAGGTGAGGTGGAATGAGAGGGGGGTGGCCGAGTGGTTCCGGAGGTGGGGAAGCTCTCAAGGCAGGCGCTATGGTCAGGCCCATGGGCACGGGTCCTGTGCCAGGACCAACCTAAACCCAAGGTGGCTTGGGTTCAAATCTTTGCTCTGCTGCTTCCTGGCTTAAATGGGGGACAACTGTGGGTCCCGGAAACAGAGCAGACAGGGTGGTGGATCCATCCTGTAGATGGAAGACAAAGTCACCCAGCCAGGGGGCCAGACTAGGGGTGGAGAGGGAGCCAGTGACAGGGCCACACCATCAGGAAGGATGTGGAGGCAGAGGGACCTGGAAGCTACTGGAGACTCTGGCTGACAGGGGAGCGAGCCATTCTCGTCTGACCCCGTGAGCTTTGAAGGGCTTTGAGGAAGAGATTACACCCTGGAAAAGTTGATGAGGAACAAGGACAACAGCCACTAGCCCTCCAGGGCCCAGGGACAGGGGTGGGGGACAGAAATCTGCCCCCCACCCCAGCAGGCTCAGGGAAGCACAGGGTTGCCTGGAGCTGTCCCCACGCCGGACTCCACCTCCAGAGGTTATGAGTCAGTGGGGCAGGGCGCAGGCATTCTGGTTTTCTCGGAGCGGGGGCCAGGGCCGAGAACCAGGGCATTAAGGAACTCAAGAGAGCTGGCTGAGGACAATCCCTGCGCTCCGAGGGCACCACGGGAAGGCCGGACAGGTTGGGAGGCTGAGTCAGCCTGGGGCAGGGCACGGCCGTGACAATGACCTGGGACTTCTGCAGCCCTTGGGCCTTCATCCTCACATGAGCCAGCCTCATGCCAGAGACCCACGTGCCCCTACCCAGGTGTGGCTGCCACAGGCAGGAAGGGGCCAGGCCCAATCTGCAGTGGGAGACCAGCCACACGGCCCCAGCTCTGGCCCCCACCCGCCATACTCCCCCCGGAGCCGTACAGGCCTCCGCACCTCAGTGCGGCCTCCACGCCCAGCAGGTGCTGGTAGATTAGCTGGGCCTCCAGGTCGTGATCCAGAGGGTCATTCCACTCCTGGAGGGTCACCCGTGACCGGGTCTTGTCGCAGCCCAGATCTGGGGGCACAGAGAGGGCAGGGTTGCGGGCAGGTCCTGTGAGAGCTTATGTCCAACTTCGTGGCAGTGCAGGTGGGGACACCGAGGCCTGGAGAGGGACAGGAATGGGCTCAGGGGCCCAGGAGGGCAGTAGCTCATCTCTGTCGGGTGCAGCTCCTGAGTTCAGAGATTCACGACTGGAGAGCACGGGAGCCGTACAGGAGACAAGTCAGGGCTCTGGACAGCTTTCTGGATGGCTGCCCTTCTGGAAGGAAGGAGGGAGTGGCCTGGGACCGTAAGATCATGGGGACGGAAGCTGAGGGCTTTGCACCTGCAGTAAACTGGCCCTGCCACTTGCCGGCCTTATGACCTTGGCAGAGGCATCGGCCCCCATTAAGCCTCGGTTTTCTCCTGCACAGAATGGGCTACCAGACCCTGCCTCCTAGCGCCCTAGGGAAACCCCTCACCAATAACAAGGTCAGGCCACGAGGGTCAAAGCCAGCGGCTGCAGGTCAGGCAACCAACCAGTGACAGCATTGTAATGAGCTGCCCCTGCCTCCTCCCAGACCCAGGGCTGGGCTGGAGCAGGTGGGGCAGCTTCCAGGGGCTCCCCGTGCCAGGCTCCAGGGGTGGAGGCTGGGCCCGGCCTGGAGGCTGGAGGCTCCAAGTGCAGAGTCTCTTCTGAGACCGGGGAGCAAGAATTCTGTAAAGCGATGGAGGTAAGAGAAGGAAGATCTTAACAGTTCCAGAACTGAGCTCTCTGAGAGAGTAGCCAGCTAGCCACATAAGGCCGCTTAAATTTAAAATAGTTAAAATTACATAAAATTAAAATAAACTTAAAACTCAGTTCCTGGGCCATACTGGCCATGGTTTAAGTCTAACCACATGCGTTCATGACAAGCACATGCACAGTACTGGGTACCGCTGCCACCATCACGGAAAGTTCTAGCAGCAGCTCGTCTCGGCCATCCCTCTGGTGCCCAGGGTCCCCCACCCGCGGCTCCAGTGCAGCTTAGGGGTCCCCCGTGCCCTCGGCACTAGCAGTTCCTACAGCGTGTTCCTCGGAGCACTGGTTCACAAGAAAGGGTCCCTGTCACGTGGGTGAGGGAGTGCTGCGTTACACAGCGTTCGAGACGGCACCCAACTCGTTTCCACGCCTCCTCAGGGCCTTCAACGAACCCACATGTGGGACCCACACCACGCGGCATTTCCCAAACTCCCCTGTCACGGAACCCTCCCTGCCCGGAGGACCTGCAGGGACCGGCCCGCTGCCCGTTTGTTCCCGCAGGTGCACAGGCGGCCCCCAGCCAGGCCAGCAAGCCAGGGCCCGAAGGCGCCGTGCCCCGGCCAGGGTGGACAGATGCCATGTTGGGGCCCAGCCTCCACTCCCACCTGACTTGTCCTTCTGGTGGCAGCAGCTCCACTTGTCCCCACGGAAGATGCCAGGGTGATAGGAGCCCAGCAGGCCGGGGTTGCTGATGCTCACTTTCCGGAGCGCAGACAGCCACTGGTTTAGCTCGTTCACACACTGCGGGGGTGGGGGGTGTCGGCGGTCACCCCCTCCAGGAAGCCCACCCTCCCTTCCTAGAGCTCCCAGGCACATGGCCTGATGAGCAGAGCACGGGCTGGGTGTCAGCTGCCACTGGCTCCTCGGCCCTCCCCGGGCAGCGTACAACCCGCCGATTCTCTGGGGTGGCCACCGTTTTCCCTTGAGGCTTTGGACAATCCCTCCCGGGGACAAGCCAAACCCCCTCTGACTTCACCTTCCTCTCTGTGTCCTGCCCCTGGACATTCCCTCCTTCACGATGCCCCTGCCCAGAGGTCACCTGTCAGAGGCCTTCCCGCCCACCCTTCAGAGAGCAGCATCCCCCCGCTGAACGCTACTCTGTCCCCTCCTTCTCTCAGTCTCCTTTGTGCGCTTCAAGGCACTGCCACCATCTGACATTTTAAATACCGATTTAGCGGTCGGTCTGCCTCCCTGGGAGACAAGCTCCGCGAGGGCAGGGCTCGGTTTCGCCTGCTGCTGTACCCCCACCAGCGAGAACCGCCCCCGGAGCCTTGCAGGCTCCACAAATACTTCTCAGGCGAATGGAAGAGTTAGTACATAAAGATAGATGAAAATCTGAGAGCAGGCACCCAGAGCCACACGCCTGCATAGACACGGATGATCACGTGTTGACGCACAGCACAACACATGGGCACCAACACAGACACTCAGAAACCCAGTTTCCCGCAAACACGTACGTGTGAAAGCTCCGAATCACGGGAACGCACCCGTCCTTACACTGGACCACGCACAGACCTACACTGGGTGCCTGGGCAGGCCCAGGGAAAGCCACAGGCACAGGCCCGCAGAGCCCAGGACACGGACACGGACACGGACACACACACACTGCACTCACATCAGATCTCACACCCTGCTGGGCCTGATGCAGCCGACAATGGGGTAGGAGACTCACTGGGGCCTCCTTCTAGCCCCCCACCCCCACCCCCGCAGGCAGCTATTCCCACAGCGGCCTCCACACGGCCCCCACCTTGCACTGCAGGTACACGGTCTGGGGCTTGCCCGCGTCGTCCTCGTAGATGACCTGCATGACGTGAGAGCTGCCGAAGCTCTTCTCCGCCACCTTCTCTGCTGCCCGGATGTTGGCTAGCTTGATGAGGGCACTTTTCTGGAGTGGGCGGGCCGGGGAGACTCAGGATCTGAGCCGGGGCCACTCTGTGTCCTAGTGCTGGGCCTCAGGCTCCCCCTCTGCAGTCCCCGGGGGTTAGCATAGCACTCCCTACTGTGAGTGACCCCAGCCAGAGCGCAGACAGATGGTGACCAAGTGCCCGGCCTTTTGAGGGTTCGCAGCGGTCCTGGGAGATCTGAGCTTTGGAAAGGTGTCTGGACGCCCAGCGTTCCCCAGGCCTGGAAGGTAGCACCTGCCGGACGCAGCCCTGGGCCTTTCCCCTTATGAATAATTCCCCCACTTGCCTTTCCCTCCCCCGCCTCCTGGCCCCTCCCCACTCCTGCCATCATCCAATATGGTTAAGATACAAACAGGACAGGGAGAAGCTGCGCGCCTGATGGATGCACGTCCCTGAGGGGCCCCCAACCTACTAAGCAGAACCTGGGCTAGCAGCCCCCAGCCCCTGGGGTCTCCCATCAGAACTCGTCAGGGCCCTTATCACCCAGGTTACCAGTCCCCGTGGCCCTCAGGAGAGCACCCACACCCCCCCATCCCGGCATCCAAGCCCACCAGCCCTGCTAGCCTCTGTGACGAGAAGGGCAGTGCCACCTCTTGGGAGGAGTGGAAGAACCTGGAGGGGAGTCCCGGGGCACACATCTGGGGGTGGGGCTTCCCAAAGGACAGAGGATGTGTTGCCCGTTCTGGGGTACACCTGCTGAAGAGGAGGCAGGAGGAGGCAGAAGGGAGGGCACTGCACAGAGCGTTGCACGGGTGTGCCCACAGAAGAGCAGAACTCAATGCCAAGGAAGGGAAAGGGGCCCAGAGTGGCATAAGGGAAGGCCCCGCCAGTCTGTGCTGAGGGGTCTCAGTGGCTGGGCAGCTGCTCGGAGTGGAAGAAGCTGGAAAGTGAGAGGCCCAGGCTGAGGGGTCACCCAGGGAGCTCCATCACCCCTTTGGTTCCCTCATCAGCTGCTCAGGGTTGGGTCAGGTATCCCCAGCAGACCGTCCCCAGAGCCTGGCTGGTGTGGGGTCAGGTCAGCTCAGCTAGGGGTCAGCAGATCCATCCAAGACGTGTGTGCTCCGCCCTTCCTGGGAGAAGAGCACGGACGGGAGGCCAGCCCAGGGCCTTCGGTAAAACCACTGGCTAAGATCCTGCCCTGTGCCGGCCCGGGCTCTGCACCCTCAGTGCGGTCACCTCCTCTACCCTCAACGACTTGGGAAGTACGGACCATTATCCCCAGTGGGTACGCCAAGGCAGGAAACCAGGACTCCTCCCAGCTCCCCTCTCACTCCTTCCTCTCCCAGAAACAGCCCTCAGCCCTGCACCCCACTCATGCACCAAGAGGCGAAAGCTGACACTGCATCCGCTGCCTGTCCCTTGCCCCCTGGGCAGAGAAGCTCCTTCCCCACGGGTCTTAAGAAATCCTCTGGCTGATACCAGAAGCCTGGGCCCGCCTGGCTTTCTTCTCTGATCCCAGCGGGCCCTGCGATGGACTCCGAGGCAGGCACCCAGATGGCCTCCAGGGTCCCCACTTGCCTGCTTCCTTCTTACCCACCTTAGAGTTGGGCGTTTTGGCGAAGCTCAGGGCCTCGGTGGTGAGGGAAAAGTGGAGTTTCTTGAAGGAGGACATGAGGGGGCCCTTGCCCTTGGTCCTGTGGATGAAGAGCGGCCCCTCTTTCACCAGTGGCACCTGCAAGCTCAGCGCCCGCTGCAGGTCCAGCTCTGCCGGGCCAGGGACGGAGGGCAAAATGTGAGTAGTCCAGGGACTAAGTGGGGGCTGGGGCAGAACCCTGAGGGGAAGGGCAGCTGTGGGACAGGGGGCGGGGTAAACGTGATCCAGAGGCTGTGAGTGCAACCAAAGGGACCTGGAGGCTGTGGGCGGGGCCGTAGAGGCGCCGCCGGTGTGGGCAGGGCTACGGGGCAGGGGCGGAGCAAACCCGGACCTGAGAGGTTAACATGGGGCCCCACGGGGAGTGCTCACCCTCCTTCTCTTCGATGTCCACCAGCTTGGTGATGAAGTCCTTCAGCTGAGCCACGCCCTGGCGCACGGTGGGCTGCAGCGGCTCCATCCAAGCCTCCTTGGCTCTGGAAGCCGGCGTGTCCATGTTGCCCACATTCTGGACCGCCTGTAGGGGACAGCAGCAAGGGCCAGGCTCTGTTGGGTCAAGGGCCCTCCACTGCAACCTCCCCGGCCCCGCCACCAGATAGATGCTACTCCCACTGTAGAAACGGAGGCAGGATCGGCACAAGCGCTGCTCATGGGCCCATTCCATCCCCACTGGCCTTAGGGGCCGAACCGATCACGGAGCTCGAGGCCTTTCGGGACGTGATAGTTGAGGCTACTTGAGGCCAACCTACTGGCCTTCCCCGGCAAGTTTAATAGGACACTGCTTCCCTGGGTACGCCGGGCCCTGCCTGGTGCCAGGCAGCTAGGTGCCGCCTGGGAATAAGTAGTTCTGGGGATTAAAAGGCCCGCATCCACACGCACAGACTATTTGGCCTGGGATAATCTCTCTCCCCCGAAGGGGCCTGTTTCCTTGTCCCTGAGCTCGGGGGACCACGAGAAAGCTTTGTCAACTGCGAAGTGCTGTGCCACCGGCGTTCCAGGAGCCGATCGGGGACACACTGCCGTGCAGGCAAGGGCCCCATGGGCACCCGTCTGGACATCCCGCCGCACCCCCGGGCCCGCACCTTGGCCAGCAGGAGCAGGGTGCGGCTGGTGCGCGCGTCCGCGTGCCGCTCCCGCAGGTGGAAGAGCTTGGGCGCCATGATGGCGGGAGAGAAGAAGCGCAGGCACAGGAAGCTGGTGACGGCGATGAACGGCACATTCTGGGGGGCGCGGGAGAGGACGGCTGGACTGCCCGAGGCCTAGACGCCTGGCCACCCGCGGGCCTTTGGTGCTGACCCTGCCTCTCCCTCTCCCCACGGCCCTGCCTGTGGCTCTAAATCCCCTCACCACCGCCGCCGCACCCGAGGACGCCAGGGCTCCCCCACTCCCCACCGCTTTCCTCCCTCCGCCCGGCCCCACCGGCAGGGGGCGCACCTCGTGCTGGGCGCTGGGGAAGCGCTCCCGCACGCGCCGGAAAAGCTGCCGAAAGGTAGCGCGGACCACGGCGGGGCATGCGCGAACGGAGCGACTGAGAGAGCTCAGCAGCGCCCCCAGGTGGGAGCGCAGCGTCTGCGCGCTCTGCTCCAGCACTTCGGCCTCGGTCTGTGGGCGGTGCAGCCCGGAGCACCTGAGTGGATCCCGCAGAGAGGATGGAGGTCAGCGCCCCTGCACAGGACTGGCACAGAGGTTCCTCGAGACAGGAGCAATAAGGCGTCAGCAGGGACAGGGAGACAGGCAACGCACAGGTGGGAAGAGCGACGAGATGTTGACTCAGGCATCAAGAGCCAAACATACACTTGCAAAAAGGGCCTGGCACCCCCAACCCCCCCCACCCCGAGATCACCCCCGGCCTCACCCTACATCCTTGACCTCCACTTTGCTGGGGTCCAGCTCCACGTACTTCTTTTCCTCAAACACCCTGTCAATGATGGGGCCCAGGACGCCGTGCAGATACCGCATACCAGCCACCTGGGGGCCGTGGGGAGTGGCATTGGTCCTGCCTCTGGCCTCCAGCTGCCGGCCATCTCCCTGCAGCTGGCCTCCCAGCGTCCCACCCCCACCCCGTGCACCATCCGCCTGCTGTGTGCACTCAGGATACAGCCAGGCATACAAACAGGACAGCGTGACACTGCACGAATGAACGAGTGAATGGATGCATGGGTGGACGGACGACATTCTTAGCCTTAAAGGGCCCAGGCTCCCAAGAGAAGATTGGAGCTTAAGCTCCCACACTCTCTCTTGGCCCTTCTGAACCTCTGTCTCCTGATCTAGGAAACAAAGACCATATACCACTCAACCTCACCTTCAGAAAAGACTCCATGGACTTTGAAGCCAGAGAGTTGCTCCGGAACAGGGTGTTAGCCTCACCTACAAGTGGAGGTTCTAGTGGGTAGGGGGCTGGGGAAGGACAGAGGACCATGGGGCTGGGGGCTCTAAGCTGGCCCCTCTGTAAAGAACTTCCTTGCCACCTCCCAGCGCACTGCCTCACCTATGCCTTTTACTCTTTCCTTTGCCTCCTAACCAGACCCAGCAACTTCCTACAGGAAGGCTTCCCAGATTTCTCCCGTCTCAGCATCTCTGGAGTCCTTGGCTCCTGGCTCCCTGATCCACCACACCCTCAGACAGGCCGCCCCTTCCCAGGCCTCACTGGTACGACCCAGCTCCAGCTGGAAGAGCAGGTCCAGAAAGTCTTTGGCCAGTCCCTGCCCCAGGAAGAGCTTGAGCAGGTTGGTGGCCACATCCTGGCGGCACTCGGTGCTCGTTGTCTCCTCAATAAGTGGTATCAGCTGCCCTGGGCCCTGTGGGAGGCATTAAGGAGAGAAAGGGTTGGAGGACCCACAGGGGAACCCAAACCCTTCACTCTGAGGACTTCAGAGGACCACGGGGAAGGGGAGGTGTTTTCCCAAGGGATGGCAAGGGGCCCTGGGTACCGGCTAGTTCCTTACCATCCTGAGAACCAAGAGCTTTGCTCTTCAGAGCAGGCGTAGGACAGGGAGGACAGGCCTACTGTCCCTGGACCCTCCCACCTTCCCCCGGGGCCCCCTCACCTGGGTGCCCAGCTTCACCTCACGGCACAGCAGCTGCACCAGGGGCTGGTAGCAGCCGGAGGGCAATACCGTCTCGTCCCGCAGCCGCACCTCCAGCTGCAAGGAGCCCAGGCTGCCCCTGGAACGGGCAGCCTGTGACCTCTCCACCAGGGACCCAGGCCACCTGGGCCGGGCCCCTTCCCCACTGCCTCCACATTCCCTACTCAGTGCCAGTCTCTCAGCTCCCGCCCTCCACCTTGCTTCCCTGCACCGCCCCCCCGCCTTCTTTCCCCGAGCTGCTTTCTTTCCCTGCGCAGAAAGCCCTTGCCACCCAAGCATCTTCACAGCCTGGCTCCCTGTGCCCTCCAGACTCCTGGACTCTGAGCCTGACCCAGCCGGGAGTCTGTAAACTGTCAGAGAACAGCCCCTTTGCATATACGCTTTACACTGGAAGCAAATCCCCAAGTGTCATCACAACGTGCCAGGGGCAACTGAGGCTTGAGCGGGTTAGGCACCTTGCCACAACAGCTCTCACTGCCAAGCTCCCCTACCCAGAGCCCTCCTGGTGGGGGTGCAAGGCTTAACCATCTGAGGCCCGCCCTTTCCGGAAGCACAGTGCAGGTCACTGAGTGATGCTGCTGCACACGGCCCCATCCTCATCCTCGTCCACAGAAGCCCTCCACGTGGCCCTTGGCTGGTTCTCTGGAAATGCCTTGCTGCTGGACACAGCCATCTGCCCTGCCCCCGCCCTGTCAATGGTGGGGATGGGGGGTCTGGGGCTTTCTGCAGAGAGACGGAGCTGAACCATCCAAGGTGGGGGGGCACTGCTGATCCTCCACTTCCAGGCTGAGTGGTGGGCAAGAAGGCCAGAGGGCTTCCCTGTTAAGGTTGCCAGATTTACCAACATAAAAATATAAGACGCCCCGTTAAGCGTATCTTTAGTATAAGTCTGTCTCCAACACTGTATGGACGTACTTACACTGAAAAATGATTCATTATCTGAAATTCAGCTTTAAGCGGACATCCTATATTTTATCTGGCAACCTGCTTCTGGAAAATCTGGGGGAGAGTCAGAGCTCTGGGGACTGGAACTCTGGTCTAAGGTCTGCTGAGAAACCCTTAAAGGGAAAAAGTCTGATGGCCTGTTCCAGAATCTGCCAGAAGGTAGAAAGCAGGAGACCTGTACTGCCTCGGAGCTCAGAGGACAAGACTGAGTCCAAGGCTGTGAGAAGGGCCAGTCGGCAGGACCAGCCAGGATAACAGAGTCTGGCCTGATGGGCAAGGGTCTGCCTGCCCTGTGTAGCCTGCCTGCCCACCCTGCCTGCTGGAGCCAACTGTCAGCCCCCAGCCACCCCTTGGGGCCCGAAGCCCACCAGCCCCACTGCCAAGCCCAGGCACTCACTCTCCTCGCCGAATCTTGGACTGGTCGGGCTGTAGCCGGAACCAGCCCTCCTCCTGCTGGGCCGCCCACAGACTCTGGACATTGAACACCACCTGGGGGCAAAGCAGAGGCAGGGCCCCACGCTGGGGCTGGGACCCTCAGCTCTCTTCCTTGCCAACTACTCTTCCTTTTGGGGGAGTCCCTTCTGGGGGTCCCTGAGCACCAGTGGCTGGTGGGAGTGCCCCTTTGGGGCAGCTGGTGGGGGGAGGGAATGGAGGGGGTGCCGGCATGGAGGCCAGGCTCTGAGGTGGTGGCAGGTGCAGCCAGAAGGAGCAGAGCACTCACTTTGCCCAAGAAGTCATTCCGGCTGACAAGGTCCCAGTCCCAGGCTTCCACACACAGCGCCTCTGCGGTCCCTTCTTCCAGCTCAAACTCAAACGTCTCATTCCAGCGTGGGTAGCATGATTTCTTCACGATCTGCCCGGAACGGAGTGAGGACGGGCGGGGCTGACCCCAAGGGGCCCCCCAAGCAAGGCCCAGCCAAGGGCACAGCCACCCCAAACACCCCACTTGGGATCCCTGTAGGGGCCTTGCAACAGCAGAGGTATAAACTTCCTGTCCAGACCCCTATTCATTTCTCAAGAGGGGAATCAGAGGCCCAGAGTGGGTAAGGTACTTGTCCAAGGCCACACAGCAAAAGGGTAGCAGACTGCACTGGGAAACCAGGACTCCACCCCCTCCCCACCCTAGGGCTGAGCCCACCACCCCGGCTGTTTCCTGGAGGAAAGCAGTGGGGGGAGCTGTCGGACTGTGCACATGAACCCCACACGGGCTGTCTTGGCCCAGGTGGCCGGGAGGGAAAGGCAGCTAGGGCTGTACGGGGTTGGTGCCAGAAGTGCTGGGACCTGCTATGCACCGGGGTCACCCCGCTTTTCTAAACCTCTTCTGCGAGACCACAGTCCCAGCCAGACCTCCCAGCTGATGAGGGCCTGTCCGGCCCCCGCCCCCAGCCCCCTCACCGAGGTCTCCTGCGTCCGGCCATTGTAGCGCACTCGGACAAAGGGGTCAGACGCACCATTCCGGTCCTTGGGGGCAAGGTCCCTGGGGGAAAGCAGAGCACCCACTTCTCCTACCCCCTCCCCAGACTGTCACCCCACCGCTGCGGTGTAACCACACCGGGCTGGGCTCATCCATGCCCTGGCAAGCCAGGTGACTGTGGGCGGTGCCTCTCCCTTTTCTGGACAACGTTCACCCCATAGGCCTCCACGTGGCACCTACACCAGGCTAGGGACTCCCCGCGGTGGAAGCCATGGCTCCTCTGACCGGACAGCTGCAGACCGGCTGCAAGCTCGTCCTCTGCTCTGGGGCTTAGGGGAGGCAAGTGCATTATGGAACACCCTGGGCTGCGTCCCCTGCCCTGCCCCCGGTCCCCAGCACAGCCCTGAGCTGGGGCCGCCCCTCTGAGCCTCGGTTACCCCATCAGTAGAATGGAGAAGATAACTCCTACAGTAGAGGTCACGGGCTTCTGGAAGGCCTGCCCCACAGTGTTCCCCTACTTGGGGCGTAGATCTCGGTGAGCAGCCCCGATGGGCCATCCTGCCGGTCCTTTGCAAGGCCCAAATCCGATTACAGCACCCCCAGTTTAGAGCCCTTGTGAAACAGCAGCAAAGCCCACCCCTCTTCCATTTCCTGTAAATACTATTTTCCGCTCTTTTCCATATTTTCAGTTTAAAGCCTCTCATGCCCACTTTTCTTTCCTCCTCAGAGCTAAGAGAATTCCAGAACGTGGCCTTGAGAATCTGCCCAGAAAGATGAGGAGAAACGTTCTTTCTGCACAGACAGCTTCTTGCGCCTCCCTGAATGCCATCGGGGTCTGAGCGGGGGCGGCGATGGGGGCCGAGACCCCCCACTCCACACAGAGTTCTGGACAGACCGCTCCTCCCGCCCAGGCAGCTGCTAAGCGGAGGCCAGGCTGGCCCAGCCACTGCGCCCCCGGGAGTCTCGACAGCGCGTGTGCGTGCGTGTGCACACACGTGTGAGCCGGTGTGAGCACACGCATGAGCGTGTGTGCCTGTGCGAGTGTGCACGCACGCTGGCCACAGACAGCCTGGAGCCGGGCAGGGCTGAGGGAGGAGGAAGCGGGTGGGCAGGGGGACGGCAGGTGGGGCTGACCGAGCGTGAGGGTGAGCGGGCCTCTGCCCCTGTCCACACGTCTTCCCTCCACCTGAGCCTCGTCCACGCTCCGACCCCAGCACAGAGAACCCAGCCAGTGGAGCCACAGTCCCCACCTGCGGGAGAGACAGCCTTCTCCCGGGGGCAGCCACCCACCCCCCTCTTCCACAGGCGCTGCCCAGGCCCTGCCTTCCCGGCCCAGAGGCAGCCAAGGACCCTGTGGAGGCGGCCCAGGGCCAGAAGGGAAGGCACTCCTCATGGGGCGTGTGTGACTCACACTCAGGCCCAGACGGGAGGGGAGCCTGCAGCTAAAAATACCCGGGGCGGGCGGGGGGGTGGCTGTCACAGGTGACTCAGGCCCACCTTTCAGCCCAAGTCACTGTCCCTCCTGGAGGGAACCCCACCCTGCCCGTCTGGAGCTTTTCAGCAACTCCTTCCACCCCACTGAGGACAACTCCACCCCTGCAACACACACACACACAGGGCCAAGTTCATACAGCAGTTAAACCCAGGGGAGGCCCAGACTTGGCATGGGGGCTGCCTGCTCAGAGTTCGGGGTTCCCTCTCGCCTGCTACTCCCACTGCTCAATGATGCCCAAAGCCCCAGCTTTAGAACATCACCCCGTCCCCTGAGACATAGCCTTCTGGGCCGGGTCACCCAAGAAACAACCTTCAGGTCAGGGAAACTCCCCGGTCTGCCCGCACAGGCCTTGGTGGGAGGAGGTGCAGGGCCAGGACGTGGAGCTGGGTGGGGGACAGCAGGCAGGCAGTCACGGCGGGTGTCTCTGGTTGCAGGGGGGCCCAGTGCCCTGCTCCCCAGACCCTCCCGTCTCACCTGGCCTCCAGCACAGAGCAGCGCAGCCGGCGGCCCCGCGGCCGCGCCACCACCTCCAGGCGCAGGTGGATCTCGCCCTGCACCTCCTCGTCAGGGTCGACCTCCGTCAGGTGGGCCCAGCCGCTGAAACCTGCGGGACCGGCGGCTCAGCAGGGGCCTGGCCCTCTCCCTCGGCCCGCCACAGTACCCCTCCACCATCCCCTCGGAGTCCTCTCAAGCTCCAGGGGGAAGGGGCCGTCGTCCCCAGGGACAGATGGGGACACAGGCTCAGAAGCTGAACAACGGCAGTTGGAAGAGGCTTGATGCGAATCCAAATCCGGCAACCCCTGTGTCCTTATTGTCGTGCCCCGCTGACCCTAACTCATGACAGGACCACCCTCTCTGGCCTCAGTTTCTCCATCTTAAAACAGTTTCTCCATCTTGTCTGGGGCTGCTGGAGGAGGGGCTGAGCCCAGATGGGGGAGCAACAGGGGACCAGCATCACTTGGGCCGCTGGACCCTGAGGGGCTGGCGGGGGCAGCGGGCAGGGGAGGCTTCTGGCCTGGCTGAGGCCGAGAGGCTCCATGAGTCAGCAAAGTCTCCCCCCCAACCCCGCATGCCCGCCCAGGCCTCACAGACAGGAGCAGGTGTGTGGCGGGAAGGCCCGGGAGGAGTCACAGGGGCTCAGACAAGCGGAACCTGAACCGTGCGAAAGCTCCCGCTCTGAACCGTCACTGGCAGAGAGGGACCCAGCCCAGAGAAGGCACCACCTGCCCCAGGGCACGCGGTGAGGCTGCGGCAGGGCTAACCCCTCAAAACTGTCAGCAGCTCAGCCATCACCCAAGTGCCCTAGCTCAGCCACAGGCTGGCCCCTCAGGCTTAGGACAGAGTGGCACTGGGGCCCAGGCTAAGGGGGCCCCAAGGGTACAGAGCTAGCCCGATTGGGAGAAGGGGTCTCCACATCTCAGCAATGGAGCATACAGAGGCCTCAGGCCTCGGATCCCACCACTGGCAGCCCCTCTCTGCCCTAGGGGGACACAGTCCCAGGAGGGGACAGAATAGGGCACAGGGCACAGAGGTCAGGGTGCAGGAGACGGCCAGAGGCCCTTCTAAGGAGGGCGGACATGGCTTTCCCTGAGCATGCGCCGTGAAGGAGCCTAGAGGAAGCGTCTCTGAATCGGGGGAAAGCCAGGGATGGGGTAGACCAGTGGGGGGAGAAAGGAAGGGGCCCAGGGGAGGGGAAGCAAGAGCAGGCCACGGGCTCCCTCCCAGGGATCTTACCCTTAGGGTGAGCAGCCAGGGTATCCCTGGTAAGGCAGACCTTCCCGATAACGTCGTCCCGGCTGGAGGATGGAGAGGGAGCCAGAGGTGGGCAGGGCTCCGCAGGGAGCCCAGGACCCCCCTCTGGCCCAGTTCAGGGGCCCTGTGGGAAGCAGGGAGGCTGACGTTCCAGTCATTTGCAGGAGCCGATCGGAGTGGGACCCATGACCCTCCTGTGGGCCCGGCATTCTGGACACTCCCACGACCATGGGCTAGGTTTTTGCACGTGGACAGACACATGAGCCCACATATATGCCAAGTTTGTTCTGGGTTCCCTGGCTCGCATGCCCCTACGCACAGCCCAGCATACCGGCGCCTTTATTCCGGCACGTGCATAGGGATGACGTGGTGTGAGCAGTGTGAACACCCCCCGCCCCCACAGACACCTGCTTGCTCAAACCTTGAACCCTTCCAGACCCTCCCGGGGATCCCCCTCCCCCCAGGCCGTAAAGAGGATGCAAAGCGACCAGCAGTCCCAGAAGTAACATGGGCCGCGAGAGGCAGATGGCAGGGTCTGGGCGCCATCTGAAGAGTGGGGGCCCACCCACCTGAGGGCATCCTCATCCATGACGTAGAAGGCCACCGCGTGGAAGGTGGGCGGCAGGTGCACCTGATACTCCTCGCCCCAGAATGGGCACAGCGTCTTCCACACAGTAGCTGTCCTACAGGAAAGGACCCTCAGCACGTGTCTGGGCCACCCCCAGGCCCCTGGCCCACCCACGGGCCATGACAAGACAGGGCCACGGGACTTCGGTTCACCTTTCCCCACATCCCCTTCCACTCCCGAGAATGAGTGCTGTGCTGTTTGGTGACTTTCCTTGTCCTACACCCCACTGCCCACCATCAGTCATTCCCTCCTTGACCTTCCCCTCTGCCCTGGGTGGGTCATAGGGCTGCAGCTAGCAGGCCATTTTCCATTTGGGGAAACTGAGACCACAGATGGCCATAGCTGGCCTCAGGTCACATGACAGGATGGTGGCAGAGCCAGAACCAGAGGGCTGGCCTCCCAGCCTCCCCCTGGCTCCTGGTGCTGAACAGACTCGCTGAGGGTCGAAACAGGGGGATGGCCAAGTGGACTCTGGAGCCGGACGGTCCTCCTGAAGGGCCGGGGAGCCCCGATCCAGAGCCCAACCCAGAGAGGTTTTATGTGGCCAGACCCTCCGGGGCAGAGCCTTCCGCTCTTGGCAATCAACAGGGACTGTTGGGGGGTGGGGAGCCGAAACCCCCAAGGACCCAGGTGAAGGCTCAAATGATCATCTTCACCCCAACCACTTCTCAGACAGGTCACTTGAACACTGGTGCCTCGGTTTCCCTGTCTGTCACAGAGACAATCAGAGCCATCCTGCCCATCCCCCTCGTGGTATCATGGTTTGGACGAAATGTGGAAGAAGACTTGGGGTCCTATTTGAAGTGGGGAAGAACCACGAGTCTGGCAGCCTCGGATGGCTGTCAGCAATGGGCACGTTCGTGGGCAGAACAGCGGGGCAGCTCTGGCCATGAAGTCCAAGGTCAAGGCCAGAGAGACGGAGGGGGTGGGACCTCAAAGACCGGAATCATGGAGTCCATGGACAAAAGCGAATCCAAGGAAGTGGCCCTTCTGGGTACAGGCTGGGGCCCCCTTTTTGCGGCATGCCTTTCTGGGGCATGACCACTGTGGGAGTCTCTCAGGGAGCGGGGAACCCCAAGGAGAGCCAGGATGGGGGGGATGCTCAGGCTTCAGGGTCAGCCAGATTTGGGTTCCAGTCTGACTTTGCCACCTCCTAGGTATGTGACCCTGGGCAAGTCAGTCTCTCTGAGTCCCCAGTTTCCTCATTTGAAAATGCAATTTAATAATATCACATCTAGCTCGTTGCATGTTTTAAAGGGGCTGCAAAAGGTTTAGCACAGGGCCCAGGGGACTGTACTCCATAAATGAGCTGCTGTTACTAATCGCCATCCTCTGTCCCTTCTGAGGGCCGTGAAGATCACAGAAAGGAACAGGGTGGGCGAGAGACTCTTGGATCGAATGGCTGGGTGGGCATTAAAGTCCGTAATCAGCACGAGGAGTTAGAGGTCGATTTTCTCACCTCCCAGCAGGTGTGTCGGGCAGGGGGCGGGGCCAGGGGATCAGATGCTCGGAGCCCTCCCCCTCCCGGGCTGTGAGTGGGACAGGCAGGGGTGGGGGGGGTGCAGCCCGGTCACCCACCCCTAGCTGGGGCTGGAGGAAGGGGCCGTACCGGATGATGGGCTCGTTGTCCACCTTCACGATGCAGTAGGGGTCACTGCTGCCGCTGCTGCAAGAAACAAGGCCAGGCAGGGGCTGCGCGACGGGGACGGGGGGGGAGTGCTGGGGAAGGGGAGAAAGGGCCTTTGGCCGGCCCTCCTGCTCTGGGAAAAGATCCTCCTTCCTGCCACCCCTTCTTTCCGCCCCACCCTGCTCTGCCCCGGGGAGGGAGACACAACAGTCATAGCAGGGAACTCCCCCAGGCCAGCTCCAGAAACCCCGATCCTCAACACCCAAGCCCTTGCTCCTGCTGCTGCTCCCGCCTGGACGGCGCTGCCCACCTCCCAGCCTCAGCCCAGCCCCTCAGAGCCCGCTCCCCCTCCATCCCCGAGGCCGGGTGTAAGGTCTCCCCTTTGGGGCCACTGTCTCTGTACTCTCCATCTTTCCCTCCATCCCAAGACTGCTAGTGATGTGCTGTCCTCAGCTGCCACCCCCACATGACTACCTGAGGGAGGAGGCCACTTCTGTGACCCCAGGGCCTAGGACAGGGCTCGGCACAAGACGGGGGGCCCAGGGATGTTTGCTGGATGAATGAATGAACAAATGTAAAGTCGCCCCCGAGCTCTCGGCCATCTGAGAAAGAAGGAAGGGGAAGACGAGGCTGGGACTGTTCAGGTGCCCTGTTCTCGGTTGGTAGGGGATTCCTGCGGGAGGTGGGGGGGAGCCCCAGCCAGGCCTAGGGCTGGTCCCAGGCAAGAAAGGGGGTGAGGACTGTCTCCGGGAGTGCCAGGCCCAGTGTCCATAAAAAGGAAGTGATTTGCATGTTGGAGGTTGGGGAATTCCAGGCCCTGCTTCCCTTCTCAAAAGGGGTTCTTCCTGCAGAGGAAGCCACGAGACACAAACATCTTCGAAGGTCCTCCCGATGCTGACCGGCAACGTTTGCCAGGACTCAGCTCCCCATGCAGTGCAGTGGGGCGCGCAATGACCGCTCGCAGGGTGGCTGCCCGGGGTCCCCCACCTGATGGGAGGGCCAGCCCATGGCAGGTGTTTAGTAAATGTTGGCATGGTCTTAGACTCTTTGCTCTTCTGCCTGTCACCCCTTCCCCTATCACTTAGGAGCCCGCTCCTCCAGAGGGCCCCTTGGGAATGGCTTGCATCCCACCACCCCAAAGTCAGGGGACTCCGGGCCTCCAGCAGTCAGGCCTCTGTACACCCCCAGAGCTGGGCTGGGTGGCAGGGCCCAGCAGCTGCACACGTATTTGCACAAGGAACTGGGAAGGAGGAAGATGTGCATGTGGGCTGAGACCTGGGGTGGGGGAGGGGAGCAGGGCAGGCCCCCTCTACCCTGCCTCTGCCTCCTGGCCCGGCACCCTTGGCAGCCCTATGAGCCCAGCTCTGCCCACTGTGTAGCTCTCACTCAATGAATGAATCTTTGAATGAACCGTGAGGTTTGGGGCTTGTGTTACAGGCCAGATCACAGGGGTGGGCAAAGGCCTGGAGGGAGGAATGGACCTGGGTGTGCAGGGGCAGCGAGGAGCTGGGTGACTGGATCAGAGAGGGGCAAAGGGGACACTGTCAGGAGCGGACTGAGGCCAGAGGCCCGACCATGATCCCTGGCCAGCTGTCGGGACCTGTGCCCCTGCCCAGTGCCCTCTGCCCTGTGAGGCCCCCAGACTGGTCCCCTGCCCCACTTCCTCTCCCCCAAGTCACTTGCGGAAGCCAGCCTGGCTACTTGCGAGGCCTCTATATTTAGCCCCTTGGCAGTTTCCAGGCTGTGGAAGGGGAAGGATCAGGGCAAACCCTGAAATAGTCCCAGGCTCGTCCCCAGGGCCACTGGGCGTGGGAGCCAGTCAGTCACCGGTCATTATGAGACTTAGCTCCTGTCTGGCTGACCCAGGCACGCAAGGATGGGAGACGGTGGATGAAAACAGAAACAGGTGGGCTCTGAAAGCGGTCGGTGACAGGGAGAAGAGCTGTGCTCTGTGCTCCTAAGAGAACTAAAAGCCCATAAGTGGAAATGGTAGCTGTGATGATGTCTCCCTTCTTACAACGGTCTCAGTCAAGATGGGTCACTATGAAAGATGGTGAGCTCCCCGTCCTCAGAAGTGTGCAAGTCCCGGCTGGAAGGGATGCCGCTCAGGAGACCAGCTGATGAGGCACAGTGAGGCAGGCTCACCACCATCCCTGCCTCCCGCACTCAGTGAGGACCTCCTGGGATCTCCAACCCCTGCTGTCCCTGAGCCAAATGATTTGCACGGCATTTGGAAGGCTCAGTCCCCACCAAGCCCCACAGCAAGCCTGCAAACTCGGCCCAGCTAGGATTCTTAGCCTGTCAGCAGCAGAAAGAGTGGGTTTGAATCCCGATTTCTCTATGTAAATACTATGTGGCCTTGGTAAGTGACTTGCACACCCTGCGCCTCGGTTTCCCCTTCCACAAACTGAGCGTATCTACCTTATAGAATACAAGGATTAAATGGAAGGGTCCTCCACAGCCCTTATTCTTCTCTACCATGGACCAGGAACCCCCCAGGGCCCCTGGAATGCCAAGACGAAGGAGTCACGGGGCCTACCCCTCTTGGTCGCACAGCACGGGCAGCCCAAGAAGCAGAAACTGCCACCAAGGGCATCCTCCTGACTCCAGCTGACCCCAACTGGTGGAGGACACAAGCCCGGGGGCACATGAACCAGTGCTGCCGGAGGGCACCAGAGAAAGCCCTGGAACTGAGCGGAAGTTTGAGAGGCGTCCTGAAGGATGAACGGGAGTTTTCTGGATGACTCTGAAGGGGAGGGTATGAAGGCAGAAGCCCCAAAAAGCATGCAAAAGCAGGGCTGCAAAGAACCCAAATGTAAGGGGCTGGGGGGTGGAGACAGCTGGAATTAAGAGCCAGGTAACAGGTCAGAGGGCTTCAGGAGGTGAGGGGAGGTGAGGGGGGGGGTAGGGCAAGGAAAGAGATCCCAGAGGCAGAACCAACAGGACTTAGTGGCCACTCCCCCGGGAATGGAGCCCCAGGGTCCCTGGGCTGCGCAGAGGCAGGGCTGGTTCCAGAACCTGGCCCCTTGGCTCCCAGGTAGACCCAGTCCGCAGCTTCACCACCCGGGCCTGGGGAAAGCCTAGAGCCAGGCACTAGGGCCTGCGGGGATGGGGAGGGAGGCGACAGACGGAGGGGCTGCTCCTCCCAGCAGCCACCAGCCAGAGGAGGCCAAGCTGACCTAGTTATCGGTGCCAGCCTGGGGGGTGCTTAGAGGCTGGGCCTGGAGGCTGAGACCCTCCTCAGAGCTCATCCGCCTGCTCTCCCCCAAGACCACATTCCCAGCGTCCGTCCCACCTACCCCCGAGCACAGAAACCCACCTGGAGATGCCGCCCAGCCCCCTCCCTCACCCATTGCCATAGCAACTGCTGCACCCGGCCTTGCCAGGCCCAGGGGGCCTTGAACTAGAACTGCTCAAGGCACTGAGTGAGCAGGGAAACTCACAGGGGCCACAGTCCGTGCGAGAGAGACGCCCTCGCCCTGGCCTCGTGCACCCCTCCCCATTCGCCACCTCTTGGCATCTAGGAGCTGGCTGAGGAGGCTGGGGAGGGCAGGGGAGGGAGGGGGGCACTCCAGACAGAGGACTTTGGACCTTTTGCAGCCTCTGGGCTCCCCTTCCTCCACACCCTACTCCAAGCAGCCAGCATACCTCGAGCCTTGTGCTTAAGGGATTTTTTTTTTTTAAGATTTCATTTTTAAGCAATCTCTACACCCAACCTGGGCTCGAACTCACAACCCCAAGATCTAGAGGCCCATACTTTACCGACTGAGCCAGCCAACACTCCTGTGCTTAAGGGATTTTGACTTCCAGTTTACAGAATGGGTAAGTGAGGCTTCTGAGCAAAGATGCTGCCCAAGGCTGAACACAAGGGAGCCAGGGATGGGATGGGGCAGCTCAGCTCTGGGAATACGGAGAAAGGGGCTGGGACAAGGGGCTCCTGAAACCTCCTCAAATCTGGCCAGGGACCAGGGAAAGCCCTAGATGTCAGCGTGTGTTAGGAGCTCTGGACCCAAGACCTTGCTCTACCATCTGGAGCCAGCAGTTTCAGGTCTCCGAGCCTCGGTTTCCTTATCTGTAAAATGGAATGATGAGAACTGCCTTGCTGAGTACTTGTGGGGAGGTAAAGCCACCGCCTGGCTCAGATCAAGCCCAAGGCAGGAGCAACAGCTGCTCCCCAGACGCCCCATTTTTGCACGGTCCCGGCTTCTTGACCTACAGGTTCACCCTTCACGCCAGCGCGCAGCTGGAAGCCCCGGGACAGCCCCGGCCCCAGGGCGTGTTTCAGGTGCACCCTTTTGGGTACTCAAGGTTCCGGAACTGCAGAGGAAGACCCCTCGTTTCCAGACGGGCACCCCCACCCCCTCCGGCCACACCCCCGCAGTACAGGAGACATCTCCCTGCGAGGTGCCCCCCACGCTCAGCCCCTATCCTATTAAAGCCCCTTCCCCTCTTGAGCCGCCGTTCGCTCCCTCCCTGCTAACTCAGGCCCCTTACAGAAACCCGTCCCCTCCCCAGTCCACGGCCCTTCCCTGTCCCCCCCGCCCGGTGCTCGCAACAAATCTTACTGTCCCCATTCCCCTTCCAGTTCCCCACCGCGGCCACGCTCGCCACACCCTCGCCGCTGCTCCACTTGTGGGCGGGCCGCGTGGACCCCAAAAAGGTCAGGCTTAAGGGGCAGCGCCCCTCCCCCAGAAAGTTGGGGCCCCCACCCCCGGCAGCGCTCACATGTCCTTGGCGGGCAGGTTCTTCCCCTCCACGATGCGGATGGACAGCGAGCTGCGCTTGGCCATCGCGGGTCCACGACACGGGGTCCGGGCCCGGGGGAGCCGGACGCCAGGATCGGGTGCAGCTGGCCGGCGGGCGGGCGCTGGACTGGGCGCAGCGGGGGGCGGGCCGCGCGGGGAGCTGGAGGTAAACGCGGGGGCGGGGGAATCGCTTCCACTTCATTCACCCCCCGCCCCCGCCCCACGTGCGGGGGCCATTGCGCCCGGGCGGGCCAATCGGCGGCCGGGGGTCCCCGTGGTGGGCGGGGCCGGCCCGGGTCGCGGCGCTCATTGGCCGCCTGGGGGTAGGGGAGGGGCCTGCGCCAAGTGCTGTCGCCCTGCTGGCTCGCCGCGGGCTAGCGGTCGCGGCGGGGCGAGGGCGCGACGGTCGGCGCCCGGGTGGCCTGTGCCACCGGTACGTGTGGGCGGCGGGCGTGGTCCCAGTGCCAGTCCCCAGGCGCACGGGGGCTATGGGCCCTAGCGTGTGCTCAGAGGCGTGGGCAAGCGCGGGGACACGCGGGCAGGGGACGTGCACGGAGGACCATCCTGCCCCCCCCCCAGCTTGACTCCCACCAGCTTGACTCGTGGGATGCCCTGCGTAGGTGTAAGATGAATGAATGAACAATAGGACGGACTTAGCAAACAATATGTCTGTGTTAAAGCCACCTGGACCCAGAAGAAGGCCGTGAGAGCCAGGGCGGTCCAGAGCTTTGGGGACCGTGCTTTTGAGTCTGAAAGACCAGGGTTATTTTTGAGAACCTGCTTGGGAGGAGGGGGCTTTCTCAGGTGTCACCTCCCTTAGGCCTCCTCCCTCCCCCGCAGTGGGAACTTGGATGAGGCACTCAGGTTCACAGAGGGAAAATTACTTGCTGGAGAACACCCGTTTGGCCCAGGCAGAGCTAGGCTTGGCCTCCTGGGTGCTCCGTGAGCAAGGGCCTTTCCAGTAGGGGCACTATCCTTCTCCCAGATTCAGTGTCCAGAGCTGAGTTTCTAGAATCAAACCCTTCCTGGTTTTCTCCCAGGTCGAGAAGTCACAGTTCTGGGGCTGGCACAGCTGCAACTGGCCCTGGGCATTTGTCTGCCCTGGATGGCACGGCTCCAAACATCCCTGCACACTTGGGTTCCAGACGCAGCTCCACCACTCCCTTACCGGTCACTCCAAGAGGCTTTCTGATCTTCTATGAGCTGGTTCCATTTCATCACCAGCAAAGAGGGAGCAGTGACACCTGCCACAGATGTCCAGGAAACATCGCATGTGTGGGTGCCTAGCACAGGTTCTATTTTCTCTTACCCTCTGTTTTCTTTTCCTATTTTGTTATTTATACAACACACGCACACTTGGCCAAATGCAAAAGATGTTGAATGTTTACAATGCTTTCAATGCTTACTTAAAAAAAAGAAGAAAAGAAAAAAAAAAAAAAGGGCTCCTGGCTGGCTCAGTCCGTAGAGCATGTGACTCTTGGTCTGAGGATTGTGAGTTCAAGCCCAAACTTAGGTGTAGAGAGTACTTTAAAAAGATGCTTTTGGAGGTGCCTGGGTGGCTTGGTCGGTTAAGCATCCGCTTTTGGCTCAGATCATGATCTCAGGGTCCTGGGATTGAGTCCTGCATCGGGGAATCCCTGCTTAGCAGGGAGTCTGCTTCTCCCTCTGCCCCTCCCCCTGCTCATGCGTGTGCACACGCGCGCTCTCTCTCTCTCTCAAATAAGTAAATAAATAAATCTTTAAAAAAAATAAAAATAGGGTACCTGGGTAGCTCAGTCAGTTGGGCTTCTGACTCTTGGTTTCGGCTCAGGTCATGATCATGATCTCATGGATCATGGGATTGAGCCCCACATGGGGCTCCCTACTCAGTGGGGAGTCTGCTTGAGATTCTCTCCTTCTGCCTCTGTCTTTGTCTCTCTCTCTCCCTGAAATAAATAAATCTTTAAATAATAATAAAAATGAATTTAAAAAATTAAAAGATACTTTAGGGGCACGTGGATGACTTGGTAAAGTACGCAACTCTTAATCTCAGTGTTGGGAGTTCGAGCCCCAGCTGGGGCATAGAGCCTACTTAAAACTCTATATATAATAAAAATAAAAAGTAAATAAATGTTTTCCATGAAAAGTCAGTCTCTCTTTGCTCCCAGCCACACAGATTCCCTCCCCCAAGGCATCCACACCCCGGGATCCGTGCACAGCCTACTGGGGAAGTCTCTGCCTACAACACAGCAGCAGATAACATATGTTTGTCTTTTACATGCAAATAACAGCTAACAGGTTCTGCCTACAGTTTCTCTTACTTTATCCTGGAAAGCCATGCACATTTATACATTTAAAAAATGCTCTTTCTCTGCCAGCTGCCCAGTTTTCCAGTGTGGGGATGACAGCTCTCCTGTGCGTGCATGGGCTGTTGCTTTCACCAGACAATAGCACGGCTCACACATCATTTCGTACGGGAGCAAATGCAGCCAAGGACAAATTCCTAGAAGCGGCATCCCTGGGCCAGAAGATGTGTGTGTGGGGGTGGGTGGGATGCAGATTTCCTGCCTCGGTGGTGGTTCCGATGACGTCCGTGGCCACGACATACAGGAGCGTGCCGGCTCCCCCATGTCGTCCCAGCGTGCTCCGTTATCTATCTGTGATCTTTGTCTATGCCATCCGTGGGAAAATAATGGTTTCTCAGGGTGCTCAGGGCTATTTTTTTAGGTAGTTTATCAGGACCATCACAGTCTTCATGGTCACTGAGATGTGCCCCCTCTGCCTTGTCATTCTTCAGGCATGTCCCAACCCCCGCCCCTGGATTTGGGCTAGGTCACCTGGAGACTGAGAAGCAGCTTTGTCGGCTTCTTGGTACATTGGGGGCTCACTCCCCCCCGCCCCCACTGTGGGTTACCAGAGTGGCCCTTGAAGCCTAAACCACAGCTGCTCTCCCCAGCCTTTGGCCTACTCAGCTCCAAGCCAGGCTCCCGTCACCTGCCATGAGTTCTAGACCCCACATGGACCTGGTCATTGCCCCTAGAAGGCCTTCAGTTTGTCCCGGGCCTTTCTGGAGTGTGGCTTTCAGAGAAGGGTTGGGCCTCCCTGCTGTGCTGTGCTGCACAGAGCAGACATGAACAGACCAAACCCTCCCTTCAGGCACTAGACCTTTAATGATGCCACCCACAACCCCCTTAGCTTTTTTGGGCCACGCTGCCCTGGTTTCTGATTTCAAACAACAGAAACGAGCTGTGACTAATTTAAACAGAAAGGGATTCTTTAGAAGGCTGTTGAGTGTGTCACAGATTCTCTGGGAGGGCCGGAGAACCAGGCCCAAAGGGCGCACCCAGCCAAGAGCAATGCCCCAAAGCACATGCCAAAGGTGGCTTGGTAGAGACCCCCCCAGCATCATGGACCCCTCATCTCAGGCCGACGCCGGACCCCGGGGTGTTGCTGTCACAAGTACCACACTGTGGCATCCCCCCTCGTCACTGTCACTGCAGGGCGGGGAAGGCCCATGACAGCGCCATCAGCATCTGTGCAGGGAGGGACCTACCTCCAAAGGGGGGGGAGGAGGGCCCTGGGTAGAGGAAGGAGGTTCAGGTGTCGGGCAGCCCCAGGAGTGACGACACTCACTGCAGGGGCTGGAATTGCCACGTTGCCCCCCCGGATGGTATCTCTTTAGCACCACGAGATGCCACCCGCACGGTAGCCACCCACACGGTTTTCTCATTCGGTTCGTGGGACAACCCGTGCGGGAGGTGCCATTGCCCCCTTTTCCCTGAGATTCCCTGGGGTGCACGCACAGTCCCTGCCGCCGACACATGAGTACTCCTCCCACCCCACCCCCACTGCCTTGGCCTTGGCCCTGCAGTCCGGGAGCATGCCTCTGAGCACGGAGACTCCCGGGGAAGAATATGGTCAACAAGGAGGATTGAGCCAGGGAGGCCAGCCAAGCTGTCAGCGCGTTCCCAGAAACTGGTCTCCGGGGAGGGGTGAGTCAGAGGGCGGGCCCAGGAGGGGAGCCCAGTCCTGGCTCCAACACAAGTCCAGACCCTTCCTCTGCAGAGGACGGCAGAGCAGACCCCTCTGCTGAGCGGACCACTGCCCTTGTTTGCTATCTCCCTGGTTCATTCAGTCATTCACTCAGCCACCTGCTTATGTATTCGGCATTCATTGAGCACCTGCTGTGTGCCAGGCCAAGAGAAAAACCAGCCCTGGTGGTCCCTGCCCTCAAGGGGTTCACAGTTGAAGGGAAGAAATGGGCGTAAAGGGGTGGGTAAGCGCTAGAGCAGAGAAAGGAATGGGGGTATGGAGGGGAGCGGGGTGCTCGGGAGATCTCACAGAGAACGTGGCATTTAAACTGAGTGTGGAAGGATGGGGAGGCGTGTCTGATACGTCGTCGCAGGTGGGAAGGGAATGCTCTCCATGGAGGGAGCAGCCTGAGCCAAGGTGGGCAGGTGCAATGAAGCCTGGGATGTTCTGGAAACATCCAAGCGGGCAGCGTAGGAAGCGAGGGTCTGTGAGATTGGAAAAGCAGATAGGAAGCAGCCGATGATGGAGGGCCTTGACTGTGGGGAGGGCTTTGCATTTTCCTGGGCAGGGTTTGGTAAATGTGGGTGCTGGAAATGCAGTAGGCTGACATTTTGAAGTGTTAGCATATCGGTCTCCTTCCTATCCTGAACTTCCTATGTCCCCAGCTCACGCAGTCAGCTGAATGGAGTATCTCCGCCCACATATTTTTAGGGACCCACAAAAGTGCTTTAATTTATTTTGAATCAGAAGCCAAAAGTGAATATAATAGCGATGAACACGTAATAAATGAATCCAGCCTGGATTGTATTCATTGTTATACCAAAGCAGTGGTAACATATGGGTTAAGATCTTGACCCACGCCAGCCAAAGTTGCCTGGGGCTCAGGAAAGCCAGTGCTCCCTTGCACGAGACAGGAGGCAGCTCCTGGGTTTCAATCCACAGCAGTAATGTTGGAAGAAGAAAGTGTTGGGAGTTACAGGGTCCGAGTCTTTGAGCCTCAGGGGAGACTTGGAAGGGGAGGCAGGACCAGCTACCCCTCCAGCCTCCGCAGGGATAGGAGAAAGAGCCTCAGACAAGGATGAGCCCCTTGGATCCTACCCCAGGGAGGGGTCGGATGCCAAATTGACTGAGATGAGAAATCATTCAATCAAAATTGCACTGGGGCACCTGGGTGGCTCAGTCGGTTGGGTGTCTGACTCTTGATTTCGGCTCAGGTCATGATCTCAGGGTCTTGAGATCGAGTCCCGCGTGGGGCTCCAAGCTCAGCACAGAGTCTGCTTAGGATTCTTTCTCTCCATCTGTCCCTCCCTCCCACCCCCCACGTGTGCATGCATGCCCAAGTGCACTCACTCTCTCTCTCTCTAAAAAAAAAAAAGATTGCATTGAATGTCAGAAAAACAGTTTTACTTTGGGCACTTCTGTCTTTGTGCACTGCATGCCTTACCCATCACACAGGGCTATTTTTAGACCTGCATCAGCCAGGGTTCCACTCCACACCCCAATACCCCATTTAAAAATGCACCCAGTTGGGGACGCCTGGGTGGCTCAGTCGGTTAAGCGACCGACCCTTGTTTTTGCCTCGGGTCATGATCTCAGGGCTTTGAGGTCGAGCCGACTCGCGCTCTGTGCTGGGAGCGGAGCCTGCTTAAGATTCTCTCTTCCTCTCCATTTGCCCCTCCCCAATAAAAAAAAAATGCACACGGTGGCAGGGGGTGGTGGGGTGGGGTGGTGGGCAGGTGAAATGCATGAGCCGCCAAACTTCCAGACAAGATAAGTAAGTCCTGGGGTTGTAACATGCAGCGCAGTAACTGTAGTTAACAATACCGTGCTGTGTATTCGTAAGTTGCTAAGAGAGTAGATCTGAAAAATTGACATCGCAAGAAAAAAAATTAGAATTATGTGAGGTAGTGGATGTTAACTAAACCTCTCGTGGAGATCATTTCAGAATATACACACGTATCAGACCATCGTGTTGTACACCTCTCACACGAGGTTGTAAGTCAATTATATCTCAAGAAAACTGGAGCAAAATTGATTAAAATGCATCCATACCAGCTTTCTCAAAAAATTAAAAACAGGGGCGCCTGGGTGGCTCAGCTGATTAAGCGTCTGCCTTGGGCTCGGGTCATGATCCTGGGGTCCTGGGATGGAGCCCCTGCTGGGCTCCCTGCTCAGCGGGGAGCCTGCTTCTCCCTCTGCCCCTCCCCCCCACTTGTGCTCTCTCTCTCTCTCTCTCTCTCTCTCTCGCTCTGTGCTCTCTCTCTCTCTCAAATAAATAAAATCTTTTTTAAAAATTAAAAATAGAATCGCCACATGATTCATCAATCCCACCTCTGGGAATATAGACAAAAGAACTGAAAACAGGGTCTTGAAAAGATATCTGCACCCCATGTTTGTGGCTGCATTATTCACTATAGCCAAGAATTAGACGCAACCTTAATGCCCACCCACAGGTGAGCGGACAAAGATAACGTGATACGCGCACACACACATTCACACGCACACTCACACCGATGCAATGAAATATTATTCTGCCTGAAAAAAGAAGGGATTCCTGGGGGCACCTGGCAGCCTCAGTTGGTAAAGCATGCGACTCTTGATCTTGGGATCGTGAGTTCGAGCCCCACGTGGGGTGCTAGTGTTTATTTAAGAAAAAAAAAAAGGAGGAAATCCTGTCACATGCTACAACATGAACGAGCCCTGAGGCCATCATGCTGGGTGAAATAAACCAATCACAAAAAGGCAAACACTGCTGGCTTCCTCGTATATATGATCCCCAGAGTCGTCAAGTTCTTAGAAATAGGAAGTAGGATGGTGATTGCCAGGGGCTGGAGATGGAAGGAGGGGGCACGGGGACTTGTTGTTGAGCGGGTATAGAGTTTCAGTTTTGCAAGACGAGAAAGTTCTGGAGGTGTGTTGCACAGCCATGTGAATATACTTCACACTGCTGAGCCGTGCACTTAAAAACTGGTTCGGATGGGAAATTTTAGGTTACACGCGTTTTACCACAATTTTTAAAAATGCAACTATACTCCGACTCTGTCTGTATATTTTGGCCATAAAAATAGTTGAAAATGATGGTACAGCTTAGCTTCTGAGGCTATTTTGGTACGAGTCACTCCTGTGATTTGCTGCGGGCCCTGATTTTTCTACAAACATCACGCATTCTTGGGAATCTTGGGGATTCTTCCAAAGTGAGAAAATGTGGCCTACAAATTGTTTTTGTGCACAGTGACATGTTTTAAAATACTAAATGTAACAGTGAGCGAAGCTGACATAGTGGGACATTTAGAAGAAATTTAAGTAAACATTTACTATCTTCTTAAATTTGGGGGTTTTAATATCTTGGAGCCAATGCATTTCCCCCAACCGGACCGCACGGTTTTTCCTGAGCCGGAGGCCCCAAGCCCACAGGGCCCCCGGGGACAACTGTCACTGCCCAGAAGAAAGGCCTTTTGGTGCCACCCTACTGTCCTCCCTGCTGAGGCAGTGGCGGCTGGTGCCTGTCCAGTGCACTGGGAGGAGACAGGCTGGGGGAGGAGGAGCTAAGGCATGACTCTTAGGGGGTAGCGGAGAAAGTGGGTCAGAGGAAGGAGGAGGGAATGGGGAGGCAGCTGGACAGATGTACTGAAGGAGGTGAGGACAGCCCCCCCAAGGTTAGAGGGACCCCGCTATGCCCCTGCAAATTCTGGGCACAGGACTCTGGACTGAGCCTGGGGCCACAGAGAGCCCTAGCAGGCTCTGGACCGCATGACAGCAGTGTGCCGAGAAATCTGGACTCGCCAGACTTGAGAAGACAGGAAGGGCAGGCTGAGAGGCATTCGCAGGCCAGATGGGGGGCTCTGCCCCCAACGTCCCTGTGTCCCCTCTGGTCTTGACACACCACCCACCCCAAGTAAAAAGAGAGCATTAAATACAATTTTTAGAATTGGGGCCCACAATGAAGCGTGTGGGCCCTGGAGCCACAGTGCTGGGTTCAAATCCTGAATCCACTACTCCGATAGGATTTGCTGTGTGATTCTAGGCAAGTAACGCTGCCTCTCTGGGCCTCACTTGCCTAATGTACGCAGTGGGGCGGTGGCGGCTGCACCCCGGAGAGCCTCTGTCACACTCATCAGAGCAGGCTGATGTCACCAGACCTCGTGAGGCACCTTCCAACGCTGAGCACTTGAGGGACATTCTCTCTTCAGTGCCAGGGGCTGTTTGTGTCATCCCCCTCTTATGGCTGAAGAAGGCACAGACCGGGCCAGCCCATCAGCCCGGATCTGCAGCGCGAGGCCGGGCCCGAGCACTGGCGTTAGGTCTGCTGTCCACTCAAGGAGCCACAGGGTCGCTTCAACACAGCTGCTTCCTCCTCGCACGGCCCCGCCTTCCTGAGGGGACAGAGAAGAGACCCCGCTCGGAGAGAAAGACTAGGTGGAAAGAAACAGAAGTAGAGAGAAAGAGACAGGAAGTCAGAAAGAGAAAAGACAGAAATGGAGGGGACCGTCCTAGCCCCCAGTCTGAGGTGGGGGCAGAAGGAAGGAGAATGTTGCCCCCCAGTTCTCCCCAGGGACCCCTTGTTGGGAGGTGAGTAGGCAACAGGCTGTAGGCTCCTCTGGGCATCCCAAGGTGGCCGAGAGTGGTCTCGGGCAGAAGCCAACATGGGCAGAGGCAGGCACAGGGCTGGTGACAGGTGTCCCTCAGATGCCCTGTGGGCGTGGGGATCCCAATGGTGGCAGAGGGTGGACACCAGCAGGGAGCTCAGAGGTCCCTTTTTGTTAACCTCCTCAGCCTCCACCCCTGTGGGTGCAAACTACTTTCCCACCTCCCAAAGTGGGAAACTGAGGCATGGCAAGACAAGTGAGAAACCAGAAGTCCTGGGTGCTGAAAGCTGAAGGCCAGGAGTCCACAGTCTTGGGTCCAGGAGCAGCCAAAAGCACACCCTTCTTATGGAGGGTAGAGGTGTTCCCAGAGGGCTTCCTGGAAGAAGGGGCCCCAGGCTGGCCTTGAAGGAGTAAGGCTGGGGCCAGGAAGTGGGGGTGAAGGGGTCAGGCCCAGGTCTCAGGGTGCCCCCTGAACAGAGACGGCCCGAGGTTGTGGGGACAGCGTGCTTGCAAAGGGCCCCGACTGGGCCTCTCGGGGCTCCAAAGGGAGAAGGATATACATGCGAGACAGGGACTTGGCTTGAGAGGAGTGCAGCTGCAGCCGGAACATAAACCCGCTGGGGCTTCTGGCGCCGGGCTGGGCTGACAGGAACCAGGAGTCTTGGGGTGAAGCACAGAGCTACGGGGTGGGGGCGGCGGGGGCTGGAGGTGGAGGAGGCTCCTGGGTCTCAGCCTGACTCCTGCCCAGAGAGCTCCTGCACACCCTTCACGTGCCAACACCCCTCCTCCACCCCTGCCGCTCCGGGGGCCCCGGCCTTGGCTCACTGGGGTCCCCCACCGTCCTCCTACACCTTCCGTGTGACTGTCCCCCCTTCCCCTGGTGGACCCCACACACTCTCTTCCTGACCCACCTCTCTCTGGCCTGCGCTTGGGGGAGGGACGGCCAGGCTGACTGGGGGGGCAGCTCCTCTCAGGGCAGGGCCTCCGTCTGCTCGTGGCTGTGGCCGTGGCCGTGGGGCTATTCGGTGGATGCTCCTTAGACACTCACAAATAAACACGGATCCTTTCTCATACAGTGAAACACGCACATCTCAAGTGAACAGCTGGAAGGATTTTTACACATGCATGCACCCGGGTAACCCTCACCCAGACCACGTTCTAGAACATTCCCAGCCCCGAGCTGGCTTCCTCGTGCCCCAGTCCAGTCACTGCCACCCCTAGGGACAAACTCTGTCCCGACTGTTGGTCTTGCCTGCTTTCTAACCTTCATCTGGATGGAATCCTACAGAATGTACTCCTGTGTTCCTGGCCTCCCACGATCTCCTTCTTCCTTCGCCCGTGGAGGGACCCCTGTGCTGTGTTCAGTCTGGGGCTGTCATGGATGAGACTACTGTGAACATAAGTTCTTCGTGTGTCTTCTGTGGGACACGAGCACTCCCTTCTCTCGGGGAAACACCTTTGAGGAGAATCTCCGAGTCCTAGGGTAGAATCCTGAACAGGTCAACTCTTGAGGCCCCTCAAGGCATTTCACACCTGTCCCCACCTCTCCCCAGTGGACCCACCAGATGGCCCCTCACCTCCCTCCAGCAGTCCAGTAGTGGAAACCCCAGATACTTCAGCCTTGTTGGGCAGAGCAGGGCAGCTCTGATCTGGCTCCCACTGCCCCCATGGGCCCAGGGCCCCCCTGTCACAGCTGAAGGGTCCACTGGATTGTTCAGCAAACATAGAGCCCTTCCGTACCCCCAAGAGGACACAAAACTGTTCCATGAGCCCCTCTCATGGCACTTCAGAACTGTCTACTTAGGATCTGTCCCTCTGTCCTGGCCACCCTCCCCCTTGCCAGGACAGGGACTGTGGGTAAGCTGTTCCTGCCCCCAGTGCCCAGCACGCAGCCTGGGGAGCACATCAGACAGCTGGGGACACATAGAAAGGTCAAGAGATGAACGTCCCCTCCTTAGGGATCAAAAGCCTGAAGATGTAGACTCAAGGTCCAGTCTGTCTGCTGCTTTAACATCTTGGGTCCCCGAACCTGTTCTTCCCTTCACCCCTGCCAACTGAGCCTGAGGATCAAGGCAGGCGAGTTAGGGACAACCAAAGCCATGTCAGCCCTGAGGGCCCACCTCCCAAACAACCCTGGTAGGAGCAGGGGAGCCGTGGGGAGAGAAGAGTTCTCTGACGTTCTTGAAGATTCCCCGGGGGGCCCGTGGCTGGTCACAGGGGCCGAGCTGTGGCCCTGGGGCCGCGGGTAGTTAGGCTCTGTGACCAGAGGTGCTGTTGCCCACCCCACCCTTGGCCTTCAGCCCAGACCCTGGTTCCTGGCTTCCCAGAAGTTCATCTCCTGAGTGGAGTTCCGTGCTTTGCTCTCGTTAATCTCCTGAACCTTTCAGAAAGGGGTGGAGACGCCCTGCCTTGTCCTCCTGCTGAGGAAGCTGGGGGTGGGGGCTGGGGAAGGTAAGGGGACCATCCAGGCTGCTGTCCAGATCAGAGGTGGGGGTGGGAGAGCTGGGCACCCCTGCCACCCCTCCAAGAGCCCTGTAGCCCCCTCACCCCCGCCGCAGCCGAGCTCTGAGACCCTCCCTACTCACCCCCACTCCCCCAGCTGGGTTCCCTTCCCCGTGTTTCCTCCTCTGATGGCCCTCACCACGCGTCCATTTCTTCATCTGTAAAATGAGGCTATCACGGGCTTGCCCGAGGATTTGGGGGTTCACATCTGAATTGCTCGGACCAGTGCCTGGTACCCAGGAGGTGCTGTGCAAGAGTCAGCCCCTCCCCTGACTCACGCATCCTCTGTGTGTGGCATTCGATGGGCTGGGCTAGAGTGACCAGGGGGGGTCTGGACTCCCGGTGAAGGAGGCGGGAGGCAGGAGCGGCAGCAGGAGGGCAAGGGGATGATCCTGCGTGAGCCCTCAGGCTGTCAAGATGGCACGGGGACCTTGGACCTGACTCTGGGCAGCTCAAACCCACCCGGCAAGCAGAGATCTGGTCCCTGCGACAGCACGTCCCCAGGGGGACCCCAGGAGCACCTGCTTCTGGCCTGGGGCTCACCAATGGGTCCTGGGAGAGTGGAGGAGCCACCCCCTTGGCTGGACTGTCCTCCAAGGGAGAGGCCTCCCAGTTTGGTGGCTGAGACCCCGGAGAGTGCCATCTCTCAAGTGGGGCTGCACTTTTGTGCCCCAGGGTGGAAATACCCTCCAGGAAGCTTAAGTTGGTTGGGTCATAAGCAGAAGCAGCCCACCCCCGGACTCCAGGACTAGCTGATCCCTTCTTCTCCCAGGCTTCATCATCCTTCTTGCCTGCCTAGCTTCTGGCACTTCCAGGCCTTCAGACCCTTCTGTGTGAGCCAGCGTTCCCAGCAGAGCCCTAGGTCCCACCCCAGAGACGGGGTGTAAATGCACTTGCCAGGTAGGGGGGAGCAGCCTGATTTCCCATGACTGTCCACTTGGGCCACCTGGGTTCCTGCTGCTGGGGACAACTGGGCTCCAGCTAGGGGCCAGGACATGGAAATGAGGAGGCTGGAGGCTGTGAAGGGCATTGGGAGCGGGCCGTGGGTGAGGGGGCTTGATGGGGAGGCTCTCTGGACTGGCTGGGCTGAGGCAACAGGCCGGGAACAGTCCCCATCCCTGACACACACTCTCTCCCTCCCTTCTCCTTTCTGTTCCATTTTTGTCCTTTTCCTGTACTGAGCCCAACCCAGAACAGAAGCCAGTTTTCTGGTTTCCTCCTGCCGTTCACTAGGAGACAGTCATGCCCATCTCTGGGCCAGCTCAGACAGCTTCCCCCAGAAAGTGAGACGAGCTCCCATGGCTTGTCAGAGTTAGAAATAGAGCTGAGGGGCGCCTGGGTGGCACAGCGGTTGGGCGTCTGCCTTCGGCTCAGGGCGTGCGTGATCCCGGCGTTGTGGGTTCGAGCCCCACATCAGGCTCCTCTGCTATGAGCCTGCTTCTTCCTCTCCCAACTCCCCCTGCTTGTGTTCCCTCTCTCGCTAGCTGTCTCTATCTCTATCAAATAAATAAATAAAATCTTTAAAAAAAAAAAAAGAAATAGAGCTGAGATACGGGGCAAGAAATGGGCAGAGAAGCAAGGAAGCAAGAGGGGGACACAGACAGGTGGTCAGAAAGACAGCTGGCGAGGGGCCAGTAGGGGTAGAAAAAGGCCCCTGCTCGAATCCATCGGTCCATTTATCAGGCTGATGGCAGGTGGCAGGCGACCCACTGGACATCATTCCGTGATGATGTCCCCAAGTCTGTCTACCCCAGGCTTGTGCCCCTGAGAGCTGGCATGCTGGGTGGGCCAGCGGTCAGTGTCACCCGGCAGCCCCTGCTCCAGGCAGCAGTGCACACCCCTCCGTCCCACGAGGGCCCCCTTGCCATCGTCTAGCCCCCACCAGGTTGGGCCTGAGACAAGGCCCAACAAGGCTGGAGTCAGTGACTGATGGGTGTGGGGGTGAGTGAGTGAGCAAACAGGCTAGGGAACGACAGGAGCTATGGGCTCCTTCTCTGCTTCCTGGGGATCGTGGTCAGTGGCTTTATGGGGCCACCTGGCTCAGGCCTTCCCCTCCAGCCTGTCCTGGGCTCCCAGGCTGAGGCTCCATGGGAGCTCAGGAGGGGGAAAAATCCCACACACCCTCAAACTTGGGCTCTGAGCTTGGCACCAGGCAGATCCCAAGGACGGTGGCTTGGGCTTTGTGGCCAGGCTGTGTCGGTCACAGGAAATGGTGCGTGTCCTCAGTGGGGCCCTGCAGTTAAGGAGAGAGGTTAATCAGGGTCCTCTCCAGCATTTGGCCTGGGGGCTGGAGGACCAGGGAACTGGGAGGAGGTAAGGGGGCAGGGGGCAGCTCTAGGTTTGGCTATGGGGGTCGTATGGTGGCCTGGAGGCTTTGGAATATCCATTCAGAGGTCGCCAGGGTCCCTGTCCTCCAGGCCTCAGGGATGGTCTCCAGCAGAGTCCCCACTGCACGCCCCCACTCTGGCCTCAGGAAGCCCTCTGGGACAGAACTTTAAGATCACCTGTCTGCCCTTCCGTCTGGTCTGGAGACCACAAAGATGGGGAAGGGACTGATTCCACAGGATTGGCACAAAGGTGGCCTGTGCCCCTCTGTGATATCATGATACAATAAGAAATCTATATTTGATCTGTTTCTGATTCCTGGCACAAAGCTCCTAAAACGCTTAGAATTTTTTGAATGTTAGGGGGTGACAAGAACATTTTTCTTTTCTTTTTTTTTTTTTTTTTTTCGAGAGAGGGAGAGAGTACGGGGATGAGGGTAGGGGCAGAGGGAGAGAGAGAATCTTAAGCAGGCTGGGCGTGGAGCCTGACACGGGGCTCGATCTCACAACCCTCAGATCATGGCCTGAGCGGAAATCAAGAGTCAGACACCCAACCGACTGAGCCACCCGGGTACCCCAAACACCTTTTGTTTTGTAACGTGCTCCTTTCCACCACACCTGAGTCCACGCTAAGGAGGTGACCCTCATAACGAGGGGCTGAAAGTTGAGTTCCATCACCAATGGCCAATGATTTCATCAATCGTGCCTACGTGAGGGAGCCCCCCCCCCAGAGACCCTAGACGATGGGGTTCAGAGAGCTTCTGGGTTGGTGAACATGCTGGGAAGGTGATGCACCCAGAGAGGGCATGCAAGCTCCACACAACTTCCCCCCTGCCTCTCCCTGTGCACCTCTTCCAGTCTGCGGCTCCTGACTTGTAGCCTTTAGGATAACCCAGTGATAGTAAACCTCTTTCCTGCGGTCTGTGAGCCGTTCTGGCAAATCACCCAGTCTGAGGACAGGGTCCCGGGGATCCCTGTGCTGTAAGCCAGTCAGACAGAAGTGTGGGTATCCTGGGCCCCCAGTGCTTGTTACCGGGGTCTGAAGCGGGGGGCGGTCTTGGGGGCCGAGCCCTTTACCTGTGGGGTCTGCACGTACTCCAGACAGTGTCAGAGTTCAATTAAATCCTAGCACGCCCAGTTGGTGTCCAGACACTTGGAGAATTGGGTGGGGTCAGGGGTGCTGTGAATAAAACAGATCATAATAATCCTCTGAATCCCTTCTTGGCCCTTCTCGGTGCTGCCCCGGTCCCAGGAGGCTGGCTCATGGACCACCCCCCCGCCCAGAGCCCCTGCCCTCTGGCTTGTAGTTCGGGGAGGTCCGTTGGAGCCGCCAGCATGACAGCAGAAGGCCGGAGGAGAAAGGCAGGGGTATTTCTCCCCCGCCCCAACTCCTTCTGGTGGTTGCGTCCTTCTATCCACAGCCCATGCTCCCGCTGGGCAGACCCTCCCCCAGGACTCCGGCTCTGGAAACACCACTCCCTCCTGTGGGCCCCTCAGGTACAGGAGAGAGCTTCTGGCCCCATCAGTGGCCTGGCTCCCTTAGCACGCTGACCACACCTTTGTAAACGTTCTCAATTGCCCTGCTAGACAGCATGCCATCTGTTTCCTGCCGGGCCTGACCCTACGGGGCGTTGGTTTGTGCAACGAGGACCTGAGTCACCCAGCTCAACCCCCGCTTTTTACATAAAGGGAAACTGAGGACCACAGAGAGTAAGCGATGTGTCCGGAGTCACGAAGCCCCAGGGGCTGGGGCTCATGGCTGCTCTAAAAAGGCTCTGGAGAGGCCAAGGCTGACCTAGGCAGAGGGTGGAAGCCTGTTTGCCCCCTCCCCTCCCTGCCCCTCCCAGCCTGGCTCCCCCACCGTCATGTGAGCATTTCCTCCAGAGCAGGAGCGGATGTGTCTGCACTGGCTAGTAAACCAATTAGGGCCATTTGCACCTCCCCGAGAGAGAGGCACCTGGGAGCCCAGCCAGCGCCTTCCTTCCCTGCCCCCTGCCCCCTTCCCCCAGTCCCAGGGGCACGTGGCACAGGCTACCCCAGCTTCCCTGCCGTCCTTTACCCTATCCTCAAGCCACCCCAAAACCTGCCCACCCACCAGCCCCTGGTGGCTTCCGGGCCTTTGCATATGCTGTTTCCCCCTACCTGCGCACCCTTCCTGTGTCACCTGGCACAGGGCTGCTCCTTCTCCAAGGCTACACCTGCCCAGAAAGCCACCTCTGAAGCCTCATCTGGATCTCTGGCACTGGTGTCCCTCTCCTCCCCCAACAGCACAGGGCAGCTTGGGGCAGGACCCTGCAGGGGACATCACCCACTCTGCGGAGCCTGGCCCACAGTGGGGCTGATAGTCACAAATGCTGGACAGCCCAGAATGAAGTTTGGAGCCAGAGTCAGTTCTGGGCTGAGCACAGCCTTCTCTAGGAGTCATGACCTCACGCCCAGCGTGAGCCTCGGGCTGGGTATGAAGCTTAGAGGCCTGAGCCCTCCAGCCAGAGCGGGGGCACAGGGAGGGCCAGCTGGAGAGAGGGCCACAGGGAGGATGCTGGGGGATGGGGCAGCCAGTGCCAGACACGCAGGATGGGACGAACGCATTGACTTCACTGGTCTAGTGTAACCTCAGCCCAGTGAGGCCAGTTCCAGAGAGGGAGACTGAGGCCAGAAGAGGGGCTCACCTGGACCCAGATGGCTCAGCTGGCCTCGGACCCTGGAGCCTCACCCCTGGTGCTATACCCTCCTGAGTGCCTGCCCTCGCCCCTGGGAAGCTGGGGTTCAGGGAGACTGCTCAGGTGTACAACAACACAGGTTTGCAGGGGGCTGCTGGGGACATTTATTTCTGACAAGGACAGGCCCAATTTCGGGCTAAGGACATCCTCCCCCCACCCTCACTTGGAAACCTTCTCTTCACGGGGCTCCAGAAGCGGCAGGGCAGGCCCCCAGCCCAGGATCTGCAGCCTGGACCAGGGAGGAGGCCGAGGGGCACAGGAGGACCCCTCAGGAGCCCCCCATGGCTGGAGGGCTGATCATGTGGTGGGTATCATATCTTCTCACGCACACCGGCTGCTCTGGGCCCGAAATGGGAGTGCTCCCGCAGGTGTCATAGCTTCAGGGAGGGGAGAGAAGGTGAACTTAGGAGCTAGTCTAGGAGTTCTAGGCATAGGAGCATTGGGGAAACTGAGGCTTCACTGGCCAGGCTGGATGAACCAAAGGGAATCAGGCTATTCCTCTAAACTTCACAAATCCCGCTGTGCCCTCCCGGCACCCCCATGCTCTTCTACTCCCTGCACCCCAGGATCTGTCTGTCTCCCCTGATCAAAGCCCGCCACTGGCTCCCTCTGGCCCTCAGGACACAGTCCTTTGCCTCAGCTGGGAATCAAGACCCTGGCATGCCTGGCTGCCAGAAACCTTCCCCTCCCCAGACACACCCTCTCCCTCCCAGAGCTGCTCTCCTCCCCTCCTCACCAAATCCAACCAAGCACCTGGCTTCCCGTTTCCTCTAGGGAACCTTGTGGGCACCTCTGGTTCACCAGGCCCCAGCATCCGAGCTCTGGATGAAGTTTTGAGGCAAAGCTCAGCGCTCGGACTAAAAGCAATTCTGTGCCTGGGTGTACCCACTCTCTGCTGTGAGCCCCCCACTCGCAATTCCGGCTGTTGCCGCCAGGGGGCGAGTGGTGCGAGCTCCGCGAGCGTGAACATGCCCTTGCCACCGCTGTCCCCCACCGGGGCAATAGGCAGGCAGAGAGGGACAAAGGAGGGGTTCATGCATGCACACACACCCCCATGACCTGCTGTCTTCTGGGCAGGGAGGGAGAAGGGCAAAGGAGGTGGTCCCGGTCAGAGACCTCACCCCTCCCAGGGTGCCCGGACCCTGTCCACTTACCAGGTGTAGATAAGCAGAGCAAGGAGGGCAGTGAGGAGGACAGCCACCAGGACCGACAAAATGGCAGTGATGACCACGGTGCCCACACTTTGCGGCCCTGGGGCAGCCTGCAGTGCCACAGCTGAGGGGTTTGAAGGGGGGGTCGCCCAGACAGGCAGAGAAGAGCAGGGAGGAGAGACCTGACCTGAGCAGGAGGCCCTGGAACAGCCTCCAGACCAACCATCCCTTGCCCGAGCTGGGGGCGCCCACACTGGGGGAGGGGCGCCTGCAGACAGCAGGGTGGTAATGGTGGCTCTGATGAGGGGCTGGCCCATCTTCCCCAGCCCAGCCCATCCTCGGGAGTCCCCCAGGCCCCATGACCCCCAGCCCCAGTGTTTGACCTGCTCATTTGGCCCCATACCTTGCTGCAGGCGGGTCTCGCTGGACCACTCCGTCTCAGCCACAGGCCCCCTGCCACTCATCACCAGGAACTTCACTCTGAGGAGACCCAGGATCCGGGGTGAGGCCTCTGGCCCTGGCGCCTGTCAGTCTGACCCCTTGACTCCTAGGGCCTGGGCAGAGGGGGGGATGGGGGGACGAGTGGGGACTGGACCGAAAAGCCAGCCTTAGAACCCACCAGAAGGGGCTCCTATTCCAGCTGTGACATTTCCCAGCCCTGTGGCCTTGGGTGCCTCCCTTACCCTCTCTGGGCCTTATTGTCCTCATTTAGGAAACGTGTGTGGAATGATCTAGATCCCTAGTGCCCCGCATCAGTGACTCAAGCCCTGAGTGAGGGGAAATGGGGCTGGGGCACACTCTGCCTGGATGGGGAAACTCCCTGCGCACAGGGCCCACGGGGGCAGAGGCTCAAGTGGGGGGCCCTCTGCTGGAGAAAGGAGGGAGAGTTCCCCAAGGCCCCCTGGCTCCTGCCCTCTGCTCCCCCGGGGTGGGGGGAAGCCCCGCACTCAGCTGGGAGCGGCCCCAGGCTCAGGTTAGGGCCCGGGAGGGTGCTCACCGGTAGGGGCCCGGGCCCGGCAGCGGGGCGTTGCAGCCCCGTCTGGCAGGGAGGCAGCCGGTATCATTGCCGACGCGGAGGACCCGGAGCTGGTTCCCGGGCTGGTTGCCCGGGTAGAGCGATCGGCGGGCCATCAGCGTGAGGTAGTAGCCCCTCCGGGTGAAGTCGGCGGGGGCGGGGATATCCTCCGCCCTCTGTGGGGCAGTGAAGCTCTGGGTGGCTGAGGGGAGCCGCAGGTCAAACGGCGGGGGCTGCGGGGGCAGGGCTCCGCCCCTCCCGCCAGGCCCCACAGCCCTCCTGCCACACCCCCTGCACACCTGCCTCCCCTCCCCCCACACCTGCGGCTCCTCCCGGGCCTCCCGCCCATTCCACAGAGGGAAAACCAAGGCCTGCGCCCCGCAGCACCCACCGTTGCTGCGGGCCACCACCAGCCAGATGGCGTCCAAGTCAGAGATGTCGAGGTGACTGAACTGGCCCCTTGGCTGCTCCAGCGTGAAGGTAGTCTGGGTGAGCGTCCCTGCCAGGGTGGGGCTTGCAAGCTGGGGCATATAGCGGATGCGCTCTGGGGCAGGGGGGCAGACAGAAGGCGCTCAGCAGGACAGTCAAGCCCCCACAGCCCAGTCTGAGGGAGGAGTCATGGTTGTGGAAGCCCCAGTCTGAGGGGGGGAGTCATGGTTGTGGAAGCCCCAGTCTGAGGGGGGAGTCATGGTTGTGGAAGCCCCAGTCTGAGGGGGGAGTCATGGTTCTGGAAGCCCCAGTCTGAGGGGGGAGGCACAGACTTGATTTGGGAGCCCCCATCTGAGGGAGGAGTGGAGGCTTTACCTGGAAGCTGCAGTCAGACACTAATCAGGAGGGCTCCCCGGCGACTCTGTGCCCATGGGACATGGGGGTGTCCCCTGCCTTGCTAGCCTACTAGGGGTAGGCACTGTGGGAGGTCGGGAGGGAGGTCCTGCCCCACCTGTCACTGGGGTCTCTGCCAGGGGCAGGGCCTGGGGAAGGCAAGGAGGCACAAGAGGCCCCTCCCCCAGCAGCACGCACAGTTCTGGGGAAGGGGTCTTAAGCCTTGTTGGGGTGAGACTCAGATTTAGGGGAGCCTGAGCCTAAACCCTAGACTGACTTGACAGAGCCCAGTGACCTTAAGCTCTGGCACTCTCTGGGCCTCAGTTTACCTACCTCTCACATCCCTCCAGCTCCACCCACATGGTCCAGGTTGGTTTGTCTGGGGTGGGGAATGAGGGGCTTGGAGGGCTAGGGGGTGACACAGAGAGGTCCCCAACAGGCTCCCAGGCCCAGAGGTGCACCTCTGGGAGGTGTCCTGGCTGAGAGCACCAGATATCCTCTCTTCCCGGCCCAGTGGTACCTCCCACCCCGCCCCTGGCATCTTCCCCTTCTGGACCTCGTCCCCCTCTCAGCCCCTCACAGCTTCACTTGGGGGAAGGGCAGGGAAGCCTGGGCCCCCATGCCAGAGATGGGGGTGGGGGCGGCACAGACTCAGGACCAGCCTCACGGCCCAGAAGGCTCCCCTGAGGGTAGTGCCTGTCCTCTCTCTGGCCCCCAGTACTGGAGGGCAGCCAGTCTCCAGAGCCCCCCCACCTCAGTTCTGTTCAGTATGATTCATTTCCATTTCATTCAGCTCTGAAGGTTCAGGGGTAGACCTCTCCTTCCTCAGAGCCCCCACTTTGGTCTCTGAGACCCAGTGTACCCTGCATACAGCAGGTACTTAATGTCTGCTTAATGAGGGAGAAGGAGGGGAGCAGCCCAGATGGGGGGCTGCACCTCTAAGCACCTCTAGTTTAGGAGCCCACAGTGACCAGTGCCTGCAGCCACCTGGAGAGCTTCCTCTGGGGGTGTCCTTGTAAACGTCTTTAAGCCTCTCCTCAGGGACGGGAAGGAGGGGAAGGAAGGGAGGCGCTGGCGGGAATGGGATGGGGGCTCAGGACGCATGGGGATGAGAACCCTAAAGAGAGGGAGGCAGCGTTGCTCGCTCTCCCATCTTGGGGTGTGGGGACAGGTGTCTGTCTTGTGACCTCTTTGCTGGGCCATCTCCCGTGACCCACACAGGACCCAGTCCCCAGACTTGTGCTTGGGAGGCAGCTGGGGGAGGTGGGTCCGTCCCTCTGAAGCCGGAAGCACCATGCCCAGCCCCCCTTCACTCACCCAGGCCTGTCCCCCGCTGGAGGCAGGCCAGCAGCAGCAACAGTGGCATCAGCAGCCGATACCGACCACTGAGCCCCATGGCCAGGCCTAGCGAGCGTCTGACCGTCCGTCAGTCCCAGGGTCTGTCTCCAACGTCCCAGAGCCTCCGCTGTCTGCCGGGGGATTAGGGAGGCTGCTTCTGGCACCTCCCGCAGCTCCTCCCAGGTGCCCCCTCTTCCCAAACGACTGGTTGGACAGGTTTGGGGGCAGAATGCGCTGGCCCTATGGACTTGGCATCCCAGGGAGGGGTCTGAAGAGAACAATCCCATAGCTGCCGCCAGGACAAGCCCGGACCCTCCCACCCCTGACTGTGGGCGGGCCTGGCCAGGGAGGGCCCCGGGAGGGAGGCAGCAGCTCCAGGTCCAGGTAGCCCCCGTGACAGTTGGGCCAACAGTCCCAACCCGTGCTGAAGGCAGTTACCCTCAAGGGGCTTGTCCGAGGTCACCCAGCCAGCCAGGGCAGAGCCTGATGAGACAGTCACGCCCAAAGGCAAGCTTGGGGGCACTCCCTGCAGCCTGGGCCACGGTGGGTGGGGGGACTCCCCAACATCACCCTTCCTCCTCTCCTTATCCAGGGGACCCGCCCTCTCTTCTTCCTCTAGCCTGACTGCTGCCAGGACAGGGCAATTCTTCCTGACAGGAGGGTCCCAGATGGGGTCGGGGGCCAGGAGTGGGGGTGGGGGCTGTGCCGAGCATGTACTGACCACCTCTCACCTGGATTGGAGCAGAAGCCCCTCATGGGGCACCCCCTGCCCCAAGCACCAGTCCCCTTCTGCCCAACCTCTGCCCCTGGCCAGAGCCACCCTCCTGAAACCCAAACTCCTTTGGGGAGTACTTTAAAAAACATTTATCTCTATCTATTTTCCAGAAGATTTATTCATTTACTTGAGACAGAGAGAAAGAGCACGAGTGGGAGGGGCAGAGGGAGAGGGAGAGTCCCAAGCAGACTCCAAGCTGAGCACAGAGCCCAACGCGGGGCTGGATCTCACGACCCCAAGATCATGACCCAAGCCGAAACCAAGAGTCAGACACCTAACCGATTATGGCACCCAGGTGCCCCTAAAACACATTTTTAAAACAATTATAAATCCTCTTAGTTATTATAACGCATTTGCATGCTATTTGATTGCCAGCCCACATATGCTATTTTTTTTCCCCAAAAGTACTTAAACGGTGCCAATTATCTATTATAGTGAACTTCAAAAGGGGTAAATACTCCTACCAACTATGCAATTGCCTCGTAGATTTTTTGCGGCCAACTCTCCTTGGGCAGGCTAGCACAGAGTTTCAGATTTTTCAAGATTTGAAATCACTGTATTTCCATCCGTGATTGACTCAACCCCCAGGGACCTGGAGACCGAAACCAGAGCAAAAGCTCAGGGAAGGCAGATGAGGGCGGGTGAGCCTGGGTGTGCATGGGGGGAGGCTCCGCCAGAGGGTGAGACACCTCTTTAAGGCTCCCGCTGCTTGGCACCTCTGAGCCTTTGCTTCGGCCAGTCTCTGCCCCGAGAGCCCTGCTACCGTGCAATACTCAGCGACCTTCAGTCCTGCCTACCCCAGGGGTCGGCACTGCCAGAAACACGCTCTGGTTGGCCTTGGCGCCTTCCCTAAATGCTTGCCGGGGACCCGGCACACATCTCTGTCTTCCAATCACTGTAAGGTCACGTGTTGTTACCTTGTGTGCGTCCATGCACACAGCTGTGCCCTGCCCCAGCTGCGGGCACTGGCCCCCCTGTACTCACGGGGTGCACAGAGGGGAGAAGAGGAGTGGGGGGCCAACCCGAGGGTCTGGGTCAGACCCAGCCCTGGGAGGGCTTTCTTTAAAGCCCCACCTTTTTATTTTTTTAAGCTTTTTTTTTTTAAAGATTTTATTTATTTATTTGAGAGAGAGAGAGAGCACAAGAGGCGGGGAGGGGGGCGGCAGGGAGAAGGAGAAGCACGCTCCCCACTGAGCAAGGGGCTCAATGCAGGACTTGATCTCGGGACCCTGGGATCATCGTGACCTGAGCCACAGTCAGAGGGTTAGTGACTGAGCCACCCAGGCGCCCTCTTTCTACCTTTTTAAAAGGCGTTTGAGACGGACATCATAACAGGGGAAAGCTTGCTTTATCTTCCTGAAGGCAAGTCTTGCTCAGAGACTCATCTCCTCGGCTCCCCAGAAATGGGCAGGGCAGGCATTTTGACTAATCTCATCATACAAATGAGAAAACAGGGCCCAACTGAGAGAGGACCTCCCTGCCACCCCGCTGGAGACTGGCCCCAGGTCCAGGTCGGGCTCACGCAGGAGTCTGTCCCTTTTAGATCCGTGTTGCATTGCGGGACCGCGGCTACTTTCCCTTCTCAGTTTGTGGCCTACACCTAAATTAGCGCCCTGCACTTCGGCCCTGAGCTTCCTTTTGTATTTTCCCTCTTCCTGCCTGTGTCCCTCTCTCTCCTGCCCCCACCCCTAGGCCCCCTCTGTCCCCGGTTTGGTGTGTGTCCCCCTATCACTTAACTGTGGCTACTGTGAGATACACTGTGGTCTTTGTCTGTGGTATCCCGCAGTAGTAAAGGTGAAATATGTTTTGTTTTACATAATGAGCCCCTTTCAACCACACCTGAGTTTATGTTAATGAGGAAATTTGGAAAGCTCTAGGTAACCCCAGGATTGGGGCTGGTGGTCCAGGGAAGCAGTGGAGGAGAGGACTGGAACTTTCTGCCCCATCCCCCCTCCTTCCAGAAAGGGTACTGGGGCTGGTGGTTGAATGACTCCCCAGTTGCCAATGGCTTAATCAATTATGCCTACATAATGAAGCCTCCATAAAACCCCCAAAACTGGGGCACCTGGCTGGCTCAGTTGGTAGAGCATGTGGCTCTTGATCTTGGGGTCGTGAGTTCAAGCCCCACATTGGGTATAGAGCTTACTTAAAAAAAAAGGCGGGGCGCCTGGGTGTTCAGTGGTTAAGTGTCTGCCATCAGCTCAGGGTGTGATCCTGGCATTTTGGGATCAAGCCCCGCATCCACTGGGGGCCTGCTTCTTCCTCTCCCACTCCCCCTGCTTGTGTTCCCTCTCTCGCTGGCTGTCTCTGTCAAATAAATAAATAAAAACTTAAAAAAAAAAAATCACACACCTGGAATCATAAACCAGAAAGCTCTTTTAGTAGGGAAATGCCTCCTTGGAGTGAAATCTCACAATTTTGGGGCCAAGAGGCAAGGGACCCCGGCTCATCTGTGACCCACCTAAGCCCGGGGCCAAGTCCTTCCTGCTCTGGGCCTACGTCTCCCCACCAGGACACTGGAGGTCAGAAGACTGAGGTTTTTTTTGGTTGCTACGTTCAGTGCCACTCCCATACTGTTTATTGAGGGGCTACTATGTGCCAGGACCACTGTGGGCAGAAGCTCTAGAGGCAAAGTAGGGGCTGGGAAAACGGTGGGCCCTTTATCCACTCATCCCTCCAATAGGCTATCAGAGAGGCCAGCAGCTCTGCCGGCAGAGGACCCCACTCAGAAGAGGCACCCAGAGATGTCTGATGCCCTGAGCCCACTCTCAGCCCCCAACCCTTCCTGCCCATCCCCCCACCCATACCCCATGGCACCCCCTGCCCTTGGGGACTCTCCCACTGCCCCAGCCCCACGCAGTTAGGGCTCAGACAAGGACAGGGTTCCAGGCACAGGGATCGGAGGGCAAGGCTGAGCCTGGGGGTTCCATGAAACACTCGTGGGGGCTTTGAGCCACCTCCACTGGGAAGCAGAGGGAGCAGGGCTGGAGATAAGGAGGGAGCGGCCAGGATGACTAATGAGGCATTCCTCTCTGTCCCTCAGGGAGAGAAGTCAGGGAGAAGAATGGTTGTCAAGGGCAACACATTCTTTCCAGTGGGTAACTCTAGCCTGTGTCACCACAGGGAGTGGGGTTTCGGGGAGGCCAGGACTGGAGTGTCTGAGCCGAGGAGCTTGGAGGTCTTCGCTCATTTTGCAGAGGAGAAACTGAGGCCAGGGCGGGGCTACCTGGTGGGGCTCCCCCAGCAAATAAGGCATAAAGGAGAACCCCGGACTCCTGTCTCGTGCTCGGGGCTCTGCCCCACGAATCAGGGGCGTCCAGGCTGGGACCAGTGTGAGGGATGGAAAGAGAGGGACCGGACATGGCTATAGGGGATTCTGGCTTCTGTATGGGGGCTAGGGGAGGCCACCCAGAAAGCTGGGCCAGAGACAGTGAGCAGGCGGATCCCAGCCTACAGCCAAGTCCATTCTGAAGTCCTCAGCCTGCCCAGAGGTTCCCCAGGCCCTGCCTTGCCTCCAAGCCTCGCACACAAATGCCCCTGCCCTCAGCTCGCCTGTTGGCTCCAAGTTAAATGACCTCTGACCCTGACCCCTGCTCCATGCGCTCCACCTCCTCGAACATTCTCGCCCACTGTGGTGTAACGGTGGATGGATCAGTCCTCTCGGGCGGCTGTAGCTCGACGCCACAGACCGGGTGCTCAAACAAGCCTCGGGGCACCTGGCCGGCTCAGTCGGTAGAGCGTGCCATTCTGGATCTCGAGGTTGTGAGGTCAAGCCCTGTGTTGGGCACGGAGCTTACATAAAAACAAACACCAAGTACCTGTTTTCTCCCTCTGGAAGCCCAAGATTCAGGGCGCAGGGTCGGTTTCTTCGGCTACCTCTCTCCTTGGGGTGCACACGGCTGCCCAATGCCTGGTCCCACGGTCTCTCCTCTGTGCCCACATCCCTGGTGTCCGTGTCCTCATCTTTTATCCAGACGCTGGTTGGATTGGATGACGTCCCACTCTAAAGACCTTACTTAATTCCCTCTTTAGAGGCCCTGTTTCCAGATACAGTTGCATTCTGAGGCACTAGGAGTTAGAGTTTCCACGTAAGGGTTTCCCACAATTCCGTCTATCACAGTGGCGTCACCTCCCCTGTGCGTGGGACTCTCCCTAAAGACAGGGACTGGATCTGAGCCCTCTGTATGGCCTGGAGGGTCTCTGGGCTGGGTCCCCAGGTCCGTCGTCCTGCCCAGAAGTGGGTCCCCAGTAACTGCCCCTCTGCCCCCACACCACTCCCCTCTCCCCCTCCCTTCCAGGGAGCCACTGGGTGGGGTAGGCAGGCTGCAGAGTGAGGAGTGAGGTGTCACAAGTCCAAGGGTCAGACCCTGGAGAGGCCCTCGGTCTCCCCCACATTGGCCCTGGGGGCCTTCCTAGAAGGCCACAGTCACAGAGCCCAGTAAAGCTCTGAAGAGCCCCCAGCACTGAATGACAGTCTTTCATTACAGTGAATATAAAGCACACTCCCGGCCACCTTCCGAGTGTTAAACGACTGCCGTTCTGACTGTCTAGCTCTGGCCACTCCCTTCTTATGTCTGGGACTCTGCCTTTCTGCTCTGTGTCTTTCCAGAGGCAGCACTGGAGAGTCACGAAAAGGTGTCCCTCCTCCACAAGGACTCAGTCAGCCCCTCACCCACACCCAGGCACCCAGCATGGCCCACTTGTGGTGGGGGCTGGAGTCTGCACCTCTCACTGTGGCTGCCAGAGAGTGTGACTTTCCAGGCACCCATGTAGCCAAGGTGCCCACCAGTCATGCACCAACCCCAGACAAAGGGATGGGTGCCAAGGCTAGCCCTTCTGGCCAGGGCAGCGGCCACCGTGTCCAGCTTCTGGATGCAACCAGCCCAGAAGCTCCCATGGTGGGACCCAAAGAATACAGTTTGATCTCCAGCCCTGGCTCTCAGAGTGTCTAGGAACTTCCCAATCTCTTCTAGAACATTCTTTCCCTACTGAGCTTGCCAAGGTTGGTTCCTGCTCTTTGTGGCTGAGAACATGCTGGTGTTGGGGGGGGGGGTTCCTGGGCCCTGTGGAGACTAAGCCTCCCTGACAGTTTCCTGGGTGGGTGAAAGAGACCCCACTTTTCCTACCACTGGAATGTAGTTCTACCCAGTTAAAAATGATTAAGAAGTGATTCATCCACATGAGAGGAGCAGCGAGTGATGGAACCCATGACAGGCAAATAAATGTCAGGGCTTCTGTTTGTTTTTTTTTCCCCAAAATACGCCAGTCACAAAGGACCACCTTTTCTACAAACCGTCCAGGAAGTAGGTGAGTGGTTGCCAGGGACTAAGAGAGGTGCCTGCCTCATGGGTACAGTACGGTATCTTTCAGGATGATTAAAATGTTCTGAAGTTGATGGTGATTTGCAACTCTGTGAATATGCTAGAAATCAGAGACCTGAACACTTTAAGTAGGTATATTGCATGGTATTTGAGTTAGATCTCAATGAAGCTGATATTTTTTGAAAAAAATGTGAAGATGTACTTGCCTTTTATAAAGCGGTCAGTCGACAAATGTTCCTTGCACCCACCGGGGAGCCAGGCACCGTGCTAGCTCTAGGGGCCCCATGGTGAGCAAACCGACACATTCCTTGCCCTCCTAGATTTTCCGGTCCAGTGGGAGAGATGCAAAACCCACCCTTTTAAATGTCTAATTACAAAATGGAAAATGTGCAGAGAGGGGAAAGAACAGGGATCCAAGAGAGCTGAAGGGTTAAGAAGGGCTTCCCTGAAGAAGAGACACAGGAGCTGAGGAATGATCTAGAGGAACAAAGTGAAGAAGTGTTTTACACTGAGGGGGGAAAGCAAGTGCAAAGGCCCTGTGGCAGGAGGGCTAGCCAGGGACCTGTGTGACTGGAATGCAGGGAGCAAGGGATGGATCGATGGGGCCTCGAAACTGAGATGGTGAATCTAGATTCTGGTCTCGCAGCAGGAAATCCCTGAAAGTTGCGAGCAGAGGTGGACACCATCAGGTTCGTCATCTGGCCCCTTCGGCTACTGGGAGGATGGTGTGGGGGTCAGGAACACTGATGTGGAGAGACCAGTTAGAGACAGGGTGGCTGGCTGGGGATCGCAGGGATGGGCAGGAATGCATGGTTCAGAGAGAAAGAGGAACAAAGTGAACCCAGAGGGTGAGAGGGAGCAGTGGTCCCCCTCCCCTGCCTGGTTTCCACCTGCTGTCATCGTGATTCCTTTGATTCTTGGTCTGATGAGTCATCTGTGAGTCATCACCCCACAATCACCGCTGTTTTTTCCTTTTTTAACAATGAACTTGTTTTTAGCCACTGAGCCATTACATTACAGGCCAACAGGTTTGGAGGCCCTCCCTCAAATACAGTCCTGGGGAAAACTGAAAAGGCTCTTTAATCAAAGATTCACCATAACATGGTTTTCACTACACACTCTGCTCAAGGCTGTCACGGGCTGGCCTGCGCAGGGTGGGTCCAGCTGGTGACCCTCTGGAGCGTGACTGTGGGGCAGAATGCCCTGTGTTGTCTCCCCGGGGCCCACTGGGGTGGTGCCCATGCTGGGCCATGACCAATCCTGCTGCCCCTTCTCCATGTGGATTCTGTGACACCCGGGCCTGCTTGTCACCCACAGCCCTGGGCCAGATCACCCACCGTCCTCAGGGCTCCCAGGATGCCCTCCTGCTGACCCGAGGTAGGCTTCTATCCTTGTAAAATATTAACGTTCTTTTGAACTTACCCATTTGCTAAGATGGTATCCCCAGAATCCCCTTTTCTAGGGGTCTGCTCTGAGGCAGGCTGGGGGACAGAACCACTTGCAGGACGTAAAGCACCTCCATTTTGCAATCACAGCCACCCCCCCATCAGCAACCTGAGCATGGCCTCTCCTAAAGCATCTCCTTCATCTACGAAGTCCCCGTTCCTCAGGCCACCTCCTGAATATTCTGGAATCCACCCCCTCCTCTCCAACTCCCTTTCTCTGCCCTGGTTCAGGCCTGGTTCCATGTGCCTGGAAGACCAGGCCAGTCCCCTCATCCGGGCCTCCAGGCTCCTCGTCCCTGCTGCCAGCCACTTGGCACCATCCGTGGCCCCACAGGGTAAAACCATTTACACTTGGTCTCCCCGACTTTCTCTTCCTTCCTCCTTCCCCCCCTACTTGACTCACTTCCATGTGCCCCTCCAGACTGATCTCAGAAGTCACCCTTGGGAAGCCCCTTGACCTTCAGGTGGGGTCGCTTTCTTCCCCTGGGCTATGCTTTACCCACGGTGCTGCAATGTCTGTCTGGAGCCTGTCCTCATGGTCAAAGCTCAGAAGGTTGGATGGGGTGAGAAAGCTCCTCACAGGGCTCTGGGGTGCTGTTCAGAAGCGAGGAGCAGCCCCTGGGGCTGTGTGTAAGATCAGTATAAGCCACAAGACGGCCCTGGGACCCATAAACGCCTGGGGCAATTCCTGCTCCTGCCTGACGCTCCGGCCCTGGGCTGGTTCCTTCGGCAAACACTGCAAGCCTCTTGCTCCTCACCATCCCCACCTGAGCAGGCCCTGAGCGGGGTGTCCAGGCCTAGAGGGCCTCTCCCTCTGGTGTTGGAGCCCGGCCTGGACAGGACATGGGAGACAGGCTCTGCTGGACATAGCTGGTTTTAACCCTTCTCTGATTCCAAGGGGCCAAGAGTGTCCTAGGTTCCACAGCAGCAGAATTTCAAAAGTGGCTGCCTGAAGGGGCTGGCTGCCACGGCCGATGTCACCCAAGACGCTGGAGCCTGAGCTCCTGACTGCATTTGAACCTGCTTCTGCCTGCACCTGGAGGAGGTCTTGTGGCTGCTGGGGTGCAGGTAGGATGGGGGATAAACCACTAGAGCCCAGGCGTTCATGGGTTTTGACAGCAAAACCTCCTTGAAATGTCTGCCTGGGAGGAAGCCCTGCTAACTCTATGGAAGCTGCGTTGGTGGTTGGCTTCTTGGCCCTGAGATGTAAGGGTGGGTTTCCCTGGGGCTCATTAGGCGGTGGGGCACCCCCAAAGTGCAGTTAGGGCTACCAGTCAAAGGGACAGGCTCAGGGCAGACCGGGGCTGGACGGGGTGAAGCCAGGCTGGGTCCCCCAACCAGCCCGGGCACCCCTCGGTGATGGAGGAGACAGACCAACGTATATTACCTCTGAAGGGCGAGGGCATACATGGGCCACCGCTGGGCGTCCTCCAGGGGAGCCTGCATGCTGGGACCCGCGGTCAGGCTGGAGAAGCCAGGAGCGGCGCGGCGGTGGTGGACAGAGCGCGAGGACAAGTCACCGAGCCTTAGTTTCTCCATCTAGAAGAGGGTGGCGGTTGTGCAGATTGGACGGCACACAGTAGGCCCTCAAGCGGGAGCGTGACTGCTCCTCTCTCTGGCTTGGCCGAGTTGAGGCCTAGAGCCCTGACCTCCGGGGACCCCACTCAGTGGCCACTGCTCTTCGGCTTCAGGTAAGTCACTGCCGCAGCCCCCAGCCCGCAGCGTCCGGCCGCTCTGTGAATATGAGTGCGCGTGCGCGGGGCCGGCCGGCGGCGGCGCATTGGCACCCCCGTGTGGCCACAGCAGGAACCACCGGCCTTGCGAAGAGACGGATGCTAGTGGGGATGCGAGTGATGGCGGGCTCCCCGGCCTCAGAGAGCACGTTGGGGTGATCATCTAAGAAGCGTGAACCCGAGAGTATGTGACAATCTGAAGGCCTGACAGCCCTAACAGTAACAGATCACATCTGGACACATGGTCATCTCAGGTCCAGAGTGCTGAGCTCCCCAAGATCAGGACTGGCTTTGCCTGAGACCCCATGTCTAACACTGTCAGCGGCATAGAACAGGTGCTTAATAAATGTTCGTGGGGGGCGCCTGGGTGGCTCAGTCGTTAAGCGTCTGCCTTTGGCTCAGGGCGTGATCCCGGCGTTCTGGGAATGGAGCCCCGCATCAGGCTCCTCTGCTGGGAGACTTCTTCCTCTCCCACTCCCCCTGTTTGTGTTCCCTCTCTCGCTGGCTGTCTGTCAAATAAATAAATGAATGAATGAATGAATGAATGAATGAATGAATGAATGAATGAATGAATGAATGAATGAATGAATGAATGAATGAATGAATGAATGAATGAATGAATGAATGAATGAATGAATGAATGAATGAATGAATGAATGAATGAATGAATGAATGAATGAATGAATGAATGAATGAATGAATGAATGAATGAATGAATGAATGAATGAATGAATGAATGAATGAATGAATGAATGAATGAATGAATGAATGAATGAATGAATGAATGAATGAATGAATGAATGAATGAATGAATGAATGAATGAATGAATGAATGAATGAATGAATGAATGAATGAATGAATGAATGAATGAATGAATGAATGAATGAATGAATGAATGAATGAATGAATGAATGAATGAATGAATGAATGAATGAATGAATGAATGAATGAATGAATGAATGAATGAATGAATGAATGAATGAATGAATGAATGAATGAATGAATGAATGAATGAATGAATGAATGAATGAATGAATGAATGAATGAATGAATGAATGAATGAATGAATGAATGAATGAATGAATGAATGAATGAATGAATGAATGAATGAATAAAATCTTAAAAAAAATGTTCGTGGCATGAAAATGAGTAAGCCATCTGTGTGTGCCGTGGGGTTGGAAGTGGTGGAATCAGTGGTCAGATGGTCACAATGTGCACCTGCACTCTGACCTTCTGGCCCCCCACAGAAAGGGCCTGTGCCCAGGGACAATGGAGGCACCTCAAGTCCCCAGCCACTGGAAGGTGGGGCAGAGAGACAGAGGGGGGCTCGGGCCCCATACACCCTGTGATGGGCCTGGCCCAGTCCCCTGCACAGAGCGAGGCTCCCTGCAGCCCCCACCCAGAGCCTGGAAGCTTCTGATCAGGGCTGCGCCTCCACATTACCTCTAGCCTCTCCTGCAGGAGGCCAGGCAGAACAGAGGTAGGGATGGAAATGGGGACTGCATGCTAGCGTGACCCTGACCCTCCCTGGGGAGGGCAGAACAGGAAAGGCAAAGACAGGGCTGCTAGTGTTGGACAAAGGCAGAAGAAAAATTATTAAACTTCCTTACTACTTACAGACCACTGACAAGTCCTTCAAACAGGCAGAGTGACATTCCTCTAGGGACTCAGCTGCCTGGATGTTGACACTTTGCTAAGGGCAAAAGGCAATCTTAGCCTGACCAAACCGCC